>NC_136504.1:37685799-37770799 GCF_053919585.1 Euprymna scolopes | reverse complement strand
TTCACATCATCGTGTTACTTTATAATTATTATATATATATAATTATTTTTAAACTACTTTTTATTATTTCATGTTTTCACGTATACTTCTTCTAACACACTACACGAGCTCGTAAAAATACTCGCTTCCTCACATTAAAATACCTTAAAACTAGCGTCATGAATCCATTTGGAGAATAAGACACTATCGGCATGCTTGAATTTCACTGTTGCAGTCTGGCTAATAATAATATCTTTTAAAATAATTTTCAGAATACTATAATAAAGGAAATAACATCTCAGTTCATTTAAAAAATGGCGTCTTATAAAAATATAATGGCATAAAATACTGTTACCGGTTTTATTCTATTCTCTCTCTCTCTCTCTCTCTCTCTCTCTCTCTCTATATATATATATATATATATATATATAAATATAGATATATAGATATTCAAGAGCAGTAATTCATGAATTTAACGAGGTTATTAAGAGTGCTCAATAAAAGAAAAACAAGATATATTTTTACTAATGTAAACAAATTTAGAAGGTCGCGGCACCGAGCATACTAATATTTCGGACAGATGATCGATTAAGAACACAAGTCTATGTCATGTGACTTTAAAATGGTTGCTTTGGTTTCTTCTGTGGAAAGCAACCGTTCTAAATATATATATATATATATATATATATATATATATATATATATATATATACACAAAAACACACACACACACAAACGCACACACACACAAACACACACATATATATATATATATTAATATGACTTTCTAAATCATATATTATTCACATTTAAACAATGTTTCTAATAGGACTTTATATTCTATTATTTTTATTTAATAAACTTTGTAAAAACACTAAGTAAAAGAGTCTCTGTAACGAAGAGATCAAAGTATATGTATTTCAGTAAAGTCTAAAAAAAAGATCCAATCTTTCTTTATAGTAGGAGTAGCTATTGTGCACATACGTAATTTGCTCGCATGCAGTTCAGTAGTAACTGATTGCGCAGCATCTATGAGAACGATGGGCAATGGTCCGCGTGGAAGTTTTAGGTTCGGTATTGTGTGATATGAGATGCAAAGAAAAAAATATGCAATCGAATTTTATGAAATCTTAATATGTCTAACTTTATCTAGGATTCAATAATTTTATTAGAACTTACACTTTTTTTCTTTTGTAGAGTAGATGCTACATGCGAATGACAATGAAGGGCAACAGAATGGATTTTAAAAAGGACACTGAGGATATACAGTTCCTGCTGCAAGGTCGATTGGACAATTGTAGTCGCCAGCGTCTACGAGCCGTTGAAATCAGCTTGAATAGATATAGCAACAGTGATCACAGAATGTCTCAGAAAGAAGTACAATTGACCCTGCAGGTATTTTGATCAAACGTTTAAATTCTATACTATTCTCTCTCTCTCTCTGCACCCCTGCTCTCTCTCTCTCACTCTCTCTCATATATATATATATATATATATATATATATATATATATATATATATATATATATATATATATATATATATATATTCTGGAGAAATATATTGTCTTATAATATAGATCAATCCTTATTTAAGAAGCTCAATCTAATTAGAGAGCAATATAGAGAATAAATGACAAAAAGTTATATTCACAAAATTCGTGATGTTGACCATCTTATAATTTATTCCTTTAATTCCGTTGACCTATACAATTCTTGACAGTATCTATCTATCTATATATATATATATATATATATATATATATATATATATATATATATATATATATATATATATATATAGATAGATAGATAGATAGATAGATAGATAGATATTTGAAAAATAAGAAATCTAAGTCCAGAAACTTTTCTTAATAAAGATATTTATTAATTAAATTCGAAATTTTTACCCATAAAAGCCTTTACAAAATGGTTAATCGTCAAAAGAAATTTTTACTCATAAAAGCCTTTACAAAATGGTTAATCGTCAAAAGAAAGCACTCTTTTTTTTCTTTGAGAAATTAGTACGGCTTGTCATAAAGTATTAACCTTAGTATTTGGACATCAACCTTAACATGAAGAGAAGTTTAATTTGTTAAATATTCTTTACTTTCACCTAACATTGTTATAAACAAAATATATCATAAAATCGAAATTAGCATAGAAATTCTACCTAAAACAGCAGAAATTCCAGGAAACAATTGTATAATCATTTCATTGATCGTGAGTGGACCGATAAACCCATTAAAACGAATGAGTTTTGACTTGACGTTTGATGTCAGCAGACGTTCTGTCTTTGGCACCCTCAGCTCCAGTTGGAGAGTTGGATGTATCTAAGGCAGTTAGTTAACTCAATAATGTCGACATACTATTTACAAGAAATTGTAATATATATATATATATATATATATATATATATATATATATATATATATAGGCATCCACATACAGTACTGTTTCGCTGTATCACAGCTAATCAGTGCGGCTAGACAGGCAACTACCTCAAGAAATCCGACCGCCTAAACGGCAGTCAAGACTTATCATCAATAAGAACCGAGTTCTTAAAAGGCTTACATAATTATTACTATAATTATTTCTTAATTCCTACAGACACTGGTGTTTCATCCTTTCAGGGATCATCAGTGCAGGGAGTTACGATTATAGCCGGTTAACTCTCTCGAAATATCACTTCTGAACAATGTTTATCAGTTCTTAAATAATCTGTTATTCTGAAAATACAAAAAAAACAAACAAAAAAAAACAACAACAACAAAAATGGCTGAGTTCATTTGCATATTTAAAACACACACACACACACACACACACACACACACACACACACACACACATATATGTATATATCAGTTTTAAGTATCTACATAAAATTTTTATGCATCTATTTTCAGTATTTACTTCGACAGTGCTTGACACATAATAGGTACGCAGAATATCCCGTGTAGTTTAATTGCCATAACTTACTACTTAGTTTTACTTATGCATTGAGCACTCTTGAAGTAAATACTGAAAAGTTACACATCTTTTCAGTATTTACTTCAAGAGTGCTCAATGCACTATATATATATATATATATATATATATATAGTGCAATATATATATATATATATATATATATATATATATATATATAATTATTATTTTTATACTCACAGAGACTTATGTTTCATCCTTTCGAGAATCATCAGTGAAAGAAGTTACGATACAGCCGGTCGGGAGATTTAAACCCGACTACAAATCTATCGTTGACTCCATTAGCAAGGAACAAACCGCACGGCTAACCGCGAAGTACAGTTGAAATTAACATTTATATAATGCGTAAATGTCAAGATGGCCAAGAGTGATCTTATGATCATCATGATCTGCCTACAATTTGGAAAAATTTTCGAAAACAGAATCCACAAAGCCAGTGAAGCATTTGGTAGGTTGCAACACTCTCTAGAATAACCATGATGCCTCCAAAAATACAAGTAGCAGACCATGAATCGGTTGTAATCCCTACTTTTCTGTATGGTGCCAAAACGTTGATCTTGTGTCGCAATCATATCAATCAGCTCAATTCCTGACATATCAGATGTCTGTGTCCTATTTGCAATGTGAAATAGCAAGATCGTGTCCGAAATAGTGAGTTACTGAGATCACTGAAATTGAAACATTTTTGATTAAAATACAAATGCGATGGTCTCGTCATCTCGTAAGAATGGATGACTCAAGAGTTCCAAAGCAGCTTTTTTTATGGGCAACTGACAACTTCTTCTCACCCAATATGGCGTCCTCCTTTTTTGTTACAAAGACTCTTATTCATTACAAGAACAAGCTAAAAGGCCATCTGAAGCGTTGTGTAGTTGTTCTAAGCTTCTGGTGCAGTAGGGGGTTGCAGCAAATGGAGGAACATGTGTTAGTCTGTCTGTCCATTCTTCTGATTTGGCTGAGATTTTGTATGGATCTTTGTTATGATAAGGTGCAGCAAACTAAGTATTATGGTATTCGTTTGATGCACGGGTAGAGATTACGGATTAGCATTTAATGCAAAAAATAAGCACAGATTTAAACACATTCAACCATCAATTTGGCATAAACCATTTGTTCTAAGTCAACAGCTATAACTTTTGCTCGTTTTAAGCGAGTTAAAATTACGAGCTAAAAGTACGAGCTAAAATTATGAGCTAAAACGAGCTAAAATTATGAGCTAAAACGAGCTAAAATTACGAGCTAAAATTACGAATTAAAATTACGAGCTAAAACAAGCTAAAATTACGAGTTAAATCGAGCTAAGACGAGTTAAAGTTATGAGCTGAAATTACGAGCTAAAACGAGCTAAAATTAGAGATTACGGATTAGTATTTAATGCAAAAATAAGCACACATTTAACCACATTCAACCACCAATTTGGCATAAAACATTTATTCTAAACCAACGTCTATAACTTTTGCTCGTTTTAAAGGGGCTTTGTAAAATCGCATTTTGAACTGACGCATGTTAAGAATGCTTATTTTTGTTTTTTTCTTTTCTTGTTAAAAACGAGTTTTTCTATCCACACTAGCGTTTCTTCACACACGCACGCATGTACACAGGTGAAAGGTACCGAGTTTCCTTTTTTTCCGCCACCGCCACCGCCACCACTTAATGGAAGTTGCCGCACAACCCTGTTCGTTACGATCTGTTACACATCGGGGATAATAGATGCCCAGTTGCCTTGAACCCACGTCAACCGTCGAGACGATGTTTTCCGCAATTTTTATTTCTAAACCAATTTCAAACGTCATCATAATTTCAACCAATCCAAACATTACTGCTGTCCAGATTTTATGTGCATTCTTCTCTTTTGTTTGCATTGTTCAGAGATATATAGAAAGGTTTCAACCGTTTCATTTAATCGGCTTTTTAATTTATTAAATTTTACCCAAGTAACATAAAGTACGCCTCATTGATTTCGAATTAACTTGTTTACTACTTCTGTGATAACAACCTCTCAGCATTTGGTTAAGGACACGGACCGAAAACCTGCGTGCGTCACGTTCGAATCCAGTTCGTTCCTGTGATAATGAAGCAAACTCGCACCCCTCTAACAATGGTTAGCTAAGCGTGAGGGACGCCGACGAAAAGAAAGATAGAAAAGGAAGAGTTTGACACACAGAGGGGGAAGAAGATGGAAAGGACCTCTACACGCGTTGTCGGCTAAATCCCCTTCCATTCTTATGTTATGAAGCGGGGCTACATATCGAGAACAAGACATATAATGGAGGATGAGACATTTATATAACGGCGTATACGACAACGACAGTCATGTAACAGTCACTTGTTTAGTTCATATTAATAAGAGAGAATGTGGAGAGGTGTGAATTGGACAGTTCTTTTTAACACGGAGAAGGGAATTCATTATTGATGATCGGGACAGACAGTTGAAACTTTGAAAGGTGTTTCATATAATGTTACTTTTACAAAGACTATAGACAAAACACATTACAAACGAAGACAAAGGCTTACTTATAACATGAAGACATTTATTCCAGCTGGAATGATGATCAGTTATCCGATGCTTTACATTGTCTTATTTCCCTTTCTGGTTCGCTCCCGAAAGGGGCTTCGGCTAACTTACTCTTCCGTAACAGTGAAGTTCGAACCGTCTTGACTCAACCTCCTCTGATCTACCTGACTGATTCTAACTTAACTGAATATATTGTAATCTACCTTTCTTTGTGATGCCAGAACGTGCTAAAACACGTGAAAGTCCCTCACGAGGATTCTACATATTACATATGTTTCCGACACGTTTTTTTGGCAACACAAAGAAAATTCCTTAATTTACATTGTCCGATTCTACTTCCTCTGACCCAATTAGTTGTAACACAATGGGCAATGCTCTACATTCTTATCATCGTATCTAAATTAGAAAACCATGTCAGCCACACTGATCTAACCTTTTTACCCATTCACCTCGATTGCATAAACAACATGACCTGCTGACGTGCCCTGACATTTCAAGAAAATAACAGCACCGACTTTATTTTACATGTCTCTCATACGAGTCGCAAGGTTTTAAATTCAGGGAGCTGAAGAGCTCCCTCAGAAAGAGCTCTTTATCACTCTGCCACATTAGATACATCGAGGAAAAAAGAAAACTTTTTTGCAATTGTGGTAACAATGCCGAGTCCTTGGTGTAAATGTTCTAAATTATTTTGATCTTTTTATTACTGAGTTCGATTCTAACCGTTCCGTTTTCTAAGTATTATTTTCAATCCTATTTACTTTGTTTCTAATTGCCGGGATCTATCCCCTTCCATATACGATACACTTATATATAAGTCTGTCTGACTATATACACACACACACATATATATATATATATATATATATATATATATATATATATATATATATAGTCATCCACATACAGTACTGTTTCGCTATATCACAGCTCATCAGTGCGGCTACAACAGTCAAAGCTGTAAACCATTACGCTAATCATCAGCCGCTACTGTGTGGGTAGTGAATTAACGATATTTTGACATCGTCTGAATACCTAAGGTATATATATATATATATATATATATATATATATATATATATATATATATATATAGAGAGAGAGAGAGAGAGAGAGAGAGAGAGATCGCAAAAGAACTGCTTGCAGCCTAGCTCCCATAGCAGTATCAGCAGCACCCCTAAAAATGGCTGGCTTGCGAAGAGATTAGCAGCAGTAGCTAAAAGAAGCGGATATGCAAATTAGGAAGTGTGCTCGATAAGAAGAAGATGAAAAAAGGAGAGAAAAATATACCCGTGCATGGGACAGGAAGAAAAGTGCGACGTCGATGAAAATGTACGTGTTAAGTTAGATACAAGAATGGGCTGGCTGGGCCTAGCATGCGGTCGGAAGAAAGAAGAAACAAGTACCAGCCTAAAATGGACAGATGGCAGCGAGAGACACGGTAATATAAACATTTGTTAAAAAAAAATGCTGACCCGGAGTTTTATTTTTTTCTTTCCAGTTTTATTTTATGAATTACTAAAGTAAACGTAACGGCCACGTTACATCAGTAGTAAATCCGATTCCATATTTTTCCTAGCCCGAAATGATTGCATCATGAGATATACTACCTGATGTCGGAAATAATAGGAGGGTGGTATTATGGCAAACGACCATGAACTAGTCTACCCTCTTTTCCAAAGGGAGATCCTGAAATGATGGTCTCATGATAACAGGACAGATACTACTCTATCCCCAAAAGGGGAGATAATGCCAGGGAGGATAGTATCATGACAAAGGAACATATACTACACTATCCCTGAGGAGGATGTAATGTCCGAGGAATATCTAATTACAATAGAACAGATACTAGTCTATCTCCAAAGGACGAGAAAATGTCCTGGAGAATGTTATCATGACGACAAATACTACACTGCACCTAAATGAGGAACTATTTGTTTTTACAAAGTGGTTACCACATATCAAAGCCTGGAGGCCACTCGAGGACAAATATTAATTGAAAGTAGGGAAATTTATTGATAGTATTCTTAGCTAGACGAGTGTTTTTTTGTGAAAGATTGGCAAGGGGGGGGACCATTTCTTGGGATGGATAGTATCATAACACGATACTACACAACCTCCTGAATTGAACATTGAAACAATGAACATTATTTGGAAATACGTGAAAATAAAAGAAAAATTGAAGAGTTACAAAGACGGGAGTGGTATTATTCAAAAGATCGACCTGTTGTGCTTCAGAATTTATTTTTTCTACATAGTCATCATCATTCTCAATGCACTTTTGCCAGCGATGGGATGGAGATTGTGCATGCGTGTCAGGAGTGCAATTTGTCACTCACACCTCTCGCGCCATTTTGAAATTAACGAAGCATTAGCTTCGTAAATGTTCAACAGGCGCCGGTGCATATTGATTGATTCAATGTTTCCTGCATGGAGTAATTAAATGACGCATCTTTACTTCTGATGCACGTCTATAACAAGTGTTGCTTTCTTAGAGTTTCACACCGTCAATATCTTCTACAGAGGTGAAACTTTCAGGTCATGAATGCATAAGTTCAGTCATCATAACAATGCAATCTGTAATCGATTCTGAGCCGGAATAAAAAATAGGAGGCATTACATTTGGGACGTTCCTCGTATGTATCCATTTCTGCTCGCATAGTTACATCTTATTTCTTAGTCACCCTTTTAATTTTTTAAATTTATTTTTCTACATAGTCATCAGTATTCTCAATACACTTTTGCTTGATAAAAAATGCTGAGAGTCATCTTTTGTATAATTTGGACTACTGTTCTCATCTTGAGTTTTATTCTCGCAATGTTTCGGTCGATGTAACTCCAACCTTCTTCAGATTTTTTTTAAAAATCGGAATCGCTCGAGACAAGTCATGGAACCACTTAATGTACGGAGCTAACAAAAACGAAATCTGATTATTGCAAAAGCAGAAGATATTGATCTTAGTCTTGAAAAGACCAAGGCCGTAGGTAGAAGGAAAACAGTCAGCAGGAAGGGAGTTTCACAGTTTTGCTGTCGTTGAAAAGAAGCTACTGGAATTGGGAGCTGTATTATAGTGGGATACTAAAACAGCGAATTGATGGAGACCTTTAGACCAACGAGTCAAACAAGCTGGAACAAAAAAAAGCAGGCAATTCTGAGAAACACATGCCATTATAGTATCTGTAGAAAAGACTGAGACTAGCAACATCAATAAGAGAGAGAGAGAGAGAGAGAGAGAGAGAGAGAGAGAGAGAGAGAGAGAGAGAGAGAGCAGTGAAGAAGAAAGTGTAGGGCCAATCAAATTACAGGCATGTTTTGCGATTTATCGAGAATTTTTAAATGGAACACAGATTCACCAGCCCAAATACGACAACAGTACTCCATACATGGTTTGATAGTAGATTTGTAGAGATAGAGAATAGCGTCATGTGCAGTGATATGCGGAGAATATTTTAAGGGCAGATACCCAATGAAAAAAACCCAAAAAACAGTGTCTCGGTGGGGTACAGGCCTATAGTACATTCCTCTGAAAAAGGTCACTTTTAAAACAGGAGTAAAAAGGGCAGGTGCTTGGGAACCCCTGCACTAGGTGTATCAGGATTTTTGTAGGAATTTTTGACACCCCTAACACGAAACTGCGAATAAAATATAGAAAACTCGTAATTTCTCTTTTAAAAGTGGGTTGTTTATTTTCTTTATGGATTATACTTCCAAAATAAACTATTAAAGTTGTTTTAAAAGTAATAGAAATATTTAATTTTTTTTTTTTAAAAACAGTAATGAATTTTACGAACTCAATATTTTTCAATTTTTAAACTTTAAAAATCTATCAAAATTTTTCTATTGATTCTATTTTTACAATATTTTCAGGGTCAATGTGAAATTTTATGCTCTTTCTAATAAACTGATTATTTTAGACAAACGTTTTTTTTTTTAAATTCACATCCCACCCATTTTCAAGTGTCTATTAAAAAGTAAATAATTAATTTACTCACCAAAGTGTTATATATCACAAATTGAAGAAAAAAGGTCAATAAATAATATATTCAAATTTAAAAAAAAAGTAGTGTTTTTTAGAAATTTACCTGTAAAGTTCGAGGTTTAAAACCTTTTTTTTAACCACGTTGTTTGTTTTTCTTTTGTTTTGTTTTTTAATGAAACCTTGGTCCTTGCTCCTTTAATTGAAAAAAAAATTTAGGGGGGCTTGAATTACATTTTTTGAGTAGTTATAAACTTGGAAAGACAGGTGGTCGAATAATTCACGCCTCCCATTTTGAAATGTCTATTAAAAAGTAAATAATTAATTTACTCACCAAAGTGTTATATATCACAAATTGAAGAGAAAAGGTAAATAAATAATATATTCAAATTTAAAACAAAAAAAGTAGTGTTTTTTAGAAATTTACCTATAAAGTCCGAAGTTTAAAACCTTTTTTTAAAAAAAAAAAACCACGTTGTTTATTTTTTATTTTTTTTTAATGAAACCTTGGTCCTTGCTCCTTTAATTGAAAAAGAAATTAGGGCTTGAATTACATTTTTCGAGAAGTTATAAGCTTGGAAAGATGGGATGGAATTATTCACTATTTTTCACGAAATTTCTGACACACCTACCCCTGCACGTTCCTGCTCAAATGTGAGAAAGTGTTTAAAGCGAGAGAGAGAACTGATTTTACGAGAAGCAGAAATTTAATATATAGACTTGATGAGAAGAAAGACCAAGAAGTTTTGGAGTCGATTTCTCATTGAGAGCATAAATAAGAATCTATGGAAGAAAAGGGACACGTCTGCGATTAAAAGACAATAGTTGAATCTTAAAAAAGATTAAACAGGATAAGCTATTTCTTACCCAAATCCATAACTGAACCGAGATCAACTTCTAGATCATATTTCAACTGATCCGAGGAAGATGTGGGAGAAGCAATACCAGAATAGAGGATGATGTCATCAGCATAAATGTGTATTCTCTGAATAATATTTCCTTTTTTTTTACATAGGCATGACTACTTATCAAGGCCCAGAAACCACTCGAGGATAAGAGTTAAGCGTGTACAATAGTCAATTGGACAATATAGTAATCGTCAGTAATGGAAATTCGGTAAATGTGTTAACTTAAGTGGAACGGCTCATCAAGAATTTGTTTACTTTGGACTTGAAGACAATCAGATTGTAGTCAGCGGGAAAGCCCTGGAAGATATTTATATAGACTTACATATTGTCGAACTTGAAAATATTTCTGTCGAACTCCGTAAATCTTCCCGGAACACTTTATTTGTTTTATTTAATCCATGGAAGTAGCAAGTTCTCAACCATGTAGAATTGTATTCTTAGTATTACCGACACTGAGGATTGAACCAAAAACCTCCAGGAGTATATGATTTAGTACTTTACCCGTTACACTACGAGCATTATGGATAATTCTATTTTTAGTTTGAGAAACCTTAAACCTATTCTTATTTTAGATGCGCAATCTATTACTTGCTCATTACATATTACTGCAGTTTCCGTTTATTTTATCAGCTATCCATGGGATTGCCGTATAACTCAATTGTTTACAATGCTCTGATTTAAATGTTAACTTGGTATGAACATCTCTCCCTTGTGCTGACAATAATAATGTATATCAATAAAGTTGATATCGTCTTTGAAACGATCGTATACAAATTTCAGTTGTTACTTCGAATTACTGCGTAACTCAATTGTTTGCAATGCTCTGATTTAAATGTTAACTTGGTGTGGACATCTCTCCCTTGTGCTGATAATAATCAATAAAGTTGATATCGTCTCTGAAACGATCGTACATAAATTTAAATTATTGTTTAAATTTCGGGAACATGTGTAAATGATCATAGATTCATTTAGTTTATCTCCTATTTATTTCGGTTTAGCTCTAGAAGAGCTTACTCCTCTTCTATTGAGCTGATTATCGATCTGCAGTATTTTATAATGGAAAATATTATTGCCAGCCATGACTGGGTAGAAGTCCTAAGTAAATTCGCAAGTGTATTTAGAACGTCGCCCGAGCTGGAGATTGAACCTTCAACCTATAGAAGAGTGTAACTTACAAATGACTTTTACGATGTATCTTATCCACTATGTCATGGGTCTTTTCAGAATACAATTGCAAATTACTTAAGACTTGTATCCAGTTATGGCTGATAGAACGAGAGCATGCAACCTCCGTAGATTAAATAAAGCGTTCCGTTAAAAGTTCTGTGCAGATCCCCGAGTTCGGCAGAAAGCCTCCGGATTCGACAGAAAGATTCCCGGTCGGAAGTTATATCGCCCGAAACGTTGTGAAAATAACACCCAGGATGGGAACAGTAGTCCGTAGAATTCAAATAATACGAATAATAAATTCCCATCTTAAAAATTAAAAAATATAATAAACGTGATAGACCGAAAGCTGGACATATTGGATTACAGAGATACAATGTTTAACAATAGCAGAATAAAAAAGAATATCTGGTTTAACAGGTTAAATTAAAAACAGCGTTACGTTTTCAGCTGCCATTTTCGACACTCTTTCAATGGATTTTTTTTTCTTTTGAATTTGGTATTCAAAATTTGCGTCTGACAATAATAGTTTCACTTGAAATAAATTCAATTCGAAGTAGAAGAAAAAGAAACGTTTTCATTTGTTTTTTTTTTTGGGTGGGGGCCTATTGCTTAATAAATACAAATGAATAAATAAAATACAGAATTAATGAAGTATGGAAAACTTTGCGTGAAGAAAGAACATATACACACACATATTGAAGCTAATAAACACTCCCTCGTCAAAGCAAGAAAAAAAAAAAAAGAGAAAGAATGTTTTTATCTGAAACAACATCAAAAGGGATGTCAAATTTATGACTCATTACACGAGTTATCTACTGAACCATAGATATGGTGAAAGAAATATGATAAAATAAACATGGCCGTGTCACGCCATCAAAAAGCCGAACTGATTCCGAGAAATAATTTATTCTTGGACCTTGCATGGATTACTGTTGCCATATTAAGGCTTGGGAATCTCACTACTATTTAAAAATTAGGGTTCGAGGTTACCCCTTTCGATGACGTTGCTGTTGGCGAATTTATGGCCTAGCTGACAAGGCTCACTGATGTGAGAATCATAGTAGATATTTACTTGCTGCCCACCACAGCAAGATGTGACACAAGGTCGGAAGGTGGGAGATGTCAAGCCAGCGTCTTAGCAAAAATTGCCTGGGCATCCTCATCGACATTCCCCAGTGGTGGCGCTTAAGGTAGCAAGCAATAAACTTGCACCACCCGAAAGCCGGGCGGCAAAACCTGGGAGGGTGGACCTTTTAGGTAATACCCAGACGGCGTACCCCCAGTCTGACAGGCGCTGGACCAGTTCCTGGTTCCTCTCCTGTCGGGCTGATTGTCAAGAACGGATCTTTGACTAGTACTTTCTACCAAGGTCTCCAAGCAACTGAGGCAGCAAGGAGATCAACTCTGCAACATTCAAAAGAATGGGAGGGTATGAGAATTATAGTATGGATGTATAATTTAAGTTTTAAAGACAAGGTTGGATCTGAGGCCTCAGAAGAATATTAAAAGTGGATAATATAGGATGATGCGTGCAGAACAAGAGACGTCGATAGTGTATGATTATGTTGAAAGGATGAATGAGAGTTCTTGACTTAGTATATGTAGAATAACTGAAGTTAGTTCACAATGAAAAAAAGAGTAAGGTTTTGATTTTTAGAAGAACCTGACTGAATAATACGAGTGGAAATGAACTTATAGATATTATGCCATGGTATAATAAGCTGATTGATCGGGTTGAGCCTCTATGACCTTGTGTGCATCCAAAGTAATGGCCGAAGTAAATTGTAAGTCAACAGGCCACATCTTGCTACCAGGATACTGTCGTAAAGCATCATAAGCCGCCACTCACAGCCTACAGATGGCCTTGTTTATTTTAGGTTACTACTCTACATGAAGTTGTGGCTATGCCAACAAGGCGAAATGATATAAAAATGATATAATGGATTATAATGCGAGTTTAAGACAGGCTTAGATCTGTTGACATCAAATAAAAAAAGATAAACACTAATAATATATAGGGAGATGTGTACAAGAGAGAACACTTCAATGGAACGGCTATGTTGAAAGGACAAATGAGTTTTTGGGTTAGTAGATGAACAACAGTTGAAGTAGCAGGGTCAGTGCACAGAAGAGGAGGAAAGGAACACATGGAAAACTACATAAATTGACTTAACCTGACTTCACCGCTACTTTTGATCATTGGAGACGGGCATGGATCGTTACATGAAAATAGGCAGATGACACAATGGAGCGACTAAATATCGACTGGCTACAGAAATTCGATCAGAATATGATCAGAAACTCCGAGCATAGATGGACAATGGTTGGTTTGTGCCATACTCAGAGGAAAGACTCGGACCTCCGAAGGGGTTAATTCCGTTGGTGGTCATGATTCAGTAGAATAAGGCAAAAGTGTAGCAATGATGGAGTACCGCAAATTAACAATCATGTGGATGCATTCACGGCCAACGCAGATGTTTGTGCTGCTAAAATGCATGAATAGCGTCAAAAAAGGGGCTGACGTGTCACTGCTGGACCTCAGAAGAGCGTATTTCCAAATACAAGTCCACGAAATGCTGTAATCATACCAGACTTTAGTGATCGATGGAAAGAGAAATATCTAACATGTCTTGGGTTTGAATTGAACATAGTTTCCCTTAATATGAGGGATAAATAAAACTTGGTCAGAGATTTAATTTAGAAGTCAATCTCTATAAACCGTCCTACAGGTGCCAGTATGTAAAACAAACATTCATTTGATGATGATTAACCCTAACTATAAGCCTAACCCTATACTAAGCCTACCCCTAACCCTATACTAACCCTAACCCTATACTAACACTAACCCTTTACTAACACTAACCCTATACTAACCCTATCATTTCAAACACTATTCTCTATCTCTATAAAGTTACTATCAGATATTATATAGAGTACCGTTGTCTCGTGAATTTTAGTCCTGTTCGAGGATGGATCTGAATAAAGTTGGTTGAACCCATTTTTTCTTCTCTACACCCTCTATCTATCTGTCTGTCTCTTTTTCACACACATACATGGTGTTACTAGTCATTAGTTATTGTCATATATAGGCCGGTGAACTTTATTCCTGCTTGAGGGTGCTTAATTAGGTTGGTTAAACCCACTATTTCTTCTTCTGTCTGACTCGCTTTTACACACAGACGTGGTTTCATTAATCTCAGTCTTTTCTATAAATATTATTATGGCATATGTTCTTCAGAATTGTCTGATCTATTCTCTGCTTCCTTTGTTTCAGCTCATTTGATTCGTTGGTCTTCATCAATCTGTTCAGATACCTCACTATGTTGTATATTCATATTCCAGTAGTTTTTTTTGGAACTGGAAGCTTGTAGAACTCTCTTTTTGTTGACTGTTTTCCTCCTGAGTATAGTTTTTTTTGCTATGTAAAAAGAGACAGACCCCAGTAAGTAAAAGAGCGAACTAGATAAGCGTTAAAATAATATTAAGAAAACGGTTAGAATCTAACCCATTAAGAAAAGTTAATAAAAGAAAGAATACATATTGAAATCCTAAGAATGTAGAACGATTGTCATTGTTCTTGGAAATAACTAAATATTATTTATGTCAGAGTTTAACATGAACAATGTAATTTGAAACATGAGGGAGTCACATTGTTTGACCACGCCTCTGACGTCATAAAGAAGAGGGAATTCCAATATATTGAGATGGGTTCGAGTTAGTTAGATAGAAGAAAGAGTCGGGGCTGATGCCCTTGGAGGCGAAGAGGGAAAGAGGAGGCCATGTAGTCATTCAAGCTTGAATTCCTGATTCATCACTCAGTCAGCTGGATGAATAAAGAATCACAATCTATATTTTGTAAACTTTTTGTCTGCGTGTCTTCATTACCACTGAAAGGTAAATGTGTTCTGTCTATCATATTAAAAGAACTGTCTGTCCTGTTCCTATCATCATTAAGTAATGACTCTCAGTTCCGTATTATAATATAATAAAAGAATTGTTATGTTATGGCGTGCCATAAAGAGGGTCCGTTGTGTGATGGACCATAAAGGAGTCTATTATGTAACGTGTACCATAGCACCATATGCCGATATGTGTACTTGGGACGAAGGGTCCATCATGATACGTGTATACGTATCACTGAATGTCTATTGTTAGTGATTCTTCACTGTTTGAACCCTAGAATTATGTTGTTGCTGTCTATTTATGATATATTAATATCTAATTGTTCATATGCGCGTGTGTGTGTGTGTGTGTGTGTGTGCGCGCGTTTGTGTGTGTGTGTGATACATGTATTTTGGACGTACTTTCATGTGTCGTTGATCTCGTCCACCTGGAATTCATCTTGTTCTTGGCGGGGAGGCTGGAACCTGTTTGGACGAATATTCATTCACTTCCAAGAACGCTGGTTGGTTTTATATATAGTTTTTATTCACTTTCCAGGTGTCGACCGGAGAAGAATGGAAAGTGAATATCTTTGCTTGCGTGGTTACTTCTAGGTCTCTATTTTCACATACGTCAGCTCCCACCCCAGTGAAGGGGGGGAGACCTGTTAAACCGTCCGCCCTGCTCAACGTCCAAATTCAAACTCCTTATGATCTCCAGCTAACCTGATCCACGTAACATACGCGTAGATCCGATCAGCTGACCAGACCTTCCGGTAAATTTGCCTATGATTTAGCTTTGTAATATTTTGACAGTTTTTATAAATATTCTTCATGTTCATCTCCCGGACATCTAGATAGATAGATAGATAGATCGAGACGGAGAGACAACTAACAAATACTCTCTTCTGTTCGACCTAATAACAGAATCATCATCACAGTCGTCATGATGTGCCGAGAATATAAATGTCTCAGCCTCTGTTATAAATGTATCTCTCCTTTTTTAAAATGTATCCCGTGATATATCAACATCAATAAACACATCCTCGATAAATATGCACGCTACTATTTAATATACACTCTACCATATATGTACGCACGAGATAAATACTCGGAAAAACACACACACACACACACACACACACACACACACACACACACACACACGCGCGCGCGCGCGCGATATATGCCCACCACTATATAATATTTTCTTCAGTACTAAGGTTATTACGCATCTCATAATCACTTTTCACTCTTTTTAGCTTCCTATATCAAATGGCTCCATGTTTTGTCTGGAGTGACTTTTAAAGAGATTACAGTGAGCTATTGTTAACAGAGAATTTTGCTAAGTGTAATGCTAACCAAAAACACAGCAATTATTGTCATTACTTTTTATTGTTGCATGTGCGTATGGTAGTAGGTATGGCCAAAATTTAGCATAATTTTTTTTTTTAACCCATGAAGTTGCGGGGTATCTAAATTTTTATATACTTTGGAGTTGAAACTTTGTGTAATGACTGAAAATAGTTTAAAGTACATAAACCGAAAGAAAAAAAATTATTTTATCTAGAAAGCGAAACATGGTAATGTCCTGCAAACATTGTAATGTCCTACATAAAGGCTATATATTCAAGAGTTTACACATTATGATCCTTAGCAATGCCATTCACACAAAGAGTCACGTTGTACTCTTGGCAATAAGTTAGTAGCTTACTATTGCAAGACTTATAAAAAAGGGCTCCTTCAGTCTTGACTGACTATGGATACACACAAAGGGGTGCCTACGCGTAAAATTTTTAGTATGCAATCTCGAACCACGCCTCTCCTGAATCGACATTTTTAAATACTAGTGGCAAGTGAAGTGTATGTACAAGACGACTGGAAACAAACTGAAAGAAAGTTTTTAATTTTATCTAGAAACAGAAATATTTACTGTCCTATGAATAGGACACTGCGTACATGTGATATATTTTATAAGTTATTCAAGATAAAAATTATATTTCATAAATAATTCAATATATATATATATATATATATATGTATATATATATATGTGTGTGTGTGTTTGTGTGTGTGTGTGTGTGTGTGTGTAATGTGTTTCGACATAAGTTAGTTGCTATAGGAAATATACAAAATGGCGTAATGGAAACATATTAAAGGTACATGCAGCTTCTCTTCCAATTTTCGGATTATAATCATGTCAAATCGCACTTCATTTCCTTTTGACGGATTAATTGTTGCTATTTCTTCTGATGAGTTAAGGGCGTAATAGATTCACTGGTTGATATAATAATTAAGTGATTGATTTTTCGCTACGAAACAGATACTATCAAGAATTGTAAACGTCAACTGAATTAAAGGAATGTGTTATAAGATGGTCAACATCATGAATTTTGGAATATAGTTTTTTGTCATTTATTATATATATTGTTCTGTAATTACATTGAGCTTCTTAAAGAAGGATTGGTATATATTATAAGAAAATTATTTCTACAGACATCTGTAATAAAAAAAAACAACATTAGTGCATAAGCGACACTCTTATTTAATAATTTCATTTTATGACAGCTTCTATTCGAAACCTACACTTTTGGCACGAGCGTATAACATGGTTCTCGTCGATGTTGTCCATATAGATGCTTTTAGAGAGAATCTTTGGTGTTGTGACGATGTCTATTAACATATATCTCAACAACGCCTCACAAGGAATAATCCAAAAAATTAAGGTCTGAAGAGCTTGGGGGCCACAAATTGGGGTAATAGGATGATGAAAATGTTCCACTCTTCTTGAGTAGTCTGTGTGATGGTGCAGAGTATTTTGGATCTCACTAAACGATTTTCTTCGGTGATCTTGAACATAAACTGATATAAAATGATATAATGGATGTGAGTTTAAGACAGATCTGTTGACATCAAATAAAAAAAGATAAACACTAATAATATATAGGGAGATGTTTGCAAGAGAGGAAACTTCAATGGAACGGCTATGTTGAAAGGACAAATGAGTTTTTGGTTTAGTAGATGAACTACAATTGAAGTAGCAGGGTCAGTGCACAGAAGAGGAGGAAAGGAACACATGGAAAACTATATAAATGAACCTGACTTCACCGCTACATTTGACCATTGGAGACGGGCATGGATCGTTATATGAAAATAGGCAGATGACACAATGGAGCGACTAAATATCGAATGGCTACAGAAATTCGATCAGAAAATGATCAGGAACTCCGAGCATAGATGGAAAATGGTTGGCTTGTGCCATACTCAGAAGAAAGACTCGGGCCTCCGAAGGGGTTAACTCTATTGATGGCCATGATTCAATACATTGGACTTGTATCATCATGGATATTCCTTTGAATTGTGGGTTCCGAGACACTGAAATCTTTTGCAATTGGCCTCATTGACTTCTGGTGGCTCTCAATAATATTCTGAACATGTTGAATAAACTCGTGTGTTCTAATGCTGTCAAGGCGTTGCTGATGCTTTTTACGTTTAGCAACAGGCGAAATTTAGCTGTCATTATCTTCTAACTCTTTGCGAACTTTAAAAACGAACAAATTGTGCAATTTGGAAATCGCTGTGTTCTGCCATTATTGCAACTATTACAGCATGTATTTTCATTTCCTGTGTTAGCTTATTATCTCCCTTGATTGATTGTTTATAAAATAAAATAAAGGAAAGAATGGGTAAAATAAGTGATGTTCTTAAACAGACGCACCCGGTGATATATATATATATATATATATATATATATATATATATATATATATATATATGTATGTGTGTGTGTGTGTGTGTTTGTATCTATGTATGTGTGCTGTGTGTGTGTGGAAGTGGGTGGGTGTACAAATGGAGAGAGTCATCGACTGGCAGACTTTAGCATATCAAAGTTCTTAATGAGTATAACTAGAAAAGCAAGCACACCACACATGCTTGAAACCTGACCGTTTTTCTGTCAGTGATTTTAACCACTGGCTCATAAGAAATCAGCTGCAAGTTAAGTGGAATCATAGTGGTTACGTAAACGCTACCAACCGACAAAGAGTGTTCCATTCGTTTTTAATAAGTGTTTTGGATTTAATATTTTTGCATGTTTGTTCTTTCTCTCTCAATAGCTACTTTACTAAAGTAATTCTAATAATTAACCCAATTTACCGGATGTTAATAGACATCTGTCATTTGACAATGGTAAGTGGTGATTCATAAGCATAAACACAGGATTTATTTTACATGAAATTCCAATATAAATTCTTCATGTAAATAGTTAGAACTGCGCATCCTAAAAGTTCTATAATTATGCCAGTAACGTTAAAATCTTGCGTTCTGGTGGCGATGAAGTCGCTAAATGTGTTTTTGATATCGCTTAGGTTTTTGAAACATTTCTCACGCAGAAAGTTGTCGAGACACTTGAAAAAATAGTAGTCAGTAGGTGAAAGGATTGGAGAGTATGGCGGATGAGGCAGAGTTTCGTAGGCCAATTCGTATCGTGTATACAAGTATCGTGTATATAAGAGAATACACGCACGCATTGTTACCTCTCAGCATGTTTTCACACACATGCACCCACACGCACAGCTACATAAGTAAGTGTACTTACCTTACATCGTGAAAAGCATGGTCAAAAGGTTCTTGATTCAAGCGACTGCTTATGCCTATGTCTGCATCTGACCATCAAATCCACACACCTGTTCGCACATATCCACCCATACCTCTCTACACCTCTTAGGAGCAAGTCCTCACCCGTCAATCCTGGCCAAATCATGACAAATATACATGATTAAGGCCCCAAATTATATTCTGTTGCACGAGCACTTACCCGCATCTGCGTTAGAACATGCGCCTAAACCTGCAAGTATATTAATAATAATGTAATGTGCACTCAGCAACATAGGAAAAATTGCCCCATACGTTTAAGCACACACACACACAGACACAGACAGACACACACAGACACACACACAATATATATATATATATATATATATATATATATATATATATATATATATGCAATAGTAATTTAACGTCTTCATAAACCACGTGCTCTCCATACATAATCTAGATTTCAATTTACATCAGTGTTGAACTCGTAAAAAATGCACATAAAAATAAAATAAATAAACAACGTCACACTCGACCTTCCTCAATCACAAATTATCCAACCCAATCTAAATTACTCAACTTAAAGCAGTAACTTAAAGAAATAAATTATCGCTGTGAGTTGTCTAATTTGGCGAGAGGGGAAGAAGATGGAAAAGGAGATGGAATAATGGCAGAGCTATGTCAACACTCAGGGAGAAAAATCCCCTCCACCAAAGACATCGTGAAAAGCACGGTCAAAAGTTTCTTGATTCAAGCAATTGTTTATGCCTATGTCTGTATCTGGACATCAATTCATCCCTTTTATTTAAAATATTTGTCTGTTCACATTTTAGTATTCTTGTTTTCTCATCCAAACTAAACTTACATACAAACAGACGACTTGAGAACCGGCGTAAATCCCTAGTCCTTAAAGGCCCATCATTTTTTGGCCAACTTATTTTTTTTCATGGCCGGATTTAGAAATGAGTGTTTGTGAACATCAAATCGTTACTATGTGTTATCATAGTTTTCCTCTAGTCGCCTTGTATACAACACATTCTATTAAGTGGATATTCGATTTTTATTTGGCAGTTGAATATTTTAATATTAGAATTAGCATTGTCTAGTGTATCCAATATTTTCTGGTTATGGTTTTTAGGGCTGTTTCCTGGTATACGGTCCCATACAATCAAGTGTTAAAAACAAAACTTGGCAAGAAATTTCTAGATTTTATCGAAAAACACTTTCCCGCAACCAACCCCTTACACGAAATTTTCAATAAAAATACCCTAAATTATCCTACAACTGATGCGAAAAGTTAGAGATGATAATTAAAGCACATAATGACAAAATATTAAATAAAAATATGTAAACAACAACAAAATAAACAATAAAAAAATAGACACCATGACAAAAATAAAACTAACACAAAAGATACATATATAACTAGCAGAAATAATAATAATAATAATAATAATAATAATAATAATAACTAGCGTCATTTTTCATATGTAATAAATTCTTGGATATGGTACTAATTATGTCAATAATTTTTCATCATTTGTAACCCACCATTTCGCACACCTTACTAAAATAATAACTTTGATATATTGTATAGGCTGATTATTTCATTACACACACATCAATTAACCCACATTTCATCATTTTCATTCTTAGATATGTTACTAACTTCGACAATATTTTTAAAAATATTTTTAAGCAACATTATCGCCCACCCTTACTAAAATAATAACTTTGATATATTTACTGGGCTGCTTATTTCATTTCAAAGAAACCAATCAATTAACCTCCATTTCATCATTTTTCATAATTCTTGGATATGTTACTAATTTCGACAATCATTTTTCATAATTTGTACCCACATTATCTCCCCCTTCTTAATAAAATAATTACTTTGATATATTATCTGGGCTTATTATTTCAGTACAAACACACTAATGCATGAAATCATATTTCATCATTTTTTCTTAATTCTTGGATATGTTACTTATTTCGACAATCATTTTTCATAATGTTAACCCATATTTTCGCACCCCCTTTACTAAATAATAACTTTGATTTATTGTCTAGGCTGATTATTGAATTTCAAACATGCCAATCAATTAACTCACATTTCATCATTTTTTATAATTCTTGGATATGTTACTAATTTAAACAATCATTTTTCATAAGTTAAACACGCCTTATAGCCCCCTTACTAAAATAATAACTTTGATATATTGTCTGGGCTGATTGTTTTCATTCCAACACATTAATCAA
Source organism: Euprymna scolopes (assembly GCF_053919585.1). NCBI lineage: Eukaryota > Metazoa > Mollusca > Cephalopoda > Sepiida > Sepiolidae > Euprymna > Euprymna scolopes. Next base: position 37,748,521 of record NC_136504.1, on the reverse strand, counting down.
TTAACTCACATTTCATCATTTTTATAATTCTTGGATATGTTACTAATTTCGACAGTCATTTTTTATCATTTAAACCGACGCCATCAGCCCCTTACTAAAATAATAACTTTACACATTATTGCAGTAAATCACATATTATCATATTTTTTTTCATAATTATTGGATATGTTACTAATTTCGACAATCATTTTTCATAATTAAAACCATCCTTATCGCCCTGTCTTACTAACATAATGACTTTGATATATTGTTTGGGATGATTATTTTATTATAAACACACCAATCAATAAACTCGCTTTTCTTCATTTTTCATAATTCTTGGGTATGTTACTAATTTGTACCCTAATTTTTCTGTAATTAAAACCATCCCTGCCGCCATCTCTTATTAAAGTAATAACTTTGATATATTGTCTAGGTTGATTATTTCATTACAAACACACCAATCAATCAACTAACATTTCATCATTTTTCGTAATTCTTGGATATGTTACTAATTTCGACAATAGTTTTTCATAATTTTAGCCCTCCTTATTGCCTTTCCCCTTACTTAAATAATAATATTGATGCATTGTCTGGGCTGATTATTTTATTATAAACACCCCGATTAATTAACTCACGTTTCACCATTTTTCGTTATTCTTAGAAATCTTAATAATTTCAACAATATTTTTTATAATGTAAACCATCCTCATCGCCCTCTCTTACTAAAACATAACTTTGATATATTGTCTGGGCCGATTATTTCATAAAAAACACAACTATTTATTAATTTACATTTCATAATTTTTCATAATTCTCGAATATGTTACTCATTTCGACAATCACTTTTTATATTATTTGCTCACATTAATAACCGCACACTACTAAAATAATAACTTTGATATATTTTCTGGACTGATTATTTCATTTCAAACACACTAATCAATTAACTCACATTTCGTCATTTTTCATAATTCTTGGATATGTTACTAATTTCGACAATCATTTTTCATCCTTTAAACCCACATCATCGCCCCTTACTAAAATAATAACTTAGATATATTGTCTGGTCTGATTATTTCATTGCAAACACACTAATTAATTAAATCACATATTATCATTTTTCATAATTCTTGGATATGTTACTAATTTCGACAATAATTTCCCTTCTCCTTACTAAAATAATAACTTTGATATATTTGCTGGGCTGCTTATTTCATTACAAACACATCAATCAAATAACTCACATTTCATCAGTTTTCATAATTCTTGGATATGTTACTAATTTCAGCAATCATGTTTTTATAATTAAAAACCCACATTATGCCCCCTCCTACTAATATAAGAACTTTGATATATTGTCTGGGCTTATTATTTCATTACAAAACCCCAATCAAATAACTCACATTTCATCATTTTTCATAATTCTTGGATATGTTACTAATTTCGACAATAATTTTCATAACTTAAACCCACTATGTCGATCCCCCTTACTTAAATAATAACTGTCATACATTGCCTGGGATCATTATTTAATTATAAACACATCAATCAATTCCGGGTATTCTCATAGTATATATGTTCCACCTATCTTATCCAATCCCGGGTGACGCCGCATATTCTGCTAGTATATACCTTTCACCTATCTAATTCGATTCTGGGCGACGCTGGGTATTTTGCTACTATGTTTTCCACCTATCTCATTCAATACTGAGCAACGCTTTCAGCTAGTATATATTTGCGCTTATTACATACAATCCTGGGTCTGATTTCATGTCCGCTACCCCACTGGTAAAAAATATACATGAAATAAAGTAATGTTTTAATCGTAAACTGTTTCAGCCATTTCCGGGATTGATTTCATATCCCCCAACCCACTGCTAAAAATATACATGAAATAATGTACTGTCCAAATAGTAAACTGTTTCAGCCATTTCCGGGACTACTTCATATCCCGTACCCCACTGTTAAAAATATGCACGAAAAATGTTTTAATCGTAAACTTTTTCAGCCATTTCCTGGACCAACTTCTTATCTCCCATCCTACTGTTAAAAATATACATTAAAAAAGTAATGTCCAAAACGTAAATGGTTGCAGCCATTTCCGGGACCGACTTCTTATCCCCACCCTACTGTCAAAAATATACATTAAATAAAGAAATGTTTAATGCGTAAACGGCTTCACCCATTTCCGGGACTGATTTCATATCACCTACCCCACTGTTAAAAATATACATGAAATAAAGTAATGTTTAAATTGTAAACGGTTTCAGTAATTTCCGGGACTGACTTTATATCTCCCACCTCACTGTTTAAAATATACTTGAAACAAAGTAATGTTTAAATCCAAAACTGTTTCAGCAACTTTTCGAAATTAGTACATAAAAACATTAACACGGTTAGGGATTAGGCAACCATTGCTTCAACAGGAATTTCTGAGTGTGGTATCAGTCTCAGCATTCCAGTGACTTAAATCCACCCTTTCTTGGTCTTGGTTAATGGAGGAGAAATCCTTCATTACTGATACAATTTTTATTTTTGTTATTGATCAGAGTACCCCTTTTGGAGAGCTGGTCCCCCTCCCAATTTTAACCGACCTCATGTCTAACTCCATCTTTGTGGGGAGGCAAGTAAACAACAAAAAATAAATAAATAATCAGAAGGGAATTTTCCAGTGCATTTTATAATTAATCAGAAAAGACATTTCCAGTGCATTTTATAATTAATCAGAAGAGACATTTCCAGGGCATTTTGTAATTAAACCAGAAATTACTTTTCCCAGTTACTTTTGTAATATTAAAACGTTGTTACATTAAACGTAGTACCTATCCACAATGCATGCCTACAGGACAGATTTAGACACCAGGGGCGTTTTAAATGTGGAGAAAGAATTGTCTTAGTCGCAAAGGATTTCTCCTTCACTAAGAGAGAAGAAATTGAAATGTAGCATCTGAAGAACAGATGGTATTTATTTGCTCCCCCACTGAGCAAATTAGGCACAAGGCCGTTTTCATTGTGAGGTAAAAACCAGCTCCCCTAAAAGTAGGCAAAAAGGGGGCACTCTGGTTACCAAAAATAATAATTGTCCCAGTATAGAGGGCTTCCCCTCCATTGACTGGTACAAACCATCTTAAGTGCAGCATCTGAAGAACAGATACTACACTTTGATCTAAGCCAAAAGGCCAATAAAGACAAATCATTTTTATTAGCTTTGCCTCAACAGCGACACCAATTTTTTTTGTTTTATTAGGATTGGAATATTCCACTTTGCTTTTAAGGGGTGACAATTTTTATTTGGAAGATTCCCCTTTCCCTTTTTAGGGATGCACAGCATGATAACGGACGGAGCGATAAGCGTAATAATATAATCCAACTCCGGACAACGACAACCATACTAGAAATAAAAATAAAAATACTAATAAAGAACAAGATAAATGCAACTGTAGATGCCGCACACTTTGCCCACTTGAAAATAAATGTCTAACCAAAAGCATAGTTTACCAGGCCACAACACGTAGGTATGACTTCCTTAGATTTCAAAACTCGATATTATGACCACAAAAGTACATTCAACAATAAATAACATTGCATGAAAACAACGCTAGCAAACAAATATTGGGAACTCAAGGAAAGCAGACGTTCACCGGTATTGAATGGAAAATAGTAAGACAAGCAAATACCTCTAGAGACCTAGACGACCCGTGTAGATTATGCCTTCATGAAAAATTTGCTATCCTGTACTTTAAAGAACCCCAACATCTATTAAACTGTAGGAGAGAAATAGCGAACAACTGTGTTCACAGGATAAAATTTACTCTAGAGATAGAGATACAAAATAACTTTAAAACTAACAAAACAATAGAAAATAAACAAATAAATAAATAAAATAAATAAACATGTATATACATAAACTATCACACACACACACACACACACACACACACACACACACACACACACACACACACACACACACATATATATATATATATATAAACTAACATAAAAAACCCTAATCTAGATTTAAAACAGGTCAAGACACTAGATATCCAGGCTAAATAGAGCACACACAAAGAATCAAGTCAATCAGTGGTCGAATCAGCCTTTGTCCTGTAAGTGCATTTTCATTGGCTGATAGAAAGGGCGCGGTGGATACTAGAAAGCTGATTGGCTAACTAAAATCTCAATAGAAGGTCTTTATATAAAAACGACAGACAACCACAAAGTTCGCGCACAAGCCTGAAGAATCCTAGAGTGGATGAAACGCGGAATATTCAGTGTAGCTTAATCGCCATATATAATTTATAAATTACTTACTATATATATATAAAAATTAAAAAAAAGCATGAATATTTAAACCGCAAGGTAAAAAAAAATAATAAGACCTTAAAAAAAATAATGGACAACCTTAACCTTATAGTCCCAGCAGATAAAAGTATGAATATTTATAGTATAAATTTTCAAACTTATAATAATCTCATTCTAACTGAACTTAATAATAAATACAAGAAAGCAACTGAAGAGGATCTATTTAGAATCAACTTGTTACCATTAAAAATATGTGAGAAAATGAACATTCAAGAAAAAATAGAGGTTTACACCCCACTTAACCCTCGATTTCTATTGAAGGACCATAAACCGTACTTCAATAAAAAACCAAGTATTAGACTTATAGCCCATGCGCATCCGACATAGGTAATATCAGTAAAAAGGTACTAGACAGAATCATACCAACCTTAAAATCCAAAATTAAGCACAACCTCTGGATTTCTTCAGGTGAAGTAATCAAGTGGTTTGATAAGATACCTAAAAACCAAAAAAGCAAATTTATCATGTTCTACATAGATGCGTACTTCTCCTCTATTTCCCCTGCACTATTTAAGAAAGCACTTAAACTAGTAGGAGATGAAACTGGCTTAACAAAGTTGGAAAATGCAATTATAAAAATAGCCAGGAAAACCTTAATCAGATATAACGGTGAATTGTGGACTAGAAAAGATAGAGAGGACCATTTTGACATCACAATAGGTACCCAGACTCCTCGTCGGTCACTGACTTGGTTGGTCTTTACTTACTAAAGGAGATAGACAAGAACATTCCAGGTTTAAATGGGGGAATTTACAGGGATGACGCACTTTTCGTAGTTAATTCTAGCGATCGTATTACGGAAAAATCAAGAAAAAACATCAGAATTTTTTAAAGGAATTTGGATTAGAAATAACAATGGACAGCAATTGCAGGATAGTTAATTTTCTGGACGTTACCCTCAACTTAAACAATAACACATACAAACCCTACCACAAACCTAACCAGAAAACATTCTACATAGATTACCGATCAAACCATCCAAAATGCATGAAGAAAGCAGGGATCCACAACATTTCTAAAAGAGTCTAAGAACTTTCTAAGAATGAGAATCTTTTTGAAAAAAACAACAAGGAATACTACAATGAAGCCCTTAGGAGATCAGGATACAACGGAAAAATTGAATATAACAGTAACAATAATAGTAACTACAAACCTAACTGCGTAATCTCGTACAACATGGCAATGAGAGCTAGAAAAAAACCCACGATCAATAAGGAAAACGTTGAAAATGATCATAAGAATAGAAACGGAGGGGAAATAATAACAGCAAAACAGAGAAGAATGAGGGTGGTACCATTAATAAGAGAAATAGATGCAAGAGGCAGGTTTGGTTCAATCCACCATTCAGCGAGCACATCAAAAATAATATACCTAAGGAATTCTATAGAATAATAGACCAAAACTAAGCAAAATAATAAATAGAAACTCTGTAAAATTATCTTTCTCAACGTCCAGAAACTTAACTAACATTATAATCAGCTCCAACAATAGAAAAATCAGCAAAATAAGGAATAACAACAAACTAGCACCAAACAGAAAATGTAACTGCGAAATACCTGAAAATTGTCCGTTGGATGGGAAATGTCTAACCTCGGAAATAGTGTACAAATGCGAGATAAAAACCGACAACACTAAGAAGATATATCTGGGAGCCACGGGAACAGTGTTTAAGGACAGATACAGAAATCACATAGTATCATTCAGAAGGAACCTGGGACAGAAACTAATACAGATGGCGTAAATGACAGCCGGGTGGATGGGCACAAAAATAAGCATTAGAAATAAGAACAATAAGAAAAATACCACTGCACTAGGTAACTGTGTTACATGATAAGGGCTGTCCCCTTTTCATGTAAGTATAAAAATAGAGAGATTTAGTTAAAATGAAAATGAAATAGAATAGACGAAATTCGAACCTCGTAATTTAGGTTTAGAAATGGGTTACGAGAGAGAATTAGCGAATGGAATGTGAAAACAAACCATTGTTTAGCTTAGAGATAAAATAGTTTTAAGAAAAGAATGTGCATTGTCAATTCTGTTATGAAAATTCAATTGAAGAATGCAACTATAAGATAATTTAATAAACATGTTTTTAACATATTGGAAATATAGGATACTGGGAATATAGGTTAAAATTCCTTTTGTAAACAAAGGAAAAAGTTTTGGACACACATTTCCAGAACACGTGAAAGAAGACACATGTTTTAACATGTGTATGACGTCATGGAAAATAGGAAGTTCTAGATATAGTTAGAAACTTTAGAGTTAAGCAGAGGGTTTTTGAGGACGACAGACGATAGTCTGCAGTTGGGATTCGAACGTCTAGAAGCGAGATGGTCACTTTGCAACACTAGAATGTGAAGCGTTGAATTCTTGACTCACAAAACCACGACCGGCCGGGAGAAGAAATAAACCCATCATGTGTTTTTATAAACGTCGTCTTTGTGTTGTAATTCTACCAAAAAGGTAAAGTGGAAATTGTCATTATATGTCTTGTATATCAGGCGGTTTAAAATGTCTTTACATACACATCTTACATATCTAAATGTGAACACTAAGACTGTCTCACTGTTTCCTCACTCTAAGAGCTTCTACTGAACATTTATATATATATAAGAAAATCGTCATAACACGAACATCTCTCACAAAATCCCTCTTAATAAGACTCTCTACTAAGACTCTCTTAATAAGACCTATATGTAACAACTGGATTAGGGAACTTAACAGAAATAATGAAAATTTTGAATTAAAATGATCAGTAGTGGACAGGGGGAGGAAGTACAGTCCTGGGAAATCAAAAAGGTGCAATCTATGTTTATTAGAAGCCTTCTACATTGTGAACTCCAAAGAGGAAATTTTGAATAAAAGACTTGATGCCATACAGGGATATCTTCATAGAAATACATTTCTGCTATCACGCCTTAAATGTAACTGAGGCATAACCTTTCTACAACAATAAGGATCATCGGATGCCAGGATTATATTTTAACGCAGAGTTAAATAGGTAAAACTGTTACAATATAAATGAAGGATCCAAATCTAACATGCGAATATAGTTTCCTTTCTTCTTAACCGGGAAAGAAATACAAACAAAGTATACAACCCATCTAAAAAAAATGTTTTTTTTTTCATAACAGCAACCATTCTTGTATTCAGTCGTAGCAGTATGAACGGTAAAATTAGTAACACCCTCTTCAAATCAATAAAACAACTCAGCAATTAATTAATTAATTATTAAAAAATAAATTAGCAACTTGGGGGATGTTAATCCATTTAAATATTAATTCAATTGATTTTGTCGCCTGACACCATAGGTTGGTAGAATCCATCCTTACTTATTCTCCTACTTCACTCCATGGTCTAAGTGTTTTTCACCTATAAATGCAAGAGTTGACATCTTTCCACCGGAGTAAAAGACACTTTGAGGCGTGGGTGGTTTTGTTGTAAGAATAATAATTAGAGGACATACAATATTTTATTTGTTTAGACAACCCAAGAACACAACACACCAACTATATGACAGGAGCAGCACAAGTGATTAATAACAGATGCTGCTAAACACATCCCATTTCTTCAGATCAAAAACATAATTTATATACTTAATTGTTAAACAAGCCATTATAGCACGTTCTGGACCCATCTGATTGAATGATTTATTAAATCATAGTCGCCTTCGAGTAATCAACGAACCGAAAACACAAACGGCCTGAATTACCTCCCTTTAACCATTATAAGAAACAAAATCGACTCAGTTTCAAACAGAATTAACAAGCAGTACTTAACAATTTAATTGGATTATCTCCCTTCAAATCATCCCAAGCAATGACACAAAAACATTTTCAAGTAGAATAACTATGAATTTTCAGACAGTAAATAGATTAGAACACTTCACCCGAAATGTCCTACAAGGTTTATATATATTTAATACACTCATTTTACTTTATTCTCATATTCAATCAAATTCTAAACCTGAAATGGTCTTACGTCCTTGTACCAATAAAACGATAATCTATAAACATCACTTGCCACTAATACGAAACTAAAACTAATCGTAACATCCTTACAAGGTTGCTACGAACATAATATAAATATAGATACCAAATTTAAAAAAATTCTTTTTACAAAATATCAATCATCGGGAAATAAAGGAATTTAGGAACCCAACAAATAGGATATATTTAAAAAAAAATTTTTCTTTTTTTAAATGGCTTAGGGCTCCCCGTAGAAACTTCACATAACTCTGTTCTTAAATAAGGATACGGAAATTAGGCGACACATTAACATTTAAATGGGCTTTTCCGTAACCACAACCAAGGTAAATGTTTCTCACATGTTTTTTCCCCGTTAGGGACCCCCGTCCTTTTTCTTTCTATTCAAAAAATTCTACATTGCCAAAAGTGTGTTTATTCATAAAGTCAGAAGAAATGCTGGTTTTTGAAAATTTTCAAACCATATAATGCTTGAAACTGTCGAACTGGACATTGAAACAATTGTAACATAAAATGAAATACACTTTTCGTTGCCATCAACACCTAGTATTGAAGTCTTGATTTTGCACACACAGTATATTAATGCTAAATTATGTAATGTGATAATTATGTAGCTTAATCCTTAAGTCAACCTTTTTTGGCTTAAACCTATTGGTATATGAAAATTTACTGAATTACAGGAACTCGGTATATTACATATAAGTCTATATATATATATATATATATATATATATATATATATATGTGTGTGTGTGTGTGTGTGTGTGTGTGTACGTGTGTGACATTGTGAGGTATATTATTAGTCAACTGGTGGAATATTAATTAATTGAAAATAATTAACTTACAATAATTATGAATCACTAGATTAAAACAAAAGAGATTAACACACTTTTAAGCAAAAGCAAAAGTGTCGACATATATACATACATTACGAGGGGATTGCAAATTGCATTGTTATGATGACTGAACTTATGCATTCATTATCTGAAAGGTTCATCTCTCTGTTGCAGATATTAACGGTGTAGGAATCTAAGAAAGCAACTCCTGTTATGAACGTGTGTCAGAAGCAGAGATAAGTCATTGAATTGATTGAGAATCGTGGTGACTGTATAGAAAAAAAATAAATACTGGAGTATAAAAAGTCACTCATTTTAGTAGTGCAATTCCCGTCTTCATAGCTCTTCAACTTTTTTAGTTAAAAATAGGAGGCTTTACTTGTGGAGCGACTCTTGTAGTTATGTTTTGACTAACGGACGTCGTTAATTGTGTTTACAATATAAGAGTAATTGCGTGCATCAGTTTCACATCTGATACTGAATATTAAAATGTGTTAAAATCTTTAATGCATCAACGATTTATGTTGTTGACTGAAGGCTCCTTATGAATGCGTGAAACGAAGGCTTTCTTTGACTGGACAATCGTTAAATAGTAGAAAATACGAAACGATCTTTGATTGGTCGTCTCAAGTAAAAATTCCTCATAAACTTACTCTTTAAGGGTTCCGGAGAGAGAGAGAGAGAGAGAGAGAGAGAGAGAGAGAGAGAGAGAGAGAGAGAGAGAGAGAGAGATTAAAAAAGACTGAGAAGAACGTCTCTTAAAGTCAATTTCCTCTAAGGCAAAACTGTATAAAGAAACTTCAAAGTTCAACAATCAATACTTAACACCAGTTAAATTCCTCAACTTTTCTTTTTCTCCTAATAAGGTTGGTTGGTTATTTTTGTTTTACGGCATATCAACCCTTTTCGGATTATTTAATGCCGAATTCAAAGATTTTGAAGAAATTTTTTTTTTAATCGAATATATTTGTTGTTTTCACGTCGGTTTCTATTTAGTCCATAGTTGGGACCCTAACAGATACTACCACTCCGGGTCAGAGTGGACCTGGGAGCAATGGTAATTAAAGGGTAGCTCCACACTCCCCAAAGCCCACAAGCTGGGGCTTCACCACTGGATATGGTTTAAGGTCATATCCATGACCCCCATTAAGGGATTTTTACCCTCTGCAGGGAGGCAGTCAGCGTATTCTAATGCCCCACCGACAGGACCTCTCCTAATAAGAGCAGCATAATATTTTCTTTTATTATTACTAAACAATTGTGTTCCAATAAATGTTCTTGCTCACCTCAAGTTTTTCTCTTTTCCTTGGTTTCCTACAGAACCAACGACATAACTAATTTTATATAAATAAGCAGAGAAAAAAAAAGATATATTTGCTAACATTTGAAATTATATTCGGATTGCAGGAGAATGATATCCATTTACCAAAGAGAACAATCAAAGAATTGTGCGATTTCTACAGCGATAACAGAGGAGTAATTTATCAGGCTGTTCTCCAATGTCTTCAAGTTGCCCATTCACGATCAGGTGAGAAAAACAACTGTAAACTCGCATCATCTATATCTATATTACATAGTAAAATACGAGCATGAAAAGTAATATGGTTAAGATTAAACATGGAAAAGTAAAAGGACTAGTTGTTAAAACTGGAAAAGAAAAAATAAGATATTTTAGTAAACAAATATAACAAATTCATAAGTTAAGATATTGCAATATTAAGAATTGATTAAATAATGTTAAATTGAATTTTGTAAAAATTCTTAATGTTGCAATATTTTGAGTTATAAAATTATTACATTTTTTATTAGAATATCTTGTCTTTTTCTTTTCCAGTTTTAACAACTAGTCTTTTTACTCTTTGTTTAATCTTAAACGCATTACTTTTTATGTTCGTATTTTTCTATGTAATCCATGATTTTTCCAGGCTTTGCTTTGAAATAAAATTTTCTGTTTCACTTGTTACCCCCCTCTCTCTTTAATTTCTCTCTTTTTCTCTCTCTGGATTGTGGCGTTCATTCAGCAGTCAGTTTTTGCCGGCGAGCAAAGGCGAAGAGTCGTTTAACGTTTGAACATAGCGACGGTGAATTATCAGCGACAGTACAGCTGAGTGATAGATCCAGACAGCAGTGAATTATTGGCAACAGTTTTTTTTTATATCTGTTTACGTCATCATTACCGCCGTTTCTAGCCGATTTGAGGTAGCGTAATAGATTTGGTTTCTATGGTAACCGACAGCCAATCAGAAAAAAACCGTCGATGCGCCCCTTACAAATTCTGAGAATTTTTTAACACAGTAATTTCATTATAACTTTTGTTTTACTGAACGAACATTGAATTTTTAAAATTTCAAAATATAACTGAGAAGGTGACCTATGAAATGTAAAAAATGTTTGAAATTTGGTCGCAAAATGAGAAAGCAGTGAAGCTTTAAAGCAGTTATAAATGAGTAAAACTAACACTCAACTATATATTCATAAATAAAACAGTAGATTATGTATGTGTCTGCTTTGTGTAAATATTTAACAGCTAAACTCCCCAAAATCAACAGAGATTAGACAATTCCTGTAATGATCAAGTCCCTGTTTATTTTGCGGTGGGAGTTTAGTTCTGTGCAGTTCTAGGAGATCCACTGTTGAACTGGAACCTCCTTCACTCACCCCAATGCACTAAGTAACCGACTGTCTTGTAACGTCATCTGTTTAGCGTCTGAACAGCCAAAGCTCTCCCAACTGTGTAATCAAATACATCCCTAGAAGTAGGTCGTATCTTAGCAGGGTCCCCATCCACCACCAGGGCTTGCACGACTACTGCAGGCCCGTCGCCGATGTTTGTGCTGATGACGCTCACCCCACAAAAGACCAGCGATTCGCCACCCACAGTTAGCACCGGAATTCTCTCCTTGTACCAAGTGTCGCAACATGCCTTGCGCACCAGGATCTACAAGGGCGAGGCATTCACGTCCGTTAATGCGCACAGTTACTGCGGGCCGCGCCTTGTTCAGTGACGATCTGGGAGAAAACTGGTGGTGTAGCTTCCTCCCCTTGCCCGTTTTCCGGAAAGGCACGGGCCAGGTGTCCCCGGTTTTTACACTTATAGAACTGAAGCCCGCTAAGCCTTTGAGTCAGTGAGCGCGATGAGAGACAATCACGGGCTAAATGGTTGGGCCCACCAGACTTGTAGCAGCTTGTAACTGTGCCCAGGTCCTGAGATCCACCCTGTGATGGCCGCACGACTGCCGTGCGGTCTACAATCTCTGGACTCCTTTTTGGTATCCCCCGCGCCCGCGCTAATACTTAAGATATATCCATCTCGTCTACTTGGGATGAAGCTCGGAGCAGATCTTCCACACCAGCGGCCAATCCTGCAATAAATACGCACACCAGGCCTTTCTCTGACATCCACCCTCCCAGGCTTTGATTTCTATCTTTGAGAAGGAGTAGTTTATTATTAATCACATTAGGCTTCCTTACCGGAGAATACCGACCGGGCTTCCCAGGCACTTTTTGCAGATCAGAGTTCCCCTCCTCCAGAGTACTGACTTCTCAATTCCACTTTCCGACTCTGGTGTCTAAGTTCTTGCAGTATGAGAGAATTAAAACTCCCCCCTCCCAACTACTGGTCATATAATTAACTGAAATTAACAGGAAACAGTAATCATACACCAAGGATGCTTTATAACGAGTAAAATCTTTGTTTGGATTAATAAATAAAGCGTACAGAAGACGGCAAGTTGAAGAGCAAACTGTTGACTTCAACTTGCCAACATTTGTATTAGTTTGCGCATGCGTAAAATTATAATACCTAAAAGTGGTTTAATTTTCAAACTTTTACGTCTGTTTGTCGGGTTTGCTCAAATGTTTTGGTTTTGATTCTAGCTGATGGTACTCAAGTCATTTTATTTTACTTTTGAAATCACTACTATATATTAAGTAAAATATAATATTCAATGGAGAATTGGCCCTGTAATATTAATTACGAAATCTGCACGAATTCAAATATATTATTAATATACTAGCTGGGAGCGCCCGGCCTTATCTGTCGTAAAATATGCTTAGCGTGTTTTACGACCGGCAAGTTTGGGCGCCCCATTGCTAGTCTATATAAATAAAACAGTAGATGTATGTGGGTATAAATATTTAACAGGTAAATTCTAAAACTACTGGTAAAATAGCATTGGAATTAACAGGAAATAGTCATCATATACCAAGGATGGTTTATAAGGAGTAAAATCTTTGTTTGGATTAATGAATAACGCGTCAGACATATATCAGCAAGTTGAAATGCGAAATGTTCATTTCAACTGGCCGACATGTTTTTACTTCTTTCTGCGCATGCTCACATAAAATTAATTTCTTCAAGTGTGTTAATATTTGTACTTTGTTATGTTTCTCTTGATAACAGCATCGGTAGGGAACGCGGCGGTAAAGCTAAATGTTTTGGTTTCGATTTTAGCTGATGGCACCAAGTCATCTTTTTTTTTTTTTTAAATAACTTTTGCCATCATGTCTTTGTATTAATAAATGCAAATTTCTGCATGTTTTTAAATATATTTAAACGTATTTTCGCAGCAAACGGAATCCAAATATTTATTTACAGGCTGGGGAAAATAAAACTTTTCTATTTAATTTTTTTATGGATTATTTACTGTCTTTTAAGACGATAAATATTTTTGATAATTATTTTTTGCCGGAAATTCCTCACGAACGGAGACAAAATTCAATGAAAATATTCATACTTTTCTTTAGTAAATCTTCCATGACAGAGGACAAATTCTAAGTACGCTTTTGATAGAAAAGCTTACTTGAGCTTAATATCAGGTTCCTGCGTTTCTTTTCTTTTTTTCCTCCAAGTAATACATAAATATTGGTCGAGATTCTGAAATTGGAAATATTTATCGTCTAGCTTAACTTTAATAAAGCTATTTTTCTTTAAATTAAATCATTACTTCTGTTCCCTTTAGATAATTTTCTTTTCTCTAAATAGTTTTTCCTTTATTTTGAATAACTTCTTTCTTTTGCTATAAATAATTTATTATTTATTTTTTTGTAAAAAAACAAGACGGAGACATCCTTATTTTTACTCATTCATCGATTAGATAAACAAATATTAATTTCAAACGAAAATTCTAAAGCTTTCGAATACGTGTGTTGTGTTTTTTTTAGAAAGTTTTCCTTACACATTTACTGAATTCAAATATTTTTAATGAAAATTATGACAACACAAAATAGAGGTTTATTTTAATACAAAATAGAAATTTTTGTAACTAATAAAAAAAAAATAATTATTTGATTTTTAAGAAAACAAATACAAATTTCAATGACACTTTTTTTAAAAAAAATAATTGGTCTATCTGAATAAAATACAACATTTTCGGTATGGTCAGGATCAAAGTGTAGTATCTGTTCTTCAGATGCTGCACTTCCATTTCTTGTTCTCTTTCGGTGGAGGATCATTCCTTCACGACTGAGACAATTTTTTATTTTTGTACCTTTTCTCCACATTAAAAAACGACCCTGGTGTCTACCTCTGTCCCGTGGGGAGGCATAGTAAATAGGTACAATTACCGTTTACATTCGAAATGTCGATTTCTGATCAGTAGTTTACCGGATAAGAAAACATTTGTTATCCAACGTAAAAGCTAATATAATACCTGGCAGATATTTTTTCACAACCGAGGAATCAGTAATATGCATGCGTAACGGCTTTCTAAATAAACACTCCCAATCTTCCCATGTTAAGAACGGCTTTCGGAATAAACATCCCCACTCTCCTCATGATAAGAACAGCTTTCGAAATAAACACCCTTTTTTCCATTGGGGGAGTTGAAAAATATTTGCTTTGCCGTCTGCTAGAGTTATACACATGCGCATTACTAACTAATTAGTTGTGAAAACAAAATGGCTTCCAAGGATAAGCTTTTACGTTGGATATCATGTTTGCATATTTGGTAAACGACTTAGCCACCAAAATAACTGATATTCGTGGTCAGCATATCCGAAAACCTATAAAGGTCGACATTTGTAATCCAAAAAACGCCACGATACTGAAAGCAATCATTCAAACATAAACAGAAGTTTTTTTCTCATTATTTTTTTAACGAAATTCAATAAAATTTGAATTTGCTCAAAAAACAATAAATTTTATAAAGTTTATGTTCATCCACCCAAGTACAAGTGCCAAGCAGCAGTTGCCAAGTCATTACAATATTGTAAGTATAATTCTATTCTTTTTACGATGTATTCACAAACCATCCTACACCAGAACTTTACATTATTAATACTTATGATATTACTATAAGTTCCCCTTAGAATAATAAAAAAGAGAGGTAGGTCTAACAAAACGTTATAGTCTGAAATAAGTAGTTTATCTCTCAAACAAAATGCTGCTGTCCTTCGAAACCGAACGTTTGATTCAATCCCAAATTCTTTCTTTCCATTTAAAATGTGATATGAAAATCCGGCACTTCTGTAATACTGCGTGGTAACAACCTTTTAACTTTCAGTTTTAAGAATATTATTATGAGGACACATTTATTTGATGGTCAGTCCGCAGCACTTTTTCGAATCACCTCCTTTTCATTGGCACTGGTTCAATAACATTGAATAGAGATCTTCACAAATTACCATGTGCCCAGATGATACATTAACTTAGTCACAAGGTTTTCCCAAATACTGCTTAAAATTTGTTGGATGATTTCGTGAAAGAGCAATCTTGGTCTCTAGAAATGATGCTGTTGATATGATCAATTATAATCTTTTGTAATAGTTATCAATCCAATTATTATTTGTGATGTGTTATTGAGGTCAAGCAGTAGAATTTCCTGTAGAGTTCGCTACAACCGCATAGAATGCCACATAATAGCCTAATATTAAAAGAAGGAGATCCAGTTATATTATTAAAAAATCTTAATCTACCTAAACTGTGTAATGGCACATGGTTAGCAGTAAAGCCTTTGAAAACTAATGTACTGAAAGGCATTATAATAACTGGAAATTTTAAAGGTGTAACTGTTAATTCCTTGCATTCACCTTATTCTTTCTGACATGCTATTTCAGTTTAAGCGTTTACAATTCTCAATAAAAATTAGTTATAGTTGGATAGTTGTACGTTCGTTGCTCACTCAACGGAAGTCCTGAAAATTCTACACTTGCTAACACCTGTTAGAAGTCACACCCCAAAATGTTGTTTATGTAGAGGTTCTTCAAAATCAATGCTACAGGTACATTTACCAGTGTTTAGATTTGCACTACTGGAAACTACATTTTAATTATTTCCTTAACAGACTAGATAACTAAAAACACACACACACACACACACACACACACACACACACACACACACACACACATATATATATATATAAATTGTACATGAAATACTTAAAAAAAGAAATTTGTTTTCACTATGATATAAAATAATGATTGCGATTCTGACATCGTATTTTGAGAACAACTTGTGATGTTATCTGGAGTCTGAGTGACAACAAGTCTTCTAAAATTTCCAGTATTTTCCACTACTTTCGATAAACTTTATAGATAAATTTGTGTTATCGCAACAACCGCTTACCATTGATTTCTTGTTGGCGGGGATCATTGGTTTTCACTAGAATTTAAGTGGCAATAAGCCTTCCCAAGGCCCCAATCCACTTTGCCTCATCCAGCGGAGGTCGGGCTAGTGCTTTCTGGCCTCGGTCTTTACATCCTCCTTAACTCTCCCCACTTATTTTGTGTGGTGCCAGTTTATGGTGATACGCACACACACACACACACACACACGAGGGAAGGCAGGTATGTGCGCAGGAGAATTTAACTTACAATTATACCGTTTCAGTCTTCATGATTCTTTATGTTTTATGTCCAGTTTGTGTCCGTAGCCTGTGTGTATTAGTCTTCACATTCAATAGTTTTCCTTAATATTTCTACAGTTTTTATTATTGTTATCCATAGTATCTTCTCGGCTATTCCTTTCATTCCATACTCTCAATTTTTTTTCAAGACTTCCGGTATTATTCGTAGCGCCCCTACTATTAGTGGCGTTATCTTGACTTTATTCATCATCCAGATCCCTTTAAGCTCTGTGGCCAGTTCCATATATTTTCTCCGCTTCACAGTTTCCTTGATCTTCAGTCTGTGGTCTGATGGAACGGCAAAATCTATAATCTGGTAAGACTTAACTATTATGACATCTGGTCTTTTGCTTGGATGGGTTTAACCGTTTGTATATCCATATCCCATAAGGTCTTATGATTTTCGTTATCCAGTACTGCTCCCAGTTTGTGCTTGTGCCATTTGTCTGGATGTTCAAGATGCAGTTGTCTGCATAGTTGCCAGTTTTGGGCTAGTTTGCTATATTAACTTATTATGTGGTTTATTGTTTTGTCTCTTTGTCTACAGAGTTTGCCTTTGCTGTTTTCTTGTGTCCTGTCGATCCTTGTTTGATGTGATTGGTTCTAACGCATTATCTTGTGCGACTGTTGATAAGGATTTATTTTCTCTGTTTAGGTTTTCGTTTTTGTAGCTATTTGGAAGTATTTTCGTTAGTATCATCTTTTGTAATCATTGTAAATTGTCCATGTAGCTGTTTCTCTTTCCATTTTTCTTTCCTCGTTTTATTCCTCGTCTCTTCTTTTTCTATCTTGCTGGTTTCTTCAGTGTTTATTATTTTTTTCGTCATTCTGCATTTTCTCATTCTTTTTCTTTGTTATTTACGCACTCTTCTATACAAACTGGCCCCCTTCCCTCACGTCTTTCCTTTTCACACAGAGTCGATCACTATTATCCTTTGGGTGTAGTGTATTGTACGTAGTCATGACTTTCCTGATCTTCTGGTCGAGATGCTTCAGTCGAGAAGTTTTCTTGTTCTTCTGAGGTATTCCTTTCCAATGTTCTCTTTCATTTTTGTTGCTTTGATGGTGTCTACTTCCATAACTCGCAGTATGAACTTTTCCATGTGGATATCCTGGCTGAAGATTCTGGTTGTATTTATTAGCGTCTCTAGTTCCTTTTTAGTTTTTACAAACAGTTTCATGTTATCCATGTACATTAGGTGGTTTATTCTTTCATTTGCATAAGTGAACTTGTATACATTTTGGCTTTTCCTGGGTATATTATTAAGAGGCACCATGGTTATGATGGACAGAAGTCTCTTGGAAGATACCTCTTTGTATTTTTACCTCTGTTATGTGTTGTCAGTTGAAGTCTCCATATTTTCATTACATTTTATATTAAACTGATAATCTTGCCTGGTATTTTCTACATTCTCAGAATTCTATTATCCATATTTACGGGATCTTGTCATACGTCTTCTTGTAGTCGATCCATGCCATGGCTATGTTCTTTTTTCTACTGTTTACTGCCTTCAGGATTTTTTGATCGATGTATAATAAGTCATGTGCCCCTCTTTTTTCTTTACGGCATCCCTTCTGTTCCTCAGGGAGTAGTCCGCGATGAGGGTGTGGTAAATTTGTTCCTTGGTAGTATTTTCCACATAATAGGTAAACATTTTATAGGTCTGTAGTTGCTGGGGATAGTTCCTTTTTGTGCGTCTTTTTGCATCAGTGTGGTTCTGCCTTTGGTCATCTATTCTAGCGCAAGTGCTTCCTGGATACATATTTTCAAATTCTGAATTAACCTTTCATGTAGAGTTGTGAATTTTTAAAACCAATATGTATGTGTTCCGTCGTGATCTGCTGCTCTCCAGTTTGCCATTTTTCGTGGGGGTTTACTTGCTGATTTTATTTTTTTGATTGAGGGTTTACTTGCTGATTTTATTCCATCCCCATTATTCGATTTGCGGTGACTCTTCTTTAATGTCTTTTAGCCACTCCGCATTTTAATATGTTCCTTCTGCTCTTCCCATATCCGTTTCCAGTAGCGTTTGCCTCTGTCGGATCTGGTTCTTCACTTCCTGTTTTTCCTCCGTTCACATTTTTGATAAAACTGGCTTTCATTGTTTTCAAAAGCCCTGTTTTGTTTGTACTGTTCATATTATTTATCTTCCACCAGACTATCCATACATGTGTAATCACCTTTTTCTTCACCATATTCCCTCTGCTTCACTTTTTTTGTTTTCAAGTAAGATCTTTGACTTACTTGTTGTTTCATTAAATACTTTTGCATGCAAAATCCAATCCCACATTTTGCTAATTCCTACCCTCTAATTAAGGACTATCCACTTATCTAGTGTTTCCTTTTCAGATTAAATATGTTTTAAACTCATTTCAAAGTTTTTTTTAACATATTTTATTAACTGTTTGCTCATATATATATATATATATATATATATATATATATATATATATATATATATATATATATATTACAATAGACACATGCGAACATGAAAAGTAATATGGTTAAGCTTAAACATGGAAAAGTAAAGTACTAGTTGTTACAAATGGAAAAAAAGGACAAGATATTATAGTAAAAAATATAATATTATAACTTAAAATATTGCATCATTAAGAATTGCTTATATAATGTTACAAATTGAATTTAAAGAGAAAATTCTTAATTCTGCAATATTTTAAGTTATAAATTTATTATATTTTTTACTAGAATATCTTTTCCATTTCATTTCCAGTTTTAACAACTAGTTCTTTATTTTTCCATGTTTAAGCTTAATCATACTACTTTTCATGCCCGCACTTTTCTATTGTAATAATGCTTTTTTTTCAGGCTTCCAATAAATTCACTTGTTCTTTGTTTAATTTCAGCCTTATTTTTTGCCCCCATAAACACATATGTATTAAAAATGTACGACACTCGTCTGCTTTCAATAAACTTCCCCCAATTATCTTCCGTTTATGCATTCATTCTCTCTATTTCATTTGTTGCTCTCTTTTTGCAACAGCAGTGAATTAGTAGCAACAGTAGTCGCTGAAGCAACGTAACTGCTTTTGAAACCAGTCAGAAGGAAACGTTGTTCACCTTCTTACATATTTTTAGTATTTTAAACACCAGAAAATTTATCATAACTTTTGTTTAAATGATATATATATATATATATATATACCCCTGATTAAAAAATCAAATACTTATCCGATCGTAATAAACCTTTCAGTATTAATTAGTTAATAAATGAATATTAATATAAAATTACAGAAGAATCATGTTTTAGTTCAATATTATTATTTTACTAACCCTTTCTATTTCAAAGAAAAATGCGTCTTACGTCACTCGAAGCTCAGTGACTCCATTTAAAAAGTAACAAAACTATGAAGATGAGAAAAAAAACATATGGCTGTCTTTGGCATTAAATGGCCGTATATGTACATCCACAGCCTACATGAACTGACAAGCACTGATTACTTCCGGTTAATCTGACTCAGTGTTGTAAAACACTTGAAGTAGCCGAAATCCTAATAAAATGTTAAATTAACACCTTTGTTTTCTTTTTATATATGAAAAAAAAACTATAAGAAAAGATGGACAACATATAGTAGTAGTAGGAGTAGTAGGAGGAGGTATAGAAGGAGAAGGAGGAAAAAGATGAGAAGGAGGAGAGGGAGGAGGAGTAATATAAACCCAGTTTACAACCCATTGTCTGTGTGTTTGTCTTTGTACTTAAAGGTCGTGACAGCATTGTTGCAATGAAGCGGAAACCAACAAGAAGAGCTCGGTCGAAGGAAGAACAAATGGAAGATTTGATTCAACGACTACGAAAAGCTGTGCTGCCAGAAAATGGTGGCCCTGTCGATGTAGATAAATTGGAAAAATTCCTGGTCGAGAAAGACAAAGACAAAACCGGCCTTCTACCAAAAGATGAGGTAATAATAATAACGATTGTAAGATTACGTTTTTTAATAGATTTATTTGTCGTTTATGATTGTTATCGAGCCAGTGCAAAAGTTATTGCCCGTTTGTACAATGGGACATTTTAAGGCATTGTAATTTATTTTGTGAATATCGTTATTACTTAAACATATCACAATGGTTAATTCAAAACCTTTTCTGGTGCTTGTTAAGATAGAGTCGACAGATCGATTTTTTAAAAATATGTTGTTTAAAAAAACAAATAAAAAAGGACTTACTTAAATAGAAAATTATTTGTAGTTAAAAGTAACTTTTACGGAAAATTGGGGACATGGTATTTCTCCTCGATGTAAAAACCCTGAAGATTGCGAATACAAGGGGATACTTATCTCTTTTTCTCCAATGTAATGGCGGACGATTTGTTTTAGCAAAAAAATTTTTTTTACTGTTTGTCTGTATCAATAACAACACGAACGCAGAAAGTAAAGGTGAAACAAATATATTAAGACGAAAAGATAATACATATTTACAAAGGTGCAGTTGTACTGCAGTTGGAAAATTGTCCGGCAGAGGGTGTGTTAAAGTCTTTCATGGAGCAACCGGCACATGCGTCTTGCCTATCCGGCGTTCGAACACAGCTCTCCGGTTTTGCTGACTTGATACCTTTATCTATATCTTTTTACCCACGTATGCTAATTAGTGGGCGTCTCCACAACATTTACTAAAAACATAAGTGTTTCTACTCAATGATTTTTCGCAATTTTTAGATATATTATTATTTTCGACAATTACGTAAGAACTGTTGTTTTTAGCTTTAAAACCACATATTAAAAAAAAAAATCGATCTGTCGACTTTATCTTAACAAACACCCTTTTTCTTTCAGATTATTAAAGTATCATTTATATTTTTCTGCAATATTCACATTCATGATGAACCGATATTGATCTTTAGTCAACAGAAAGGAAATTGTCTTCCACCATGAGAATCCTCGTCCTCACGCTGCGAACAGAATTTTGTTAGGAAATCTTGCCCCACCTGCATAGTCTCTTGATCTAGTTTCCTTGGAATTTTACGAATTTTGAGGATTACAAAACCACTTCGATGGTTAATATCACGAGGGAATGGATTAGGTTCATATTCCACATCAAAGCCTAAAGAATTTTGCAAGCGAGACAGTTATAAACTCTTTGAGAGATAGAATCAAGTTATAGAGAAGCAAATGTCGTTACTGTTATGAATGAAGATTTTCAAAAGACACAGTTGTTTATTTTCAAGATAAAATTTTTATAGATTTCTTAGAGATAGAGCAATGCTTCACATCATTTCTGAATCGCTCCAATAATAGTGATGCCACGAGGGAATCTTACGCAAGAAAATATTTTACAATATCGTTGTGTATAAACTAACAATTTCGCAGTAAATTCGATACACTGCTGTCAAAACTTGACACTCAATTGTCAAAACTTTCAACTCCCAAACTTCACACACCGTTATCAAAACTCATAACCCTAAAACTCGACACTCTTTCAAATTGATTTGCACACGACTACTACGTAGCGCGCCTTCTTCCAAATCGTCCCCCCTGTTAGCTTCACGTCCGTTTTTTATTCACCTATCTCATTTGCATAGAAACGGCGACAGTCTGCGCCGATCACGTGACCGTCATCCATAAAACCAACTGAGTGTCGACATTCTAGTATTTCGTTCTCTCTTTTTTCTTGTTACAAGACCGACACATTGAAGCACGCGCACATGCTATCCAAATAAGTTACGATTTTCCCTACACTTATTTATTTCTCCTTCATAATGCAAGCAATATTTTTTTCGTTTTGTAACCGGTTTAGGTTTAAAAAAAAATCAACATATTTTTCTAACAGTATACATAAACTAACCAAACAAATCTCTTGTTACTATACAATGAAAATTTCCTTTTTATATCTATAATTCGAACTCGAAATATTCTTTAAAGGGAAATTTATGTACCGGTACAATTAAATATAGTGACTGGTGCTGTTTAACACAATGTCTCGTTTAAACAATATTCCAACACACAGTCCCCTTTATGATAAGAACCTTAGAAAAGTCTAGGAGAATTCGGATGATATTTTTTTTAAAAATAAATGAATAACATTTTTCTAATATTATTCATGTATTTGCAGAAAGAAGCCCATGTATCATTATTAGGGCTATGACAACAGCATATTCTTTTAACTGTTTTAACTCTCGAGTGTATATCCGTTGATATTTTACATGCTTTTTTATAGAGTGATGTGGTTCTCGGTTGATTAACTGTGTCTAACCGTGTCGAATATATACTCGAGAATCAAAACAATGAAAAGAATATGCTGTTGTCACAGCCCTAATCGTTATACATGTTGAATTTTAAAAACTTAAAACAATATTGCCAATCCAGAATTAAAAAAACAAACAAAAAAAACAATTAAAAACAAAAACAGCTGAATCCACTGTGAAAAATTTCCCCCACTCTATATCTGTGCCTAAATCAAAACGCAGATTCCATGAAAAAAGCTTCTTTCTTAGAACTTCACGCCTGTGGAACTCTGTTCCGGCTGCATGCTTCCCTCCGGACTACAACTTGGATGTGTTCAAGTCCAATGTTAACAAATTCCTAATGAACCGCCCCCTTAAGTAAACATTTCAGCAAATCTCCTCACTAACGTAATGTACTTGCAATAACCCTTATCCCTGAGTGGCTTCCGGGCCTTGATAAGTGGTGATCACTGTGTAAAAAAACAAAAAAAAAACACATCGATATTTTTATTTTTTACACTAGCAGATACCGAACAGATGCGTTTTTTTGTGTAAATGGAAGTCACCCCCAGACAATGCATGAAGCCAATTCATACAAGAAGCTATAAACACTGCTTCAAGGTCAAACGCTTGCCAACGATAAGTGTTAGATGGAATAAATTCTGACTCAGAAAACAGCAATTCTTTCCCCTTTATCAGAAATGTCGTTCAAGGAATGTAAGGACTAAAATCGAACATAAGGAAGCAAAAGTGACGCGACTGGTGAAAGTAAACCCAAGATCCATTTCCTACTCCCCCTCTCACTCTGCTCAGCTAAAGATGATTGACAGTGATCAAATGAAAGTTGTAGTTGATTAAGATTGCCGTTTGACAATCAGACAAACCTCAGATAAATCTATATAAATAAAACAGTAGATGTATGTGTGTCTGCCTGTAAACTCTTAAACTACTGGTCACGTAATATTGAAATTAACAGGAAATAGCAATCATACACCAAGGATGTTTTCATAACGAATAGAAGCTTGGTTTTGATGAATGAATAACGCATATAGGTATATATATATATATATATATATATATATATATATATATATATATATATATATATATATATATATATATATATATATAATAAAGCCAAAATAGAAAGAATGGAGAAGACAACTAATAATTGTAACACTGTAAATAATAACGCAAGCAATTGTAACTGTAGAATTCCAACATCATGCCCGTTAAATGTGAATGTCTAATATCGGACATAGTGTACAGATGCAATGTGGTTACGGACGCTGGTACTGAAACATACCTTGGATCAACTGGTTGCAAGTTTAAGCAGCGTTGTAGTAACCATGTTGCATCATTTAAAATAATTAGAAATAAGGTGAATAATATTGATAGAACCAACCAAACTAATAACCAAATAAAGAACAACCTGAATAATTAAATAATAATAAATAAACGATACTGCCCTTGGGGAAATGGTTAGAGATCTCATAAGTAAAAACATAAAGTATGAACTAAAATGGTCCATTATATATATTTATAGGGAAAGCAAGAAAATACTATCCATCAAAATCAGGTAGGTGCGGCTTATGCATACTGGAATCTTATATTTTAATGACAAACGACAAATTACTGAACTTACGCAAAGAAATCATCCAAGGATGTCTGCATAAAAATAAGTTCATGTTATCTAAACTTAATCCAGACTAAATAAAAATAGGCTTGATGCAAAGTATTCTATAAGATTTAAAAAAAAAAAACTAAGACTAGAGATAATGTAAAATTAAATTATAATTATAATAGATAAAGAGGAATACCCACAATAAATAAATGAATAATTATAATACAAGATAGAATTACAGAAACACCTAACTTGGTTTTAATGTAGTATTTTAAATTCCTAGTGAACCTAGAGGTTATATAATTTTTAAATCCTTCTATCGTCACATTAGTTTTAGAAGTGATTTAGATCTAAAGGTTTTTTTAGACGTAAAAAAGAAAGTTTTTATTGTTTTACTAAGTGTAATATAATCTCCCGTTTTTTTTAAAACCGCAAATCCATATTATTTTTGTCAGTTCCTTAACTCATTATTATAAGCGTTAGCTTGATACTTCTCCAAATTACTCATTTATCACATTTTATTTTTTACATGTAAATATTATCAAGTTTTAACTAGACGTAAATAACGAAGTTTTTATTGTTTTACTAACTTTCACAGAATCCCCCATTTTTGTAAAACCACAAATCCATGTTTAATTGTACATATTCTATCCTTGATCCTGAATTCAGGATTTGATTGATTTCTCATTCGTTTCTTGAACCCGCGAAATCTAAATAAAAGCTAAAATTAAATTAGAATATCCTTAAAAAGCGAGACTCATTTAAAATAGTGCCCCCAAAATAGGCTAAAAACTAAGTTATAGGAAGATGTTCTTGACTGTAAGGGTTGTACGAAACTAAAAAATAAGTATAAATATGAGCTCCATTTAATATGGAGGGAAAAAATAAACGTGTTCACAACGGATTGAAGAACTTGTTGGGAATAGTTGTAAGCGTCTCTGAGGAGTGACTGGATGGAAGATTTACAGTTCTATGGACGAGAGGTAATTGTCCATCCTTTCACGAAACAGCTGTAAGAGCTTAACGCCAAAATAAGTGAATTTCTATTCATGTAGGTTGTGTGATTTTATTCAATTTACGTATATATATATATATATATATATATATATATATATATATATATATATATATATATATATATATATATATCGACAAGCTGAAATGCAAACTGTTCATTTCAACTTGCCGACATATTTTTACGTTATGCGCATGCCCAAATTTAATTAATTTCTTCAAGTAATTTTATATTAAATCTTTTTTTTTTTTTTACCTGTCTCTCAATTGTACATTGGTACTCGGCTAGAGCGCTAAATGTTTTGATTTCGATTCTAGCTGGTAACAATAATTAATTTTTTGAAAGCCTTACTATAATCTATTACGTAGAATATAATAATCAATAGGGAATGTGCTTTGTACGAAATCTGCATGAATTAAAATATATTTAAGCGTATTTTACGACCGGGCAAGGCCGGGCGCTCCTCGCTAGTTGGAAAATAAATTATCTCCTTGAACTTGATGTACGAGTTTTTGATTCCTAAACAAACGGAAGAACTTCTTGGTCAACTCAATACACGAACTCGTTGTATATGTTTGCTCGTGATAGACATATCTGTTGCTGGTTTCAATAGAGGTCGGTATGCAGAAAATCTGTGGCACAGGAAATGTCTTAAGTTATGTTAAGTTGAGCTAGGTCAATGCCAAAGGTCGTTAAAAGTAAACAAAGATAGAATAAAACACACACACACACACACACACACACACACACACACACACACACACACACACACACACACACACACACACATGACGTTTCGCCTAACGTTGAATAAGATTATAAAAGGTAACGTCATCCTATAAATGATGGAAAGACTGAACTTTCGGTTTGGTTATTTTGTTTTACGGCATATCAATCCTTTTCGGGTTATTTAATGGCTAATCCAACCATTAAAAATAAAAAGGGTTTTATGCTTTAAGTTTTTCGAGTATTTTTATAGCTTCAAACATTTATTCATGGTGTTCGGTTTGGTTTGGTTGTTTTTTTACGATATATCAATCCTTTTTAGGTTATTCGATACTGAATCTAGTTATTTTTGAAAAAAAATGCTTTTATTCTTCAAGTTCTTTTTATATTTTCAAATATTCATTCATGGTGTTTAAATTTGTTTATTGAGAAAAATGTCGTTTTTGTTTTTGGCTTTGCAAAACATGACTGAGTTTTGCAAAGGAAAGAAAAAACAAAACAAACAATAAGTGTTCGATCCATTTTAGCCAGGAAGTCCATATCTTCAGACAGTCTGATCTAGTAGCACCAGAGACTAAAGTTTAATTACAACATAATAATTAAATACTCATCTAGCTACAGCCATTCTAATAACTTTCATTTCTTACCTCGATCTAAAACCAAACGGAACTTCAATAAACAGAGTTTTTTCGAAGAATCTCCCATCAGGCAAGCACAGTTCTGAAGGGCTGCTTTCCAACTGGGTTCAACATGGTGATATTCAAGTCTAATGTTAACAAATACGTGTCGAGCTTCCCTCTTAAGTAATCTGTCCATTCAACCCATTGTTTCTAATCCTCTTATGGTATTGATCAGAATCTAACTGACATATGACCTTTTTAGGTCACTGCTTATAAAGAAAGTTCTTAATGGCAGGTGATCGATCGTCTAGTATCTAGTGTAAGAGACCCACTAAATGTATGTGGTATCATAAACAGAAGTCATTCACAATTGTTTAAGATATGGTTCTCTTATTATTTAGGCCTGTAGGAGTTCTCGTTGATACGGCATTTGTTTTCGAGGTAACCTCCAACTTTCCTAGATGTATCTGGTCGAACTCAGGAATATTCACAGAATTTCGAACGGAATTTTTACACAATTAAATGGCACAAAGAGGCTTGCCTCATGCGCATATATTATTTTGGCTTACCAGAAAAATCAACTCCAATCGAATTGATTCCGGGGGGGGGGGGTAGCATCCTCTCGTTCCTCAGCCATGACTCAGTAGAAGTCCCAAGTAATTCGCAATAGACTTCAAAACTGTTTTATACATAAAGGCAAACTTATAAATTACTTCTGGAGAAATTTACATTATAATCCTTTTCTTTATTAGAAAAAAATTCAAAGGACTTGTGTGCCGCAGTAAAATCACTTTTGGGAAAAGGTCATCTTTCGAAGGACTATTTTATTAGTTGATGAAATGTAGCTTAAAAAGAAAAACAATTTAATGGTTTTGGTGCAAATGAAAATGGAAAGTTTATAAATGAATAATAGTATTCATGATTACTTTTTTTTACATGGGGATAACCACTTATCAAGGCCCGTAAGCCACTCGGGGATAAGGATTATTTTATGTACAATAATCGATGGGATAATATCGTAGTAATAGTTGGTATTGGAGATTTGATAAAGCGTCTTAC
Organism: Euprymna scolopes; assembly: GCF_053919585.1. Classification (NCBI taxonomy): domain Eukaryota; kingdom Metazoa; phylum Mollusca; class Cephalopoda; order Sepiida; family Sepiolidae; genus Euprymna; species Euprymna scolopes. The sequence continues at coordinate 37,720,279 of NC_136504.1, read as the reverse complement.
TTAAGAGGGCGATTAATCAGGAATGTGTTTATGTTGGACTTGAAGACGTCCAAGTTGTAGTCAGGTAGGAAACAGCCAAACGGAAGAGAATTCCACAGGCGTGCACTTCTCAGAAAAAAAGCTATGTTCATGGAATCTACATTTTGATTTAGGCACAGATAAAGAGTGGGGGAAATTACTGACAGTGGTTTTAGCTAGACGGGTGTTTATCATGAAGGATTGGCGAGGGGGGGGGGCAGAGATTGGAGTTCGGACGAGCACTTGCCATGGAAATAACGATAAAACAAAGACAGGCTCGCATCCCCCACTAAGCCACGGAGTCTATTTTGTATGTTGTCAAGGCAGAATAGGCTGTTTTTTTGAAGCTTCAGCCCAGATGTGGCAGCAGTACTCCATCTTTGGACGTATTTGGCTTTTATAGAGATAGAGAATTGCATCAGTAGTGAGATATCTTATGGAGCGGTACAAGGATCCTACCATTTTCCCAGCGGCCCGGGCAACAGACTTGATATACGTGTTCCATTTCAGATCAGGAGTAAAGGTCAAACCCAGGAGGTTGTCAAAATATGAAGCCTCCCCAAGACGAGAGCCATCCATTTCAATTGATGCTAGATGAGGAACAGAGCGTTGATGATGTAAAGTTAGGAGGTTGGTTTTAGATGCATTAAATGTAACCAGCCATCTCTTCCCCCACTGAACGATGCGCTCAAGATCAGAGGAGAGGGAATCAGAGAGAGCTTTGTCATTTACGGCCTTTGATGTGTTGCTGTAGATGGTCGTGTCATCAGCATAGATGTCAACGAATGAATTTAGTATGTGTTTTGGGAGATCATTGATGTAGATCAGGAAGAGAGTTGGGCCCAGGATGGACCCCTGGGGGACTCCAGCATTAATACTGTTGGCCTCATATTTATACCCATCAACCACTACTCTTATGAGCCTATCAGAGAGAAATGATTTAATTATTGTGAAAACATTTCCAGTTATACCTAGCTGGAAATCTTGTCAAGTAGGCTTTTATGCCATACCTCATCGAAGGCCTTTGATAGGTCAAGAGCAATTGCTCTAGAAAGGAAGCCTTTGTCAAGAGATTCACTAATCCTATGGGATATAACTGTTAGCAAATCAGCTGTAGATTGACTACTTCTTTATTTAATATGAATTCCAGTCACTTACTCATGACACACAAGGGACTTATTGGTCTGTACTGAGAAGGGGATGATTTATCACTTGGGTTCTTAAATACAGGGCATACTGACGAGGTTTTCCAGGGTGTTGGAAAGCACTTCTCCTTAAGGCAACACTTAAACAGTTTTGTAAGTATGGGGCAAGTTCTGGTCGAAGCTTTTTCAACACTATAATTGGAATACCGTCTGGGCCAGTTGCTTTACTGGAATCAAGGTTCTTGATTAGTTTGACGACCTCGTGCACAGATATTTGTATGTTGGATAGGATGTTGTCTGTTGTAGGAGGAAATACGGGGAGTTGATGCCCTTCGTCGCATAGGGTAGAGTTAGCTGCAAAGTTCTTGGCGAATAGTTTGGCTTTGTCTGATACTGATGAGATGACTTCAGGTCCATTGATGATGGTTGGGATAGAATGCACGCTTCTATTCAGGACCCTGTTTGCTATTTACCAAAACTGGTGGGAACCAAGCCGCTGCTCAGCTACTTTGGATTTGACGGACTGAGCATATAGCTCTCTTGCATTTTTTTATTACTCTTTTACAGTGGTTGCTGGCAGTCCTGAAGGCAGCTTTAGTCTCAGTACATCTATTACGTTGGTAGCTATGGAAAAAGTGATTTCTGTGCGCAATGGCAACGGCACATCCTGGGGAGAACCATGGATGGCTGTTAGGTTTTTGTTGGAATTTTTCGGATTGTATGCCTATGCCTACAATTAACCATTCGGTCAGGTCTGATACTTTAGAGGATACATCCTTTTTAAACATGGAATGTAGAGGTAGATCAGATACGAATGTACGGAAGCTATCCCAGTCAGCCATACAGTACAGTGGAGAGGTATATCTGAAGACTTATTACATTTCATTTTTATCTTAACTGATACAACTGTGTGATCGGAGGATCTCAGGGGAGATAGGACGGAACATGAACATAGCTCAGGGTAAGTTGTGAGAAAAAGGTCTAGAAGGCTTGCATACTGGCCAGTAGTATCGGAAACACGGGTGGGTTCATGAACAATCTGAGTGAGGTCATAGGCAATGACAAAATCATGGCAGAATCTCACCTCATCATCTGTCTTATTTGAGTGGGTCAGACATTCCACATTATGGACATTGAAGTCACCGCAAATGTGAATGGTAGCCGAAGGATGAGCAGACAAGATGAGGTCAATTTTCTCAGATATACTCTTAAGGACAGTAACCCCGTTGTTGTGGGCAAGAGCAAATATGAATGCGGTGGTGTAAGCAAGTGCAACCCGGAAGCATATATAAGGTAAGTTAGGGTCTTCTCTGGAGATATATCTACCACACGGGAAGCCATCTTTTATGTAGGCACATATTTCATGCCCATGGCGATCTTGGGGGTCAGATTTAGATGTTAAGTTAGAGTATCCTTTTATTATTATTATTATTATTATTGATCTAAAAACAGTGCCATCAGTCATATAAAAAGGATATGGGCAGTCCAATATCAGAATGAGTTCAATAGTTTCCGGGATATTACTGCCAGGTCGGATTACTCGATCACCTCTGATTTTCCCCTTCGATCACTACTCGTCTGACCTGGCAGTAATATCCCAGAAACTATTGACATTCTGATATTGGACTGCCCATGTTGTATGATATCCTTTTTCTATGACTTGTAAGCGCCATCTAAATAACTTTTAAATAACATTTTCAATATATGTGCTGAAAAGCAAAATATTTGTTTATTCATAGCTGAACATTTTGCTAACTGTATTTCATTTCCTCTGATGATGTAGGCCATTATTGAAAATCCATGGATTAAGGAAATAAATATAATTTTTCTCCATATATTTCTTGTTTCAAACAACAAATTCTTAACTTATATTTGTATATATTTTAATCTACAGAATTTAACTTTAACCATTGAACTTTGGAATATAGACTTTTGTTATTCATTCACTATATTGCTTTGTAATTACGTTGAACTTCTTAAATAAGGATTGGTATATATTACAAGGAAATAAAATATATTCCCACAGATATATACATATACATATATATATATATATATATATATATATATATATATATATATATATATATATATATATATATATATATAAAGCTGACCGTCTATGTGTGTGTCTGGTCACGAATAGGCTCATATAGTGTTGACTATTATAGAAAACTGATCACATATAATGATAGAAGATGTATCGAGACACAGGAATAAGAATGTTTGATCTGACATAATGATGATTCATTAAAATTGTGGAGACTGCGTACGCGCCTGGTTCACAAAGTATGGAAATAAAAAATAAACAAAAAACACGTTTACAAGTGTTTTTGATATAGATGTACATAATAATACTTTGATAAGTATGTTTTAACTTAAACAGGGATGGTGTAATAAAATTGTGGGGTCTGCGTTCGCGCCTGGCCTCCATAGAATGGAAATAGGCACAAACTTTAATAAAGACTTTTCATATCTATCTGCGTAAGTATACTTTGATAATTATGTTTCAGTTTGAAGAAATATGTTATAATAAAATTATGTGGTGTTCGTTCGCGCCTGACCTCCATAGAATGGAAATACGTCACAAAGTTTAACAAGGTTTTTTAATATAGATCCACAGAATATTGTGATAAGTGTTTCAGTGTGATCAGGTATGGTAAAATAAATTATGGGGTTTATCTATTTTATTTTTACTTTCATCATATTTTGCTTTGGTTTTTGTACCCAGAAATACGAAGCTATCTCTTTACAACCCTTCCTTTTCATAACGTATCATACTTTCATAATCAGAGTCCATTTTCTGTAGGCTGTTTTTGAACCCAGTCAACGACGGGTACTTTTGCTATTATATATATATATATATATATATTTCAACATAAATATATATATAATAAAGCTGAAAATCTGTGTATGTGTGTGTGTGTCTATACACGAATAGGGTCCTATATGGTTTACTATTATACTAAACTGACCAATACAATGATAGAAGAGATATCAAAGAGCAAAAATGGGTATGTTACATTTTGACCAGGTGTGGGTTATTAAAATTATGGGGTCTTTCTACGTGCCCAGTCCCCCCCCCAAAAAAAAAATGGAAATTAAAATCTAAAAAAAGTTTTCATAAGGGTTTTTGACATAGACACGCATAATATTATTCTGATAAGTATGTTTCAGCTTGATGATAAAATTGTGGGGTCTTCGAATAGAAATATGCCACGAACTTTAACAAAGACTTTTGAAGTATATCCACGTAAGTGTACTTTGATAATTATGTTTCAGTTTGAAGAAAAATTTCTGATCTGTTTATCAGATTCATCACTTGATTGTCTTCAGGCAAAACATTCTGGCAAATAGATCTTGTCGATTGATGTATGTTTGTCTAGAGAGAGGTTAATCTTGAATTTTCTTCCACTTTGGATTTGAATGCGAAAGATAAATCTGGTTTTCCATCTTTGATATTTAAAAAAAAATCAGTTACTTAAAGGAGACAAGAACATACGGACAGAAAGTAATATCAAATAGTTTAACCCTTCTATTTCAATCATAAATTATTTAAATATTTGTCAAATCCTATTTCGGTCACTTAAATTGGTTTCGACACAACTCATAAACAACTTATTCTTCTTAAACTATATTTCAGTAAAAAGAAAAATGAAAAACCATTCTATGAAAGACAGACAGACCCCATAATTTTATTATACAACACCTGTTCAAACTGAAATATGCTCATCACAATATTCTTAAGTGAATCTATACTAAAAAAAAACCTTGTTAAACTTTGTGGCGTTTTTCAATTCTATGGAATTCAGGGCGAACGCAAACCCTATAGTTTTATTATACCACATTTCTTCATTGGCTTACTAGAAAAATCAACTCCAATCAAATAGATTCTATTATATCAGTTGAGTTACCTGATATACAAACCAATTGGACCTTATTAGTAATATATATATATATATATATATATATATATATATATATATATTAACATAAAGAGTGATTGAGTCTTATGGTAATATCTAAAGAAATTCACCTTGCATTGCTGATAGCCAATGTTTTTTTAAAATCAATTTTCACCCCAGCAAGGCACGGTGTCACTTTGAAGTAGGGGGCTACCACCGGGACATAAGTTGCAGGGGCATTATGAAGGGAGATGAGTAGCAAGATGTTTGTTCACAATACACTTGAACTTCTGCATGTCAGTACAGTTGAAAAGGCAGAATCCCGGAAGGGAGTTCCAAAGTTTAGCAGTTCTGGGGGGAAAAAAACTATTGAAGTAAAAGGCTTTCTTACACCTAGAGATCTCTGCTGTAAAGGGTTGGAACACAGCTGCTTGTCGGGTTTGTCGTGGGTGGTCAGGTCGAGGGGGTACAAGTGCTTGTAGTTCGTCAGAGCATTCATCATTAAAGTACTTGTAGAACAGGAAGAGGGATGCAACGTTTCGTCGGTGGGACAGAGACTGAAGCTTAGATGATAGTTCAGGACCTATCAGGTTGGCGACTCTCTTTGGAACCCTGTCTAGGAGTGAGAGACAAGCAGCAGATGCACCAACCCAAATGTGACAACAGTACTCCATACATGGGCGAATGGTAGCCTTATAGAGGTACAGGATACTTTGAGGCGTAAGTAGTTTTCTAGCACGGTAGAGAGAGACCACCTTCTTTGCAGCAGCCTTGGCAACGCTCTCAATATATTTATTCCAGTTCATGTTCCCTGTAAACATTAGGCCGAGGAGTTTAAAGGAAGTACTTTCAGGTAATGTACAAAAAGATATCCTAAAAACTATCCACTTGAAAATCAGTTTAGTGAAAATGGTTATCCGTCTTATAGGAGAAGATCGTCGAAGATGATGGCTTTAAAGCTATAGTTAACAGGCATAAAGTTGACAATAGGTGGATTGTACCGTATTCTCTCCTTTACTTTCAATGCTTATATAAATGTTGAATTTTGCAATTCTGTGAAATCTATCAAATATTTTTGAAAATACATTAATAAGGGATCTGATGCAGCCATGTTCCCCTTACAAAAAATGTTAGTGGTTAAGTTACTCGATATCAACTTGGTAGATATATCGGCACTAATAATCCATGTTGGCGTATTTTGGGGTTCCTATTCATGAAAGGCGTCCTTTAATCAAATAGGTGGCAGTTCATCTTGAAAAAGTGTTAGAGGGTTTATTTCACAAACAAAAACGTTGGTGATGTTGCCCTAAACCCAAAAGACTGCATTTTTAAAAAAAAATTGTGTGAACAAGATAATTTTGCAAAAACTTTTATCTAAAATCAAGTTTCATTTTATTACACATTGGATAACAACACATGCAGAGGAGAAAACGGGGAGCTTATGTTGAAGGTCATCCAGGTGTAAAATATGACACCCACGTCACCATAAATGTTTCTTTATTGAGAGTCATTCGTTATGAAATAAAATCATGTTCATTTCTAATAAAATGAAATAAAATCATGTTCATTTCTAATAAAATGAAATAAAATCATGTTCATTTCTAATAAAATGAAATAAGAACTATTGATGGACAAATTGTTCGCAACTATTTTATTGTTTTACCTTCTCTTTGCAATTGAGAAATTAAATGGATCGATGGGGGCAGATAATTAAATCTCCGTTTTTTTTTCTACTTTTCTAAAAACATGTGTTTTGTTAGTCACTCTTAGCTACGAATGACAACAAAGTTTATATCATATATATATATATATATATATATATATATATATATATATATATATATATATATATATATATATGCATATAGCAACGGTTAGAAGCTTCGATTGTCGTATGGCGATCGGGTTTCGATCCTGGTTTGAGGTAGTTGCTTGTCTAGTCGCACTGATGCGCTGTGAAACAGCGAAACAGTACTGTATGTGGATGACTATATATATATACAGGGTGCCCCCCCCAAACGGGCCAAACTCTAATTAGGCCCCGTTTCTTAGTGTTTTGTCCGAATGAAATGAAAATTTGGTCATAACTAGTTTATTATATTCAAAACATCACATCAAAACACTAGAGTGTGTGAAATTGTTGATAGTGGTTTTGGCTAAACGAGTATTTTTCGTGAAAGTTTGGCGAGAGGGGGGACCATAGATTGAAGTTCAGATGAGCATTTGCCATGAAAATAACGATAAAGCAGAGACTAAGCTACGAAGTCTATTTTGAACTTTCTCACTACGGGATAAGCCCCCCACCCCCCTTTACATAACTTTCCATGATATCATGCATCAGGGCCCCTCTTTTTGAATCCAGTCAACGACGGGTACTTCTGCTATTTTATAATTAAGCTGAACGTCGTGTGTACATGAATAGGTTCCTATATTGTTTACGATTATACTAAACTGACCACATACAATGATTAGAAGAGGTATTAAGGAGCAAAAATGGATATGTTACATCTAAAACAGGAATGAGTTGTTAAAATTGTGGTCTGCGTACGCGCCCCATCCCCAAAGAATGAAAATAAATAAGTAAAAATAAAAAATAAAGAAATAAAAAGAAGCTTTTACAAGGGTTTTTGATATAGATACGCATAAGAATATTTTGATAAGTACGTTTCGGCTTGAACAGGGAATGCATAATAAAATTGTGGGCTCTGCGTTCGTATTCGGCCTTAAGAGAATGAAAATATGCCACAAACTTTAATAAAGACAATTGATTTTTTTTACATAGGCAGCATCACTTATCAAGGCGAAGAGGCCACTCGAGGATAATGGTTAAAGAGTGTACAGTAGAAAGGGGACAATATAGTAATCGTAAGTAATGGAAATTCGGTAAATTTGTTAACTTATATGGGACGGTTCATCAAAAACTTGTTTACATTGGACTTGAAGACGACCATATTGTAGCGAGCAAGAAAGCAGGAAAATGGAAGACAATTCCACAGGCGTGCAGTTCTAAGAAAGAGGCTTTGTTCATGGAATCTACGTTTAGGTTTATGCACAGATAAAGAGTGGGCGAATTATCAATAGTGTTTTCTGCTAGATGGGTGCTTCTTGTGAAAGTTTGGCGAGGGGACGACCATAGATTGGAGCTCAGTCGACCACTTGCCATGAAAATAACGATAAAGCAGAGACAAACTCGCAACATCTTTTCTGTGAGAAAGAGGTTGCAGGGAAGAGAAAAGGACACCCCTGTGATGCTACGAAGTCTATTTTGAACTCTATCAAGGCAGGATAATTCCTTTCTAGCAGCTCCTGCCCAGATGTAGCAACAGTACTCCATCCTTGGACGTACTTGGCTCTTATATAGATAGAGAATTGCATCACCAGTGAGATATTTACTGGATCGATAGAAGGATTCTACCATTTTTCCAGCGGCCTTGGCAACGAATTTAATGTATGTGTTCCATTTAAGATCAGGAGTAAATGTCAAGCTCAGTAGCTTGTCAAAACATGAGGCCTCCCCAAGACGAGATCCATTCATTTCAATTGATGCCAGAGTGGCATCAGAGCGTTGATGATGTAAAAATAAAAGCTTGATTTTAGATGCATTAAAAGTAACAAGCCACCTCTTTCCCCATTGTACCATTTGCCCAAAATCAGAGGAGAGAGAATCGGAGAGAACCTGGCCGTTTACGGTCTTAGATGTGCTGCCATAGATAGTAGTGTCATCAGCATAAATGTCTATGAATGATGTAAGGGTGTGATTTAGAAGATCATTAATGTAGATCAGGAACACTTGCAGACGAGAGAATGGGGATCTAATGTTGAGGGTCATCCATGTGTAAAATTCAATTGCAAGAGTTTACTCTGTGCACTCATGTCACCATAAATGTTTCTTTTTTGAGATTCCTCTGTCATGAAATAAAAGGACAGACTTTACTTTCATTTCCAAGAACTATTGATTGACAAACTGTTCGTAACTATTGTTTTACATGTTTTTTTTTACCTTCTCTTTGCAGTTGAGAAATTAAATGGGTAAATGGGTGCGGTCAATTAAATCTCCGTTTTTTCTGCTTTTCTAAAAACATGTATTTTGTTGGTCACTCTTAGCTGCAAAGGATAACAAAGTTGATATAAAAATATGTATTTCTGCAAACTTTTACTTTTCTTTTCATCATACTTTGCTTTGGTTTCGATGCCTCTAAAATTTAATTTATTTCATTACACGCGCAACCCCTTCTGATAACTTTTCATACATCATGGTCCATTTTCTGAAGGCTCTTATTGAACGCAATCAACAACGGGTATACATATATATATATATATATATATATATATATATATATATATATTTTGTGTACAGAAAGTTGTTAGTTGAGACAGGTCATTGGTACCGTCGGTTTCAAGCCCGATAATAAGGCCCGTTTAAGGTATCCTTATCAAGCTCTCTTCAGCCAATATTCGTCAAAATATAAGTACGCTCTTAAAATTTGGATTTTCCTTTTAATTGAGCACTCTGCTGGAATTCTTTTTCCAAAAAAAACTAATCATATATATATATATATATATATATATATATATATATATATATATATATATATATATATATATATAAGTTTTAGTTGTACAAAATTTTATTACAGCTTTTAAAAGGGTTAGTGGAGTCATTACAATTTTGGGGAAGATCGATGCAGGGAGAAAAAAATAGACACTAAAAATAGTCAAAAGACTATTCAACTAAAATAAAAAAGAACCCCGAGGTACCTTTCGTCGGAAGCGATTAAAATAAAACAATTACACATTTGAAAAATTGAGGCGAAGAGAGGGGTGAAAAAAAATGATAAAACTACACTGGGTGAGTTAAATGAATGAATAACCCGTGATATAGCATCCATATTTCAGAACCTGGGACAAAATTAAAATAAAAAAAAAAAACAAAAAAAGAAAAACGTTCACTTGCCTGCAAATAAGTACAGAAACAAGAAATAATGACGCAATGTAGGCATTTTTTTACTTTTCTTCCCGGTAAATCAGAGTTCTTTAAACAGGTCTAATTTATGTGACAGCTCCTTTTGCCTACAGAGCGATGGTTTGCGCATTAGGACAGTTACGGCCTCGAAAATATTGAGATGTTGTTTGAAACGGGTCTTGTGTACAATACGAAAATAGCCATCCGAATATGCTTCACCACATGCTTTATTGTCATACAAGTGCACACCAGTTGATGACTCATGAATAGGTGAGCGCCCGGATGTGCTCCATAAATGCCCGAATGTGTTCTGTGAACGCCCGGATGTGTTAAAAAATGTGTTTATTCTAGACTCTCTGGACTTTCGAAGACATGCAGGGACATGCTGTGCTAATCTGACGCCCAGCTGTTGAAACGTACGACCCACATAGTCAGCATCACATTGACATTTAAATTTATATACAACTAAACTTTTTTGTAGTGTGGGAAGTGTATCTTTTTTAAAAGCTGGGAAGGCAGTTTTAGTGCCGAACACCACACGAGGCTGCACCGCATAGAAACAGGGAGATATAACCGAGGTAATTTTATCGACAAACCCTTTACTGATAGAACCAATATAAGGGAGTTTCAGATGAACTGGACACTTAGCCGGACCAAAAAAAGGGTTGGTATTAAATTTTAACAAGAGCTTGGCGAACATGCTTAGAGATTACACCCTCAGGGCAACCATTTTTCCAAGAATATCAGCTATCTTCTTCAATTCATTATCAAGTTTGCTGGTCGAGCAAATCATGAGGGCACGGTGGACCAGAGTCTTGATCAAACTGATTTTTCTCCCGGTAAGGGCAAAAGAATCCCAACTTATATACAGGCCTGTAAATGTCAGTTTTCTGTATACAGTTGTACTAAGCCGATTCTCTGTCCTTTCTACAAGGACGCCCCAAAAGGGTAAAGAGTCATTTTGCTCTTCCTCTATAGTGAATTTGAGTGCAGAATGGAGACTATTCAAATTCAGGAAAAAATAGGTTACTTCGTCGCGAGATTTGAAGATCACAAAAGTGTCATCCACATATTGCCAATAACTGAAAGGTCTAGAGACCCGAGTGAAGAGTAATGACTCCTGAAAGCCTAAGAAAATATTGGCTAAGATAGGACCCAACGGACTGCCCATAGCTATCCCGTCGACCTGCTGATATATTACACCATTAAAGCTAAAGCAAACCAACTTGGTGGCTAATTCCATTAGTCCAAGGAAAATATTCTCAGGAAAAGTGGGAGGGGTCAATGTGCTTCGATAAAGCATGTCAGCGCATATTTTAATGGTCTCCCCAACGGGCACATTTGTGAACAAGTTAGTGACATCGAATCATCATAGGAAGTTAGTTTGTGAATTGCAATCCAGTTCCCGCATTGTAGCAGCGAAACTGAAGGAATCCGCAATACAATTATCTGAAAAGTTTTTTAGTAGAGGTTCAAGGATCTCAGACAACCATTTGGCCAATTCATGTTGATGTGAGCCAATCATGGAAAGAATGGGTCTTAAAGGGACCCCATTCTTGTGGATCTTAGGAAGCCCGTACATTCTAGGTTGCTGAGAACCCACAGGCCGGATCCTCTCATAAGTATCCTTGTTAATAAATTTCATCCTATGTAACTGAAGGAAACGTTTCTGTAGTTTCACTTCAGTGTTCGAAGTATTGTCAACTGATATGTCGCCAAGCCTCTTAAATTTTGACTCACCGTTTAGAATATCCAACATTTTCCTGATATAATCATTTGAATTGAGAATGACTACACCAGCACCTTTATCCGGCTTAGTAATATAAATATCCTTATTAGTCTGCAGGAGCTTGGCAGTTTGATAATGGATCTTAGTCCATGTAAACTCACGAGTATTGATAGGGGAATTAGCGAACTTATGCGCCAGTTCAGCTAACTTTGCCTTCATATATAAAAAAGCATCATTGGACCGTGGTTCATGATGTTTGAGCTGTGAGTTAACTATCTCGAATTCGGCAAAAGTACTTTCTTTATCAATCCTAAGGGGAGGATGCCCACATCCAAACCCCTAGCTAATACTACTTTTTCATTGTGAGAAAGACTAGTACAAGAAAAGTTGAATATATGACGGTCAACTTCAATCCCTGAACCATGCTTAACGCGAATAAGCGCAACAAGCCATCTCTGGTTGTTAGAATGAACTTTATTGCTACGGAAATTATCGCTAGTTGATAAATATTTCGAAAAACGTAATCTATCAAAAAAGGTAAGGTTTGACCACGCAACCGACCATAAACAGCGATATTTAGCAACAGTTGAAACAAGGATGCGCTCAAAATTTACACACTCATCCAGGTTCCAAGTTGATAATATTTCTAGCTTTAATTTTGAAAATACGCCTAAAAAACTGTAATATATATATATATATATATATATATATATATATATATATATATATATATATATATATATATATATATATATACACAATGCATAAAATTGATAAAGAAACGTATAATCTTCAGCAAACAGATATACCAAGATAGCAAAATTTCTACACGATTAAAAGAAACAATTCATATAAGACATAAAACATCTGTTGTTATTTTTTTTTATTATTAGCAACGTTATCAGTTGTGAAACCCTGTTTTTTTTTGTATTTAATCTCGCTTTCCTAAGTGATGAGGGAGTTATCTCCCTTTTTTGTTTCGCATTTTATAAATATTAATTATGTTTACCTACAGACACTTGTGTTCAATGTTTAAAACTGGCCCAGTCCAACAATACTCACATTGTTAGACTAGGCCCGTTTTAAGAAAAGATGGAGAAACATACAATTTTATCAGGATCTTTCATAACTAAAAGAGAATCTAATTGTAGTGGTGAGACCCAGTGTGGTTCGATTTGTTCTGCTGTTTTATTGATCGCGTTTATTAATCCCAACCAAGCATATTGCCGCTGAAGCGTAAAGGATATATGGACCCTCTTACAGTTTAGATCAACCATACGGGGACATAGTTGACGGTACACCGCCTGTAAGAATGTCATTTGATCGGCTATTGAAAATGACGTAATTATTTTAAAAGATTTTTTTTTTAATTTAATTATTTCTTAAAGAATTTATTTATTGTTCAATTATTAATTACTTAATAATAATAATTATTATTATTATAGAAAATATAATTATTGTAAAAGTGGCGCTTTTCGGTTAAAGAACTTTACTTCAATTCAAAAAAGGTTTCCGAAAAAAAACCCAATTTTGCTTTAATTCGGAAAAATGCATTTAAATTATTAATTTGTTCGAAAAAATATATAGAAAAAAAAAAGAAAAACAACAATTTTACTTTATAAAAATCCAGTGTTGCTTTCCTTACAAAATTGTTTTATTAACATTATAAGTAGGATTTTAAATAAGCGTTTTTACGATTATATATTGATACATTTTTATACAATAAATGGTTTGGTTTTCAAATATTTTTCTAGGCACGGCCAAAACGAAAGTAGGGAGTAAGTATGTTTTGACGGCGTCTCTCTTTAAAAATCTACCCAAACTTAAGTAATTATACAATCAATACGAAATTTTCGCTGATTATTAAGTGGAGAATGAACTTTTTAATAGTGCACTTTTTTATAATCGATATATATATATATATATATATATATATATATATATATATATATATATATATATATATAAATGGGAATTTGAAAACTTTGAAATGTCGAATATAATGATAAAATCATTTTTATTTACTGATTTTTTTTGTAAGTCCGATATTTCGCTAATACATAGCCTCATCAAGGTCTAAAGTCCGGTCGTGAATTTTTTTTCTTTTTCTTCTTGGTGTTATGACGAAGAAAAATTCACGAACCGGAGTTTCGACCTTGATGAGGCTATGTATTAGCGAAATATCGAACTTACAAAAAAAAAAAAAAAAAAAAATCAGTAAATAAAAATGATTTTATCATTATATTCGACACTTCAAAGTTTTCAAATTCCCATTTAAATTTTACTTTAAAAATAAGTGTCTTCAAAAAGTGTGTGACCATCTTTTATTTTAAATCCCGCTCGAAACTGGAGAATTATACACTTGAAATCACCGGAACAACACGTAAATTCTCTTCTCTTCGTCATAACACCAAAATGAAGAAAAAGAAAAAAAATTCACGAACCGGACTTTCGACTCTGAGGAGGCTATGTATTAGCGAAATATAGGACTTACAAAAAATAAAATCAGTAAATAAAAATGATTTTATCGTTATATTCGACACTTCATAGTTTTCAAATCACATTTAAATTTTACTTTAAAAATAAGTGTCTTCAAATTGTGTATGACCATCTTTTACTTATATATATATATATATATATATATATATATATATATATATATATATATATATATATTGCCTACAGCCCACCTCCCCCAACTTTATTTGTGGGTACAAATATGCTTAAAATAATTAGCAGAAACTGAGTAAAATATATTGTATTGTAGAGAGGGTGAAAACAAACAAACGAAACAAAACAAAACAAAAAACAACTGTGCACGTATCAGATTTTAAGATTGAAAATCGAAATTTTTTAATGTGTTTTATTTTTTATCTGTTGTATTTTGAAGTGTGACATTTGTTGAATATGTTAATAATAATTATTATCTTTCAGATTATCAAAAAATGTATATTTTCATTATCTTTGCGAAAAACAGTACTTTTAAATATTTGAAAAATAAATTAATAATTTTCTTTTAGTGAGCCCAACATTGCTAATATACCATTAAATAGGAAAAGATTTTGAAGAAGCGATACGAAAAAAATTATCGATAAATAAAAATCGATAAATAACTGCGCACTTTGCTAAAAATACGATAATTTCTTTCGGCAATTTCTTGTTTATTTACCTTATTCTTAAACCTCTATAAATATTTAATGTTTTTAAAATTATATTTTGCTAAAATTATATTTTAATAGATTTTTGTACAATCTTATTGCTACATTTTATACAATCTTACAGGAAAAAACCCAAATAATTCTAAAAACAATCTATAATTGTTTCATGTTTTTAACGTTTATTTTATTTTCACTTATAAATCACTAAATATAAAAGAAGTAATATAGAAACATTAAAATTATATTTTTTTATGAAATAAACGTTTCGCTTTTCTTATATTTTTGTGTTATTTATTTCGTTATTATATATTTTTGCATTCTCGGAGACACTTGTTTATATTTGAGGTTCACAGAACGGCCGGTAGAGGCACGGCCACCGAGATATAGGTAGCCGTGGTAGAGGGCATTCTCATTCAAAGAACAGGGGTCAATAACTCGTCTTAGTCGCCTCATAGCAAGAGAGCAAATTTACTTCCTATCCATTGTTTCGTACTTCATTTTAAACTATCATTAAATGCTTTTTATCTTCGCTATATATCTATAACCTATAATTTATAACGTGATCTAAAAAGTTGGAATTACTTGAAATTCAGGTACTTATAATATTTTTCCATATTCTTATAGCAAATCATCCTAAATCTTATTTAGACGAAAAACATTCTTTTGCTTTAAAAAAAAAATTTCATCTTTTAGCAATCGAGACAAAAATGGTGTTCAATGGTGTGGTTTTGAAAATTTTTTAATTTAAAAGTCTATTAAAAATAGTAGAAAAAGTTTTATATTATTCTACTTTTCAGATAATGAAATTTAGGTTTTTATTTTTCTGGAAAAAATAGCCTAAGAATAATGGATTTTAATAGATTTTAATTCGTTTTAAAAACAACAATTACGTGTTGATTTTTCCATTACTTGGCCGTGCCTATAATTTTTCTGTTCGGAAAAAAAAATCGAGTCAGGTATTTCTTCGTCCGGGAACAATCTCATTTCTATTTACATTTATTTGTTTATTTCTGTATTTAATAGAATTCATGTAATAAAAAAAATATGTATTTAAGAAAAATCATTTAATGAAAAAGTATTCTTTTTTGTAATATTTTTTCAATTTTATTTTATTACGTCAATTTCAATATTGTTTCATTTTAATATTTAAATTCTTCTACAATAATTGCGTCATTTCCAATAACCAATCAAATGACATTCTTACAGGCGGTGTACCGTCAACTATGTCCGCCGTATATTCCTGATATTTTGGTCCATCTAAGCTGCAAGAGGGCCGATATTTGTCACTTGCACTACTAGGACGGAATCACTTTTTGGTTTTCAGTTGGAACATGGAGAGAGTGCATAGCAGAGGCAGACAAATACAATATCTGCTGTTTTAATAATGCGTGGTTTTTTTAGAAAGATTTTAAAAATAAATATAATAAACTTATAATAACTCAAAACTGATTTTTTTTTTTTTAAACAAAACACACTTTTTAAAAATTTTAATAGAACATTAACCTAAGGTTTTTGTAACACATTTCTGGAAATAAAAACAAAACAAAACAAAAGTCTATTTTGTGTTATCTTATATTTATTAAGAAAAGCTTTCTCAACAACAAAAAATAAAATAAAATAAAATGAAACACGCATTAATAAATAAAAAATACGCAGGATTATAGAGGGCTAATCTAGGCGGCATATACGGCATAAATCTCGTTGACACATCGGTTCTCAATTGGATCACCGAAGTTAAGCAACGTTGAACCTAGTCAGTACTAAATGGATGACCATTTGGGAATTTCATGTGAGGTATGTGCTCTCCGCTTATCTTTGTATTGTTTTCAGTCGTCCTAGATTTCTCCTTCCCAGTGGGCTCAAGCAGTGCCAATTTAGAGTGAGTATGTTGAAGATTGCGCAATCCTTGCCTCAAAATTACACACGCAACTGACGCTACAGGTGGTATCCTTTGTCTTTCGATATTAAACGAAAGCATCGAATCTAGGCGACACGATATTCATTTACATTACATTTAAATTTCTACATGCTGTTACGATGAGGAGAGTTAACATGGCGCACGAAGGTAATTCCAAAGGCAAACAGTCCGGGGAAAGAAGCTAGAGTAGTCAATCGGTCAGCATCTAAGGACAGCTAGAATGAAGGGGTGAGATTTTGTTGCTAGTCAGGTGGGTAAGGGCTATTTACGTTGAGAGGAATATTTCTGTTATATTTATTGCTTTATTTATTTATTTTATTTGAAGAGTTTGAGGCGGTTGCTCAGGATTCCCCCTATATTAAAAACAAAACAATATGGAAACATATATATATTATTCCTTAATTGGAATTCATTTTTGAGATGAGCATTATATATATTAATTTATTTTTATTTCGGACTATTATTCTCATCTTTATTAATTGTTGTTTTCATCTTTATTGGTTGTTGTTTTTCACGACAGAGCTCGTGGCGCAGTTGATAGAGACGTTGAATCTCTACGGTTCCAGATGAACATTGTCTGAAGATAGCGGTTTCAATTCTACCCAAAGCCGGCCAGAGGCTTACTTGGCCAAAACGTGGTGAGACGACAACAACTACGGATGGCAGTGATTGCTGAGAATGCAGTTGGGAGATTCGAAGTTCCTATCCGTCGCGGTTACCACCTGACGAAGGCCAGAGGAATAGTTGGCCGAAACGTCGTGAAAAACAACAACCAATAAAGATGAAAACAACAACTAATAAAGATAATAAGTCCGAAATAAAAATAAATTAATGTGGAAACATATCTATGATATACATGCCAGTGACGGAACATTGGTCAGGTAGTTTTTTTCTATAAAGAAAAATCATTTTTAAACGATTTTAAGCGACTAGTGTAAAATCGTATGCATTACAAGGTTGGTCTTGGTTTGAATTATTGCGGAGTAATCTTCCGTTTTTATTTTTTTTAAGATGACGACGCGAGACAGCCCCTTTTTGCTTACTCAAAATTTTGATTTTCCTTGTTAAAAAGGAACATCAGTGGGTACTGGTACTGGGCTTCGGTGGGCACTGGTCATGGACGTGGGCACTGGTACTGGGCGTCGGTGGGCACTGGTCATGGACGTGAGCACTGGTACTGGGCGTCGGTGGGCACTGGTCATGGACGTGGGCACTGGTACTGGGCGTCGGTGGGCACTGGTCATGGACGTGGGCACTGGTACTGGGCGTCGGTGGGCAATGTTCATGGACGTTGGCATTGGAACGTGTAGCTGCACGTTGATGGGGACTAGAGCTGGTAGCTGGACGTCATTGGGGATCGTGAATCGGGATCATTTGGACCGAAAATGGGTATCTCGCGGCGTGGATAACTACCTTAGGTTGGTCCGGGTCGTGTAGACGGGATCTGATGTTGGAATTTGATCAATTTACATGCTTTTATTATTAAAAATTTTTTTTTATTACATTTTCACCCCAAACAAGGCACATTGCCACTTTGTAGGGGCTACTATCAGGGACATAGGCATCAGGGGTACTGTGTAGGGAGTTGGGCAGCAAGCTGTCGGTCCACGTTACACTTGAACTTCTGCATGTCAGTACAGTTGAGGAACCAGGGACCCGGAAGAGAATTCCAAAGTCTAGCTGTTCTGGGGAAGAAACTACTGGAGTAGAAAGCTCTCTTACATCTAGGGATCTCAACTGTGTAGGGGTGGGATTTAGCTGCTTGTCGGGTTTGTCGGGGGTATTTACGTCGAGGAGGAACAAGTGCTTGCAGTTCGTCAGAGCATTCATCGTTAAAGTACTTGTAGAACAGGCAGAGGGATGCAACATTTCGTCGATGGGACAGAGGCTGAAGTTTAGATGACAGTTCAGGACCTATTAGATTGGCGACTCTCTTTTGAACCTTATCTAGGAGCGAGAGACTAGTGGCAGATGCACCAGCCCAAATATGACAACAATACTCCATACATGGGCGAATGGTGGCCTTATAGAGGTATAGGATACTTTCAGGCGTTAGTATCTTTCTAGCCTGGTAGAGAGAACCCACCTTCTTCGCAGCGGTCCTGGCAATACTCTCATTGCACTTGTTCCAACTCATGTTTTCTTTTGGAATTTGACATTTTCGTTCCGTGACTTCATAAAACGTGAAAAAAATAGTTTTTATTATTTTAATATGGAAAAATTCTGAACAAGAACTAAGTTTCTATTAGGGTTAAGACGAAACTGCAATGTTAGGGATTACTTGAAAAAGACCCCTCCCCCCCCAAAAAAAAAAGATTGCGAGAAGGATACAGGTGCTTGTGGTATTTTTTTTATATTTCGTGTCATCAATAGTCAATATAGTCGTAATTTGTCACAGGGAAAAGGGTGTACGAACGAATGAAATAAAACAACCCGCCTTAATGTGACTTCGTATGATTTAATAAGCAGAGGCGATGCTCTCGCACATCTACTTCAAGTACAAATGATTGTCACTGTAATGTAAACAAAATAGTTAAAACAAAAATAAATGTTTTTCTTATCAGTGTCTCTGATTATTTTTTATAACATCTGCAGTTCAACCTCAGAATGAGAATTCTTTCTTTATCGGAACTAAACTAATATAATTACGGATGACCTAAATGACCTACAATTATACCCCCCCCCCTCACACACACACGCTGAACCTTTTAACCTGTTAAAACGGGCAAAAATTATATCAATGGCCTATTGACTTAGTGTTTTATACTAAATTAATTGTTGAATATGGTTAAATCTATGCTGATTTTTTTCATGAAATACTAATTTCCATTAATCATGATTAATCTCTAACTGTGCATCGAATGGATACCATAATACTTATTCGCTGTACTTTATTAGAACAAAGGTCCATACAAAATTTAAGCCAGATCCGCCAGTAATTTCCGAGAAGTAGAACAGACAGACAAGATAACAATAGAGTAAGAGAAATATATATATATATATATATATATATATATATATATATATATATAGAGAGAGAGAGAGATATTCATATAACTACTTCATTTAATCACATAAATTAATATACGAAAGTATAATTTTATGCGTAAACTAAGTATTTACTTCAACAGTGCTCAATACATAAGTAGAGCTAGGTAGTAAGTTAGAAAAATATATATGGCAATTAAGATACACAGAATATTCTGCGTTTCATCCACACTAGGATTCGTTAGGCTTATGCGAAGGGTTGCTGTAGTCTCGCGTTTTTATATACGCATATTCTATTGGATTTTTAGTTAGCCAATCAGCTTCCTAGTTTCCACCGCTCCCTTCCTAATCAGCCAATGGGCAGGCACTTACAGAACAAAGGCCCAGTTCACGGTGGAAACTAGGAAGGTGATTGGCTAACTAAAGATTCAATAGAATATGCGTATATAAAAACGCGAGAATACAACAACTTCGCATAAGCCTGACGAATCCTAGTGTGGATAAAACGCGGAATATTCTGTGTAGCTTAATTGCCATATATATTTTTCTAACTTACTATATATATATATATATATATATATAAAGAAAAATGAAGAATGCAGTTTAAATTCCCGAATAAAAAAGAAACTATCTTTAACCTATCGCAGACTTAGCACCTACACAATCCGACTTCTAAAAAGTTTATAATGAAAAAAGAGAATTCATTTATATAAGGAGAGGAGAGAAAAAAAGCCTAAACTAAAATGGTTAAATAGAAATAGACTTAGCACTTGCATTAAGCCGATTTCTCAAAAGTTTTAAATTATAAAAGAGAATTTAGCTACATAAGGATGAAAAGAGAAACTCTTTGCATATATATATATATATATATATATATATATATATATATATATATATATATATATATATATATAAAGAGGTTTCGTTTAACTTGATTACGCGTGAAAAATCCTTACCTTGCGGTTTACCAGTCTCCATCTTTAAATTTAACTTTACAACTTTTTCGCAAATAATTATTATAAATATTATTAGTTGTTTTTACCTTCAGATAGTAGTATTTAATTATTACACAATGTAGTAGTAAATGATAATTACTGTCAGATGGAGGATTTGAGCACAGTCACAGAGTCACCTTTGACTCTATAGCCTGGTATTCAATCTCTAGGCTACCAAGAATTATCACGGGAAACGAAAGAGAATTAAATTCTATATATCATGTCGGGGCAAATGGACTGATACAGAAAGCTAGTCAGATAGTGTTCCACAACAGATGCCTGAACATTGCTAAACTTGACAATTTCTTATAACTCTCATAAAAATGCCCAATACTAGTTCAATGGGGCTTATAATGTTTTTTTTTTATTAATAAATATTAATTATCTCTATCTCTCTCTTTCTCTCTCTCTTTCTCTCTCTCTCTCTATCTCTCACACACACATATACATACACTGCCCCTTTAAGAACTCGGTTCCTATTGTTGAGCACTTTACGTTGAAATGAAATAAGTCGGTCATTTAAACCCACGTGCGTACATAGTGATATTGAAATCACATGACCACTCTCAGCATTTAGGATTATTATAAATGTTAATTTCAACTATATTCTCGCCGTAGTTAACGTTAACCGAGCGGTTTGTTTCTTGCTAATAGAATCAAAGGTGGCTTAGTGGCCGGATTGTAATCTTCTGACCAGTGGTAATCGTGACTCCTGCACTAATGGTTCTCGAAAGGATGAAATACTTGTGTTTGTGGGCATTTAAAAATACTTATATATATATATATATATATATATATATATATATATATATATATATATATATATATATATATATACGTTGTTGAGACGCCCACTAATTAACATAGGCGGGTGAGTGAGATATATAAAGGTATCAATCACCAATACCGCGAGAGTTCTGCAACGACCGCCAAATAGGCAAGACGCTTATGTTGCCTCCAGTAAGACATGCAACACGTCACCTGCCGGAATATCTCCAACTGAAATATATCTGAAGACCTGTAAATATGTATATAACTTTTCTTCCTAATATATTATTGTTATACCTTTACATTCCGTGTTCTTGTTAATTATTTGTGAAGACACAATAGTAACGACGGGAATTCGAAAAAAGACTTACGCGGGAAAATCCACTACTAAACTCAACAGTGGTGTACGAAAAATACTTATTCGAGAAAGATTGAAAAAAAAAACGTACCCGAAGAAAAAAAATCTACTGTTGAACACAACAATAACATCGAGGATTTTGAAAAAGATTTACTCGGGAATTCACTGTTAGACACAGCAACAGTATTCGAAAAATAATTTACGCGGGACGTTATCACTGTCGAAAAAAAAAAAGAAAAACAAACGAATGTAACTACAAAATTGTCAAACGAGATATTCGAACACTGGATACTGAAAGCAACATACCAATAACCATTTCAAAGTGACTACGAAAGTCAAAGAAAAAAAAAAGGTGTTTTCACTAGTACACCGTGAACTAAATTATGCAAATTGCCTTGAAGAAGAAAAGTGATATTTTTTTCAACTGTACCAAGAAAGGATTTTTTTAAAAGAATTCTTGTACGTAATCAAAACTTAACGGATTAAGAGAAAAAAAATAAAATACATTTTTTTTATCCCTCAATAGAAAAAGGGAAAAAGAAAGGTTCAACGCAAAATATAATATATCGATATAATTCGGTTGACACACACACACACACACACACACACACACACACACACACACACACACACACACACACACACATACAAAAACGAACTAAAAACGGTTGTTCGGAGTTATTGTAAAAAGTGAATTAGTAAAATAGACTGATTTTTCTAATCTTTGAAAAAAAAAACAAGATTGAGGAATTTACTAAAATAATGACTCAGTTCATGAAGAATCAGCAGATCTTACAAAAAGACCAGCAAGTGCTACACGCAGAAAGAGACGAAAAACAAAATGAACGACTCATAAAATTCCTAGAAAGGCATGAAGAAAAGTTCGTGCAGATGCAGCTTGAATAGAAAGAACTGTTAGAAAGATTAACAGCTAATTCCATACAAGAAAGTAATACAACCTTCTCCAACACAACAATTGCTAACAGCATAGATGTGTTCACATACCTACCGGAAGAGGATAAAACTTTTGATGCATACTTCAAGAGATATGAAGATATTTTCGAAACAGACTGCGAAAACTGTTCAAATGGAAAGAAAGTAAGTTTATTACTTCGTAGGGAACATTGCAAATTTGTTGATTTCATATTTCCAAGGAGAACGAATCAGTTAGATTTCGCTGAGACCGTAAAGCTTCTTAAGGAGTTATTCGGACCGAACATGTCTCTTTTCCACAAGAGATGGTCATGTATGAATCTTAAGAAAACTAGAGACAGAACAAGGCCTGACATTGCAGAAATTAGCAGAAGATTGCCAAAGAACAGTGTCACTAAAAAAAGATTCCAGGGATATAGAAGAAGCAGGAGTGGCGTACATTAGGAAGATTAAAAAACCTTTCAGAATCTCAGGACAAAGAAATTTTGAGACTAGTCAAAATTCAAAAATATACCCAAATTATAAATACTCAAATTATAATAACTACAGAAAACGAAATTACGATAATAGTCAATATAATAACTACAGAAAACGAAATTACGATAATAATCAAAGGAATTATAAAAAGACAGTATCAGATAATAATTACAGAAGATGTGATGAAAAACATTTGGAATAGGATTGTCCTTACAAAAATATCAGGTGCTATAATTGCGATAAAGTTGGACATAAGAGTGTTTGCTGCAGAACAAAAAATAGAGTACACCAAATGAGAACAAACGACAAAGGGAAAAATAATTTACGAAAATATGTATCAGTAAATATTTTCGACAAACAAGTGAAATTTCAGCTTGACTCTGGATCGGATTTGTAGTTAATAAACGCCAACACTTGGAAAAAGCTGGGTAAACCAACTCTTCAAAAGTCAAGTAAAGGTGCACGAACAGTGACAGGAGACGAAATAAAATTCGAAGGAGAGGTCATTCTGGCCATTAATTTAAATGGCACGACGAAGAAATTGAAAATCTTTGTAATTAAAAAAATCGAGAACTTATTGGGAATTGACTGGATTGAAAAAATCAATCTTTGAGATAAACCAATGAACGCTTTTTGTAGAAAAATAACCAGTTGCATCCCAACATCAGAAAATATTAAAAACGATCTAAAAAAGAAATTCCCAGAAATATTTACTACCGGACTGGAAAGATACAATAAATTTAAGGCTTCGTTCGAGCTAAAAAGGGATGCAACACCGGTGTTTAAGAAAAAACGGAACGTACTGTTCGCCGATTTAGACAAAATAAATAGCGAGCTAGATAGACTCGAAAAAACAGGCATCATATCGAAAATCGAAAATAGCGTCTGGGCAGCCCCTACGGTGTGCGTGAAAGAAGTCGGAAAAAATTTGAGTCTGTGCAGACTTTTCTACGGGCCTAAACAATGAATTAAAAGACCACCACTACCCTTTACTAAGCCCTGAGGAGATATTTGCCAGATTAAATCGTCGCAAAATTTTTAAAAAAATAGATTTGTCTGACGCCTATTTACAAATTCCAATGGATGTAGAATGCTCAAAGATATGCATTAACACGCACAAAGGGTTGTTCAAATACAACTGTCTACCCTTCGTGATAAAAGTCGTGCCGGCGATTTTCCAATAAGCAATGGATACAATGCTGAACGGAATAGATTGTGCTTGTGCATACCTGGATGACGTAATCATCAGGAGCACGTCTATAAGTGAACACCAAGAGCATCTAAAAGAAGTATTCACAAGAATAAACGAATACGGATTCAAGGTGAAAGAAAACAAATGCGAATTTTGTTTAGACGAAATCAAATATTTAGGGCAAATAATAAATAAAGACGGTCGACATGACGTGACGACTACAGAGCTTCTTAGGTCTCGCAAACTACTACCAAGTATTTAGCAAAGGAATGCACGACCTAAGAGCTCCGCATGGATATGGACAAAAAAGTCTAGACGCATTTGAGAAAATTTAAAAGACGCTTATGTCCGATCTATTTTTAACCTATTACGACTCAAAATTAGAAATAAGTGTTGCGAGCGACGCGAGCTCGTATGGTATAGGAGCATGTATACAGCATATCCTGCCAGATGGATCGAAGAAACCTATAGCTCACGCCTCAAGGACACTACTTCCGACAGAAAAGGCTTACTCTCAAATAGAAAAGGAGGGGTTAAGCATTATTTTTGCGGTGACGGAATTCCACCTTAACCTGTACGGGAGACACTTTATACTGGAAACAGATCACAAGCCCCTAGTGACAATCTTCGGCTCAAAAAAGGGTTTACCAGTATATACGGCAAATCGCTTACTCCGTTGGGGTACGATCTTGCTAAATTATGACTTTCAAATAAAACATCTGGGTTCGAAAAAATAGGTCATGCGGATAGCCTGTCGAGGCTTATACCGAAAATGGAGGAAACCCTTGAAGAGTCAGTAATTGCAGCTATACGTTCCAATTATGAGGAAAAAACATGGTGGCGAATATAATAAAAAAATTACCAGTCACTTTAACTGATATAAAAAAGGAGGCTGAAAATGACAATGTCATCACAGACATAAAGAAAAAAATAAGAGAAAATGATGAAAAAACGCAAAGCATATTTTCCGTATGCAATGATGTTTTATTATATAGTGAAAGAGTTGTTATCCCGAAAACCTTGCAGAAAAAGATCTTACGTGATTTTCATACAGGACACCCGGGTATAAATAGGATGAAGGCACTTATGCGGAGTTACGTTTACTGGCGTAACATGGATGTGGATATTGCACTAACAGTAAACAAGTGTAAAGGTTGTGCGTTAGCCACAAAGGCACCACCAATAGTCCATAAACCTTGGAAAAAAACGGATCATCCATGGTCACGCATTCATAAAGACTTTGCTGGACCGACAAAAGGACAATACTACCTAATCGTAGTAGATAGTTTTTCCAGATGGTCTGAAGTAAACCGTTTCAAGAACCCCACGACAAATAACACAATAAGTTTTCTGCATGAAATATTTGCACGTTTTGGTGTGCCAGACATTATAGTCACAAATAACGGAACACAATTTACATCAAGTGATTTCAAGGACTTTTGTGACACTTTTCAGGTAAAACATATAACTACACCACCGTTCCACCCTAAATCAAATGGATTAGCGGAAAGGTTCGTAGACACCATAAAGCGTGCATTTATAAAATCAATAGGGGCCCCGACGGATAAAGCATTACAACAATTCCTGCAAATATACAGGGTAACTAAGAACCCAAATACACCGTCGAAATTATCGCCAGCAGAATTAATGCTTGCTAGAAAAATAAAATCACCATTTGATAAATTAATACAAAAGCAAGCAATCGTCCATCAAACTACGCACACATCACGTAAAAGGTTTAAACCTGGTGATCGTATAAATTTTAAATGTATGAAAAATAATATTTCATATTGGGAGTTTGGTACGGTAGATAAACGTATCGGCGACTTGGTTTACATGATAAAAGGTCCAAAAGGGATACACAAAAGACATCAAAATCAATTGAGAAAACGTCATATAAAAGACAACGAACATGACAAACCTGATGAAAAGGAAGATCCAATTGATATACTATACGAAGTGTTTGATATCGAACCACCAAAAACCATGCCCAAACCGAGAGGATCGGGAAGGAAAATAAAGTTTACAGAACCAATCATAATGAACCCCAAGAGAAAAGATATTGAAATCTACACGACTTCAAATCTTGAGAGTGGGTGTTGTGGAGACGCCCACTATTTTACATAGGTGGGTAGTGAGATATATAAAGGTATTAATCACCAACACCGGGTGAGTTCTGCAACAACCGCCATAGCAAAACGCCTATGTTGCCTCCAGTAAGACATGCAACACGCCACCTGCCGGAATATCTTCAACTGAAGTATATCTGAAGACCTGTAAATATGTATATAACTTTTCTTCCTAATATATTATTGTTATACTTTTACTTTCCGTGTTCTTGTTAATTATTTGTGCAGACACAACTATATATATATATATATATATATATATATATATATATATATATATATATATATATGCGAAAATCTAGGAAATAGAAACTGATGTAAAAATCTGCTATCTACTGTAAAAGCTACCCTGGGACAGTCATTTGCACCGACAAAGATTAACAGTAATGCCAAAAAGTGTGGTTGGTTCTACATCTGCGTTAATTTGTTTATAATGGTGAAGGCTTTCGAGCAATTTATTTGTCGTGGCGGAAGCTCGTACGTCGATATATATATATATATATATATATATATATATATATATATATATATATATATATATATATATATATTATATATGTATATTATATATTGTTAGTTATTATTCCAAACGAGAAGATGTATTAAATTAAGACTCATAATAATTCATGTATATTTTTATGAAGTACGTATTACACGTGTTTCGTTGAATACCGGAAGCCCACCAAACAACTAATCAAACACAAATGTTCTTTGAAACACAGTTGGAAATGTTTTTATTTTAATGAAAAAGGATTTGTAAGAAAAAATGTTGATAAAAAGAAATGGATATATTTAGAGTTTGCAAAATCCTAAGAACAAAGAAATACATGTTGCAGCATACCCCCCACCAAAAAAACAAACAAAAAAACAATTCAATTCAAAGTAAGCATCGGCAACGAGGGGAAAATTCTTTTAAAAACGTGGTCAAAAGTCTATAAATAACTAGAATAAATAAGTATAGTATGAAGGAGAGGAGGAAAAGAAACACTCTCTACAAACAAGCATAAGTTCTAAATAATATCTGCGTTCTTTTTGCTTCAGAAAATTCAGAAACGTTGGGTAAAAATATTAGGCTTGAGAGGGTTTTGCCCCATATAAAATTATTGGGAGAGAACCTAGCTCCCTCGTATAAAGTTAGACGAATAAATGCCGTTTGCTTTAAAATAACGGAGTAGATATTCATTTTAAAATTTTATTTTTAACTATGAAAACCTAATCTCCCCTCTCCCCACAAAAATGACATAGAAAAATCGGCATTATTTCCTTTAAAACAGAAGAATAAATTTTAAAAAAGTATTTATTCCAAGTATTGTAGGACGGTTTTTAGGCCTATTTAAAATACGTTTCAATCACGATATATGTATTTGCTGCGGCCGGTTGTTCAAAATGCGTTTTCCTGTCTATATAACAGCTTTTGATTATAAGTTATTATTATTGTTTTGACATTTCTGAAAGCGCATGAGGTGGGTGCGAGGTTGGGTCGGATTTTGGCGGGAAAGAAATGTGACAACCTCGCTTCCCTCTAACCGACTGCCCGTTTTCTCTTTGTGTCGATTTATTTATATAAACATTCTTTTCCAATTAGAATATTTACTATTCCTCATTGCCTATTTTTTCAATCCTTTGACCGATATCCTCTCACATACATCTTGATCAAATTAGGCATTCCATTAGATAATGGTGGAAAGTCCCGTATTCCTCACATGGAATCCATCTGCGTGTGTGCAACCGGATGTTTCTCTCCTTGATGCACCATTTCATAAATATCGAATTATCTGAGCTGATCAAAATTATAGAATTTTCCGATCACCACAAATTATTATATTATACTTATTAAAAAATCCTGTTTAATATTTATTGAATGATTGTTAAACATCATCCATTCATTTCGTATGATGTCAGATGATAATTGTTGGCATTTGTTTCCCCGATATCTTTCCAGTTAGGATTCTTTCTAGAAAGACATCTGATGCTTAAGGTAGGTACTTAACGTTAAAAGTGTTTCCATGAAACAAACTGGATTCAATGTTGGCACACCCAGGTTGCCAATCCACGTCGTTAACTACCGTCGCTTCTCATATCTAGATAAGAACGAGAGATTAGTTATGTTAATTCTACATAAATTTGGATCAGGTGATATTTTCTTGTGTAGGTAGTCAATTATGTTAACTGCAAATAACAAACTTAACCCACTCACTCACCGCTCTTAAAATTATATAGAATTTCTTTTTCAAAAGAGTTTTTTTAAAAAGTTGTTGATGACTCCAATGTACCGTAAACGCACATATTATGCACGCACCTGTTTATTACGCGTACGTGATTTTCAGCATAAAATTGTTTTTAAAAAGCGTTTAACTGTGAAAGATTCGCATTCTTGTTTCAGGTGATCGAAAGAGTGAAGGTGTCAATCGACCGCACAACTAATAAAGTAGACACAACGTAAAGAAATAACGGCAATAGCAAAGCGATCATAAACACAGCTAATCGGTTAAAGACAACAGATATCGTGTTTTGTTTGACAAGCGAAAACCATCAATCGTATAGCAATGGGAATCATGAATCGGGATCCTTTGGAGCGAGAACTGGCGTCTCGCGGGGTTGAAATTTGCGTCTCTGGAGTAGTATGACCTGACTTAGGTTAGTCCGGGTCTTATAGATGCAATCTGATGCTGAAAAGGTAACGGGGCGTCGACAAGGTACTGGGCGTCGACGGGCACTGGAACTGGTAACTGGTCATCAGTGGACAATGGAATAGCGGGCACTGGTACCGGTTGTTAGTTGGCAATGAAACAGTCGGCACTGGTACTGATCGTTGGAATGGAACAGGTAGCTGGACGTCACTAGAGATCGTGAATCGGAAGCTGGATGCCAGTGGACACTGGAAACGAGTAGTTTGACGCCAGTGGGCACTGGTAACTGGTCGTCGACGGGCGCTGGAGCTGATGGATGGGAGCACTGGAGCCGGTGGCTAGAAACTGATGTATCGTTATTTTCATGGAAAGTGTTCAACTGAGCTTCAATCTATGGTCCCCCCTCGCCAAACTTTCACAAGAAACACTCGTCTAGCTGTAAACACTATCAATAATTTCCCCCACTCTTTATCTGTGCCTAAACCTAAACGTAGATTCCATGAACAAAGCTTCTTTCTTAGAACTGCACGCCTGTGGAATTGTCTTCCGTTTTCCTGCTTTCCGGCTGATTACAATATGGTTGTGTTCAAGTCTAAAGTAAATAAGTTCTTGATGAGCCGTTCCATATAAGTTATTAAATTTACCAAATTTTCATTACTAATGATTACTATATTGACCAATTTCTACTGTACACTCTTTAACCCTTATCCTTGAGTGGCCTCTGGGCCTTGATAATGTGGTGATGCCTTTGTAAAAAAAAAAAAAAAAAAAAAACATTGGAGCTGCAGGAATGAGCTGGAACTGCTGGAGTCCCTTGAAGCTTCGGAAACTGGAGTAGCAGGCTGTGAGTGGCGTCCCAGCAAGCAGGCAGCAGTAGGAACTATCGAATTTTAGTAGTTTGTGAGTCGTTCTTAAAAAGACGGTTTGAATCTCATAAATAGTTTGATAGATACCCCTGAAAAGGGCTTTGGGTATTGCTGTTGCTGCTGCTGCTGCTGCTGCTGCTGCTGCGGCTCCTAGTTTCCACGGCTAATGGGTTCGTTGTCTTGACAGGCGCGTCAAGTCGGAATGAGAGATGTCTATCTCCTAGACCAAACTAAAGATTTGCTGTGAAGTCGCTGGTTTCATGGAAGTGTGTTCACGTTACAGAAATAGGCTCGATAAACAAACAAATTCAGCCCCCCCCCTCCAAAAGGGCATTTTGGATAGGAAAAAAAATGAAAATGGTCTCAATCATGAAGGATTTCTACTCCACTGAACGAAGACATTGAACATTTTGGATAGCAAGCGCTGTGTGAATGAAAAAAATATTTCAAAGATTTCGTCAGCCAATTCCATGAGGGATATTCCAAAAGTAATGCCTCCTATTTTTTTATTCCGCCCGAATAGATCAGAGGGAATTTGAAATTGCATTATTATGATAATTAAACAGGCATTCTTACCTAAAAGTTTCATTTCTCTGTTGCAGATATTGACGGTGACATGGACATGCGCTAAAAGCAGAGATGCGTCATTGAATTCCTGATAAAAGTATATTGAGAATTATGATGACCAAGTAAAAAAATAAATTTTGGGTCACAAAAAGTCGGTCGTTTTAATGGAAACACTCTCGTCATCGTAGTTCTTCAACTGTTAAAGTTAAACAGAAAGTAGTAGGCTTAACTTTTGGAACGACCTTATTATAACAAACCCCCACTCCCGGAGAGGCCCATGCACAGCTATCGTTCATCGTTGGCAAAATTGCATTGAGAATGATGGTGACCATGTAGAAAAATAAATCTTGGAGCATAGTTTCGCTCGTTTTAATGGTACCACTCCCGTCTTCGTAGCTCTTCAACTTTTTGATTAAAAAAGATATATTAGGCTTTACTTTTGGACCGACCCTCGTATGACAAAGCCTGCTTTGGATGCCCCATGCACAGCCGTCGTTTATCGCTGGCAAAATTGCATTGATAATGATAGTGACTATGTAGAAAATTAAATTTTGGAGCACAAAAGGTCACTCATTTTAATGGTACCACTCCCTTCTTCTTATCCCTTCAATTTATTGATTTAAAAATATGAGGCTTTACTTTCATGACAACCTCGTATGAGAAAGCACCCCCTTCATACCATCATACACAGCCATCATCCATCGTAAATTCTGAAGCACTAAAGGTTGCTCGTTTTAATGATACCACTCCCGTCTTCATAGCTCTCTAAACCTTTTTTAGTTAAAGAAAATAGGAGGCTTTACTTGTGGAACGACTCTCATAGAAATACATAAGCGATTAACATCTAAAGCTAGTAATTCATTTGTTATATATGAACTTGAAAGCCATGATGGAAATCCATGTGTTCGTTTAGTATAGACGTGGTTCGTTAAACAAAGACACCGTGCACCAAAACAAGGTATATTACAATGACGTGACCTTTTAAATGTGTTTATGACTATTAAGAATAGAGTATTTCAAGTGGAGATGTCTGTCACCGAAATATAAACAAAATCCCCACATCAAAAATAAAGTTTCTTTTGATTCGCATAATTAACTTTCATTTGAAAATAATATTAATGCGGGTGTGCATCTGGGGTCGATCCCTGGACCTTTACTATTCCTGATTGTTCATAAACGACCTCCCATCCTCTGTGTCCGAGATGTGTATATTTACTGATGATACCACGCTGTATAATAGACATAAGGGGAAAATAAAAGTACACATACCCAAGGCAACGATAGAAACCTTAGAAAAAAGACCTTTAATCCGTATTTACATATTTAATCCGTGGAATGATGCCGTAAATGGATGGTAACATTTAATGTTACTTAGAATAATTTTTTTCGTTTAACAATTACAAGAAACTCAAACACTGATAGTCATGACTAATAACACCTTACCAGGGAGCACATTGTTCAAAATCCTCGACTTAACCTTCACAAATTGGAACAAACACATTGATGACTAGAATTAGGACAACAGCATATTCTTTTCATTGTTTTTGCTCTCGCTGTGTATCCGTTGATATCTTATGTGCTTTTATATAGAGTAATGTGGTCCTCGATTGATTAACTGTGTCTGTGTCGGATATATACTCGAGAGTCAAAACAATGAAAAGAATATGCTGTTGTCATAGCCCTATTGATGGCAATGCCAAAACTTCTACAAAGAAGATTAGCTTCCTATACTGTGCTAAAAATTACCCGAGTTTGAGAGAACCCTATAGCTATACACAGTCACTATTCGAAGAATTGTGACCACATCTGTGCTGGCGTGCCCCCCCCCAAGAGTCTTCAACGTAATAAGTCCCGCATTATCGGCCAAGCTCAAACAATTGTCCCATCGTTTCAATGTTGCATCCATGTGTCTGTTTTAGAAGTACTTTAATGGAATGTGAACTGATACGCTCATAGCATTTGTGCCCTGCTCGACGTACATACCCCATGTAGAGAATATTAAGAAAATTAACATTTATGCTGATGACACCAGCCTCTATTCTGGTACTGCTTCTTGCCCATCTTTCTCGGATCAGTTGAAATATGTAGTTGATCTAAAAAAAATGATTTGGGTTTTATTGCCCGGGTGTTTGGAGGTGTGTGTTGAGCAAAAAAAAAAAAAAATAGTGGTAATAGGCAAGCAAGCTCGAACCCGTACTGCGAAGGAAAAAAAAAGAACGTGAACCCCCCCCCCCCCTGATGTCTTTGCTGTTGCGCCCATTGCCAAACCGGAATGTTTCAATTAAGGCTAGTCAGTTGAAAAGAGGCGATGACTTTAAACAATATCGGCGAAAAAAGCGACCCCTCCCTGTAGAAAAGAGGTCAGTTGAGGGTGAAAGAATTAATGTTTTTATCCAAACTTCCGATATTTGTTGTCCAAATGATTGAGCTTCAAAACGATACCAATATCGTGTAAATTCACCAGCTCTGTCAAAAGTTTTTGCGAGACATACATACATATATACATTTAAACAGACAGGCGAAAGTTATAGATTAAGATAAAAAAATGACTTGTTTCATCTACTCCTGTTAAGACTCAACTATTATCTTTAAACCGCAGAATACCCCTATTCCTTCTGAGATTCTTATGCCTGGTTCTTTTTATAATGAGAAACCGACTCTAAAACTTCTTGGTCTTTCTTTCTCATTAGATCTTTCTTAGAGTCCATACATTAGATTCATTTCTCTTTCCGATTCTCGTAAAATAGGTTCTCACTGTCGCCGTAAACTCTTTTTTTCACACACGAGGCTATTTACATTCTATCTTTACTATTTATTATCAGATCATCATGTATAAAGTATGCTGTCATATTTGGTCTGGTTAATCTGTACCTCATTTTAAAGTTCTTGATAAATTGCAGAAACGTATTTGTAATTTAATTTGTCTCTACCCTTTTTTCTTCACTGCAACCTCTCTCTCTCTCTCTCAGACATGATGTTGCTAGTCTCATCTCAGTCTTTTCTACAAATACTATAATAGCATGTGTTTCTCAGAACTGTCTGATCTATTACCTGCTTCCTTTGTTCCAGCTCGTTTGACTCGTTTGTCTAGTGGTCTCCACCAATTCGTTGTTTTGATATCTCCCTGCAATACAGCTTCATGCATTAGAAGATATATATATATATATATATATATATATATATATATATATATATATATATATATATATATATGCATAGAATAATCCAACATTTCCACACGCACATTTATAGAATCTGCCCAGAATGCGAAGGACTTTAGTATTTTTTCCTTTTTCACTCGCATGTGGTCTATAATCGTTTTCTTCTACATTTTTCCTAAGAAATCCTGATGATGTCCCCTGAAATAAGGACGAAACGTTGATTACTATTTTATTAACACACACACACACACACACACACACACACACACACACACACACACACACACACACACACACACACACACACACACACACATATATATATATTTATTTATTTAAAAAAACTATACATATATATTCTAAAGACGAACCGGCGGTTTCATTGTATTGAACCAGTCATCTGTGATGATAAAAATTCAATACAAATTATCAACGTGGGTGGACAGACGAAAACAAAACGGAAAAATGAACAGGATGAATTCATATCAGCCATAACACAGATGGCTGGTTCAATACAATGAAATCGCTGGTTCGTCTTTGGAATATGTATGTATAGTTTTTTAAATAAATATTTATATTT
>NC_136504.1:37543299-37680799 GCF_053919585.1 Euprymna scolopes | reverse complement strand
ATCCAGTTTACGACCCAATTTCCGGCAACTTTGTGTCGGCATCTCCCGGCAGGTTATGTAAGCAACTAGAAGATATCGAAGCGAATACTGCCAGACGATTAATTGAAAACGCAGCATCTCCCTTCTTTCCCGCGTAAAGAATGGCTTTCTATTCTTAATAAAGTTTTTATGGAAATGGCCTAGGCAAGATATGAAGCCGCTTAATGTAAGGAGCTAACAGTAAAGGAAAATGATTATAGCAAAGGAAACAGTTCTCTTTTGAAAGCCATTCTTAACTGTAATATCATATAATATCAGTGAATCTTGTTAAGGGAGCAATAGCTCTTGACATATCAAAGGCCTTTGACAGGGTTCAGTAAAAAATTTGCTTCACAATTAGCTAGCTATAGAATATCTGAATATGTCCTCTCAGTCATCAAGTCATTTCTCTCTGAGATATTTATGAAAGTAATCGGTGATGAGCAAAAATCTAAAGTGCATAGTATCAATGCTGTTGTGCTTCAGGGATCTGTTCTGGGCTTAACCTTATCTATGAACTTTACTAATAATCTCCGAAACCACATTCTAAGTTTATTCGTTAACATTTATGCAGATGACACAACCATCTATGGCAACACTTAAAAGTGCATTAATGATTACGATCTCCGTATTTCTCTCTCTTTTGACCTGGAGCACATAGTGCAATGGGTCATAAGGTGGCTGGTTACTTTTAATATGTCTAAAACAAAATTTCTTTTCAATCAACACCAAGGCTTAGATCCCTAATTTTCCATTGGTTTAAATGTATATCTTCTTGAAGAAGCCATATGTTTTGATAAGCTACTATGACTGACCTTCGCATCAGACCTCAGATGGAAAGCACGCATAACATTTCTTGTTAAGGTCGCTGTAAAAAAGTAAAATCTTTCTACCACCTAAGAAAATAAAAATAGTTAAATATTTTACCATCTCAGAAGGTAAAAATATTTAAATATTTCTACCATCTCAGAAAGTAAAAATAGTTAAATCTATTTATCATCTCAGAAAGTAAAAATAGTAAAACATTTCTACCATCTCAGAAAGTAAAAATAGTTAAATATTTCTACAATCTTAGAAAGTAAAAATAGTTAAATATTTCTACATTCACAGAAAGTACAAATAGTAAAATCTTTCTACCATCTCAGAAAGTAAAAATAGTTAAACCTTTCTACCTCCTAAGAAAGTAAAAATAGCTAAATATTTCTAACATCTCAGAAAGTAAAATAGTTAAATCTTTCCACCATCTCATAAAGTAAATATAGTTAAATCCTTCTACCATCACAGAATGTAAAAACAGTTAAATATTTCTATCATCTCAGAAAGTAAACATAGTTACATCTTTTTACCATCTCAGAAAGTAAAAATAGTTAAATATTTCTACAATCTCAGAAAGTAAAAATACTTAAATATTTCTACCATCTCAGAAAGTAAAAATAGTTAAACATTTCTACCATCTCAGGAAGTAAAAATAGTTAAATATTTCTACCATCTCAGAAAGTATAAATAGTTTACTCTTTATACAAACTCATAAAGTAAAAATAGTTAAATATTTCTATCATCTAAGAAAGTAAAAATAGTTAAATCCTTCTACCATCTCGGAAATAAAAATAGTAAAATATTTCTATCATCTCAGAAAGTAAAAATTGTTAAACATTTCTACCATCTGAGACAGTAAAAATAGTTAAATATTTCTACCATTTCAGAAACTAAAAATAGTTAAATATTTCTACCATCTCAGAAAGTAAAAGTAGTTAAATATTTTAACCACCTCAGAAAGTAAAAATATAATATTACTGCAATCTCAGAAAGTACAAATAGTTAAATATTTGTACCATCTCAGAAAGTTAAAATAGTTAAATATTTCTACCATCTAAGAAAATAAAAAAATTAAATATTTCTACCATCTCAGAAAGTAAAAATAGCTAAACTTTTCTACCATCTCAGAAAGTAAAATAGTTAAACATTTCTACCATCTAAGGAGGTAAAAATAGTAAAATATTTCTACCATATAAGAAAGTAAAAATAGTTAAATATTTGTACACTCTCAGAAAGTAAAAATAGTTAAATATTTCTACCATCTCAGAAAGTACAAATAGTTTAATATTTCTACCATCTCATAAAGTAAAAATAGTTAAATATTTGTACCATCTCAGAAAGTAAAAATAGTTAAATATTTCTACCATCTCAGAAAGTACAAATAGTTTAATCTTTCTACCATCTCAGAAAGTAAAAATTGTTAAACATTTGTACCATCTCAGAAAGTAAAAAAGTTAAATATTTCTACCATCTCAGAAACTAAAATAGTTAAATATTTCTACCATCTCAAAAAGTAAAAATAGTTAAATATTTCTATCATATCAGAAAGTAAAAATAGTTAAACATTTCTACCATATAAGAAAGTAAAAATAGTTAAATATTTCTACCATCTCAGAAAGTAAAATTAGTTTAATATTTCAACCATTTCAGAAGGTAAAAATATTATAATATTACTACCATCTCAGAAAGTAACAATAGTTTAATCTTTCTACCATCTCAGAAAGTAAGATAGTTAAATATTTCCATCATCTCAGAAAGTAAAAATACTTAAATATTTCTACCATCTTAGAAAGTAAAAATAGTTAAACATTTCTACCACCTGAGAAAGTAAAAATAGTTATATATTTGTACCATCTCAGAAAGTAAAAATAGTTAAATCTTTCTACCATCTCAGAAAGTACAAATAGTTAAATCCTTCTACCATCCCAGAAAGTAAAAAGGTTCAATCTTTCTGCCATCTCAGAAAGTAAAAATAGTTTAATATTTCTACCATCTAAGAAAGTAAAACTACTTTAATATTTCTACCATCTCAGAAAGTAAAAATAGTTGAATCTTTCTACCATCTCAGAAAGTAAAAATAATTAAATCTTTCTACCATCTCAGAAAGTACAAATAGTTAAATATTTCTACCATCTCAGAAAGTAAAAATAGTAAAATCCTTCTACCATCTCAGAAAGGAAAAATAATTAAATATTGTTACCATCTTAGAAATATCTCACCCCGACGCAATCCTCAACTTTTATGAAAGTCAAATACGTCATAAAGTTGAGTATTGTTTCCACATGTGGGGAAATACCACTCAGGCTACACTATCCTGCCTTGAACCAGTACAAAATCGACTTCACAATATAGTAGAGGTGTTCTCTTCCCTACAGCCCAAAAGGGAAGTTACTAATCTTTCTCTACTCTATCGTTATTTTCGTGACAAGTGCTCGACTGAGCTCCACTATATATCCCTCTTATGTAAAACCACAAGAATTCGTCTAGCTACAACCACTGTCAATAATTTCTTTTTCCCTCCCTCTGTGTACATAAAATCAAACCAAACTTTCATGAGCTAACTTTCTTTCCAATGACTATCCATCTGTGGAATACCATACCACGGGGCTGCTTTCCAGCTGACTATAGGACTATTGCTTCCAAGTCCCATGGTAACAAATTCTTGTCGCGCCGTCATCGTAAATAATCTAATTTCTCAACTGTTGTTGTTACCAATTCTCACGTTGTAGTTTTACTATCTTTTTGACAAATTCATTAACCCTCATCCCTGAGAAACCTAAGGGTCTCGACAAATGGTAAACTTGTTAGTTCATAAAAAAAAGTAAAGCATTTATTTTTTTTATTAATGCTATAAAACTTTGTTACATTAATTAAAGTAGTTGGTTTTGTTTAATAAAAATGACAGCGTTACATTTACAGGTTTTTTTTTGTTGTTATTAATGTTTTTGAGGAATTAAAACTTTGTTACATTAAATAAAGTAGTTGGTATTGGTTAATAAAAATGACAATTTCTCTGCAATTAGCGTTGCATTTACGTTTTTGTGTGTGTGTGTGTGTGTGTGTGTGTGTTTGTGTTATTAATGTTTTGTGTGGAGTTAAAACTTTCTTACATTAAATAAAGTAGTTAAAGAGCAATGCATTTTTTCTTACAAAAGTGACTTTTCCAGGGCATTTTTGTAATTAGCCAGAAGTGACTTTCTCAGCGCATTCATTGTCAAGCTCAAATATCAGCTGATGTTTTGTTATTAATGTTTTTGTAATGTTAAGCGTTTTGCATTGATTAGCGCCCCAAATTCTCGTATGAAAAAAAAAAAAAAGAATAAATCTCTAGTGACGGATTATCTAAAAGCGCCCAGAATTCATCTAGTCTGGTAGAATGTCCAACTTATGGTAGCATCACTAACAGAAGGTGTACCATTCCTTACATGAGCTGTGTGTAGTCATTCTGAGAGGACATTATTTCGGATTCGAGTTCTATGTTATTTTGAATATTTGTTCAGATTTTACATGCAGGGCTAAGCAACCTTGTGTCAGGTTTTCATTGAAAAACCTCTATACGAAGAGAACCGAAGACAGTCAAGAAATATATGCATTTAAAAATTCTTTTTCAAACTAAAGTGTGACAAATCGACGAAAATACTTTCTGAAAACCTACCCAAAACGACGAACATGGTCTTTCTCCTACATATACAGGGTGCCCTCCCCCCCCCAAAAACGGGACCAACTCTAATTAGGCCTCGTTTCTTAGTGTTTTGTCCGAATGAAATGAAACTTTAGTCATAACTAGTTTATTATATTCAAAACATCACATCAAAACACTAGGGTCTTTGGCCTTTTTATCTCCGTTGATTGTAAAATACTCAGAAAAACCAATTGAATGTCCTCTGTTTTTTTTTTGTGGGGGGGGGGGGTCACCCTGTATTCTTGGACGTATCTAAATTCATGTAATCTGAATGTCCTAATTATATCTTTGGCAATATAATAATATATTTAGTGTACCTCATGTTGTGACGTAACGATAAAAATAACGATTTTTAAGCATAAACAAATGATAAATATCTGAAATATTAATATCATTTGAATTATTTGGGCTAGTATTCCCGTCTTGTATTCTTTTTCTCATAACTTTTCGCCCGATGTAATCTCTGGCCTTCTTCAAATGTGCCTTGCCAAACTAGGATATCTTTACGTATTATTTACTTGTCTCCCCGCGAGAACAGAGTTGAACACAATTTTAAAGTTATGGTATTTACAACCAAGAAAACGGGGCTGTTAAATCTGATATAGCAATAAGAGACATAAAAAGAGAGTAGCAACCTGAGTTGAAGTCAATGTTCCTAATGACGTTGACTTAAGCAGAGCTGGGAGTGAGAGTATAACGAATTATCAGGATTTTAAATGTAATATTATACAAAATTATCAGGGTTTTAAATGTAATATTATACAAAATTATCAGGATTTTAAATGTAATATTATACAAAATTATCAGGATTTTAAATGTAATATTATACAAAATTATCAGGATTTTAAATGTAATATTATACAAAATTATCAGGATTTTAAATGTAATATTATACAAAATTATCAGGATTTTAAATGTAATATTATACAAAATTATCAGGATTTTAAATGTAATATTATACAAAATTATCAGGATTTTAAATGTAATATTATACAAAATTATCAGGATTTTAAATGTAATATTATACAAAATTATCAGGGTTTTAAATGTAATATTATACAAAATTATCAGGATTTTAAATGTAATATTATACAAAATTATCAGGATTTTAAATGTAATATTATACAAAATTATCAGGGTTTTAAATGTAATATTATACAAAATTATCAGGATTTTAAATGTAATATTATACAAAATTATCAGGATTTTAAATGTAATATTATACAAAATTATCAGGGTTTTAAATGTAATATTATACAAAATTATCAGGATTTTAAATGTAATATTATACAAAATTATCAGGATTTTAAATGTAATATTATACAAAATTATCAGGATTTTAAATGTAATATTATACAAAATTATCAGGATTTTAAATGTAATATTATACAAAATTATCAGTATTTTAAATGTAATATTATACAAAATTATCAGGATTTTAAATGTAATATTATACAAAATTATCAGGGTTTTAAATGTAATATTATACAAAATTATCAGGATTTTAAATGTAATATTATACAAAATTATCAGGATTTTAAATGTAATATTATACAAAATTATCAGGATTTTAAATGTAATATTATACAAAATTATCAGGATTTTAAATGTAATATTATACAAAATTATCAGGATTTTAAATGTAATATTATACAAAATTATCAGGATTTTAAATGTAATATTATACAAAATTATCAGGATTTTAAATGTAATATTATACAAAATTATCAGGATTTTAAATGTAATATTATACAAAATTATCAGGATTTTAAATGTAATATTATACAAAATTATCAGGATTTTAAATGTAATATTATACAAAATTATCAGGATTTTAAATGTAATATTATACAAAATTATCAGGATTTTAAATGTAATATTATACAAAATTATCAGGATTTTAAATGTAATATTATACAAAATTATCAGGATTTTAAATGTAATATTATACAAAATTATCAGGGTTTTAAATGTAATATTATACAAAATTATCAGGATTTTAAATGTAATATTATACAAAATTATCAGGATTTTAAATGTAATATTATACAAAATTATCAGGATTTTAAATGTAATATTATACAAAATTATCAGGATTTTAAATGTAATATTATACAAAATTATCAGGATTTTAAATGTAATATTATACAAAATTATCAGGATTTTAAATGTAATATTATACAAAATTATCAGGATTTTAAATGTAATATTATACAAAATTATCAGGGTTTTAAATGTAATATTATACAAAATTATCAGGATTTTAAATGTAATATTATACAAAATTATCAGGATTTTAAATGTAATATTATACAAAATTATCAGGATTTTAAATGTAATATTATACAAAATTATCAGGATTTTAAATGTAATATTATACAAAATTATCAGGATTTTAAATGTAATATTATACAAAATTATCAGGATTTTAAATGTAATATTATACAAAATTATCAGGATTTTAAATGTAATATTATACAAAATTATTAGGATTTTAAATGTAATATTATACAAAATTATCAGGATTTTAAATGTAATATTATACAAAATTATCAGGATTTTAAATGTAATATTATACAAAATTATCAGGATTTTAAATGTAATATTATACAAAATTATCAGGATTTTAAATGTAATATTATACAAAATTATCAGGATTTTAAATGTAATATTATACAAAATTATCAGGATTTTAAATGTAATATTATACAAAATTATCAGGATTTTAAATGTAATATTATACAAAATTATCAGGATTTTAAATGTAATATTATACAAAATTATCAGGATTTTAAATGTAATATTATACAAAATTATCAGGATTTTAAATGTAATATTATACAAAATTATCAGGATTTTAAATGTAATATTATACAAAATTATCAGGGTTTTAAATGTAATATTATACAAAATTATCAGGATTTTAAATGTAATATTATACAAAATTATCAGGATTTTAAATGTAATATTATACAAAATTATCAGGATTTTAAATGTAATATTATACAAAATTATCAGGATTTTAAATGTAATATTATACAAAATTATCAGTATTTTAAATGTAATATTATACAAAATTATCAGGATTTTAAATGTAATATTATACAAAATTATCAGGGTTTTAAATGTAATATTATACAAAATTATCAGGATTTTAAATGTAATATTATACAAAATTATCAGGATTTTAAATGTAATATTATACAAAATTATCAGGATTTTAAATGTAATATTATACAAAATTATCAGGATTTTAAATGTAATATTATACAAAATTATCAGGATTTTAAATGTAATATTATACAAAATTATCAGGATTTTAAATGTAATATTATACAAAATTATCAGGATTTTAAATGTAATATTATACAAAATTATCAGGATTTTAAATGTAATATTATACAAAATTATCAGAATTTTAAATGTAATATTATACAAAATTATCAGGGTTTTAAATGTAATATTATACAAAATTATCAGTATTTTAAATGTAATATTATACAAAATTATCAGGATTTTAAATGTAATATTATACAAAATTATCAGGATTTTAAATGTAATATTATACAAAATTATCAGGATTTTAAATGTAATATTATACAAAATTATCAGGATTTTAAATGTAATATTATACAAAATTATCAGGATTTTAAATGTAATATTATACAAAATTATCAGGATTTTAAATGTAATATTATACAAAATTATCAGGGTTTTAAATGTAATATTATACAAAATTATCAGTATTTTAAATGTAATATTATACAAAATTATCAGGATTTTAAATGTAATATTATACAAAATTATCAGGATTTTAAATGTAATATTATACAAAATTATCAGGATTTTAAATGTAATATTATACAAAATTATCAGGATTTTAAATGTAATATTATACAAAATTATCAGGATTTTAAATGTAATATTATACAAAATTATCAGGATTTTAAATGTAATATTATACAAAATTATCAGGGTTTTAAATGTAATATTATACAAAATTATCAGTATTTTAAATGTAATATTATACAAAATTATCAGGATTTTAAATGTAATATTATACAAAATTATCAGGATTTTAAATGTAATATTATACAAAATTATCAGGATTTTAAATGTAATATTATACAAAATTATCAGGATTTTAAATGTAATATTATACAAAATTATCAGGATTTTAAATGTAATATTATACAAAATTATCAGGATTTTAAATGTAATATTATACAAAATTATCAGGATTTTAAATGTAATATTATACAAAATTATCAGGATTTTAAATGTAATATTATACAAAATTATCAGGATTTTAAATGTAATATTATACAAAATTATCAGGATTTTAAATGTAATATTATACAAAATTATCAGGATTTTAAATGTAATATTATACAAAATTATCAGGATTTTAAATGTAATATTATACAAAATTATCAGGGTTTTAAATGTAATATTATACAAAATTATCAGGGTTTTAAATGTAATATTATACAAAATTATCAGGGTTTTAAATGTAATATTATACAAAATTATCAGGATTTTAAATGTAATATTATACAAAATTATCAGGATTTTAAATGTAATATTATACAAAATTATCAGGGTTTTAAATGTAATATTATACAAAATTATCAGGATTTTAAATGTAATATTATACAAAATTATCAGGATTTTAAATGTAATATTATACAAAATTATCAGGATTTTAAATGTAATATTATACAAAATTATCAGGATTTTAAATGTAATATTATACAAAATTATCAGGGTTTTAAATGTAATATTATACAAAATTATCAGGATTTTAAATGTAATATTATACAAAATTATCAGGGTTTTAAATGTAATATTATACAAAATTATCAGGGTTTTAAATGTAATATTATACAAAATTATCAGGATTTTAAATGTAATATTATACAAAATTATCAGGATTTTAAATGTAATATTATACAAAATTATCAGGATTTTAAATGTAATATTATACAAAATTATCAGGATTTTAAATGTAATATTATACAAAATTATCAGGGTTTTAAATGTAATATTATACAAAATTATCAGGATTTTAAATGTAATATTATACAAAATTATCAGGGTTTTAAATGTAATATTATACAAAATTATCAGGGTTTTAAATGTAATATTATACAAAATTATCAGGATTTTAAATGTAATATTATACAAAAT
This sequence comes from Euprymna scolopes, assembly GCF_053919585.1. Classification (NCBI taxonomy): domain Eukaryota; kingdom Metazoa; phylum Mollusca; class Cephalopoda; order Sepiida; family Sepiolidae; genus Euprymna; species Euprymna scolopes. Next base: position 37,671,093 of record NC_136504.1, on the reverse strand, counting down.
TATCAGGATTTTAAATGTAATATTATACAAAACTATCAGGATTTTAAATGTAATATTATACAAAATTATCAGGATTTTAAATGTAATATTATACAAAATTATCAGGATTTTAAATGTAATATTATACAAAATTATCAGGATTTTAAATGTAATATTATACAAAATTATCAGGATTTTAAATGTAATATTATACAAAATTATCAGGGTTTTAAATGTAATATTATACAAAATTATCAGGATTTTAAATGTAATATTATACAAAATTATCAGGATTTTAAATGTAATATTATACAAAATTATCAGGATTTTAAATGTAATATTATACAAAATTATCAGGATTTTAAATGTAATATTATACAAAATTATCAGGATTTTAAATGTAATATTATACAAAATTATCAGGATTTTAAATGTAATATTATACAAAATTATCAGGGTTTTAAATGTAATATTATACAAAATTATCAGGATTTTAAATGTAATATTATACAAAATTATCAGGATTTTAAATGTAATATTATACAAAATTATCAGGGTTTTAAATGTAATATTATACAAAATTATCAGGATTTTAAATGTAATATTATACAAAATTATCAGGATTTTAAATGTAATATTATACAAAATTATCAGGATTTTAAATGTAATATTATACAAAATTATCAGGATTTTAAATGTAATATTATACAAAACTATCAGGATTTTAAATGTAATATTATACAAAATTATCAGGATTTTAAATGTAATATTATACAAAATTATCAGGATTTTAAATGTAATATTATACAAAATTATCAGGATTTTAAATGTAATATTATACAAAATTATCAGGGTTTTAAATGTAATATTATACAAAATTATCAGGATTTTAAATGTAATATTATACAAAATTATCAGGATTTTAAATGTAATATTATACAAAATTATCAGGATTTTAAATGTAATATTATACAAAATTATCAGGATTTTAAATGTAATATTATACAAAATTATTAGGATTTTAAATGTAATATTATACAAAATTATCAGGATTTTAAATGTAATATTATACAAAATTATCAGGGTTTTAAATGTAATATTATACAAAATTATCAGGATTTTAAATGTAATATTATACAAAATTATCAGGATTTTAAATGTAATATTATACAAAATTATCAGGGTTTTAAATGTAATATTATACAAAATTATCAGGATTTTAAATGTAATATTATACAAAATTATCAGGATTTTAAATGTAATATTATACAAAATTATCAGGATTTTAAATGTAATATTATACAAAATTATCAGGATTTTAAATGTAATATTATACAAAATTATCAGGATTTTAAATGTAATATTATACAAAATTATCAGGATTTTAAATGTAATATTATACAAATTTATCAGGATTTTAAATGTAATATTATACAAAACGATGATAGAAACAATCTAATAAATGTCACTAATCGTGCGGAAATTTTTTTATCGACTTTGAACGATAATCGAGAGTACAACTATCGGCCCTTCCTCGTTATGGTAGCGAAATTCGATAAGTAAAATATTGAATTTCAAGTGAAAGCAATGGTATCTATTTGTCATGTCGCAGTATGGAACATATCCAAAAATTATACAAAACGATAAGGTAGAAAATTAATTATCAATGAAAAGTTTTCGAAGACAATTAGCGAAAATTAAGTTTTGCTGAATTGGACAACGGTTTTCAGTGTTCATAAAAGATTTACCTTTCTTTTATTTCGATTCGAACACTCCGGATTCTTTTTCTTTATTTTTTTTTTAATTTATTTATTTATTTATTTATTTTTTTTTTTTTTGCAAAACTCAATTTTCGCTAATTGCTTTAAAAAACCATACTATTTTCATTGATAATTAATTTTTCTACCTGATCATTTTTCGTAATTTTTGGATATGTTCAATATAGTGAAATGACGATTCAGTAATGCCATTGGTTTCATTTTAGGTTCAATATTTCAATTATCGAATTTCGTTACAATAAGGAAGAAGAACTCTAATATCTATAACAAAACCGCCATTTTCCCTTCTTAATTTAACAGACGCGATGCTACTTTTCTTTCAAAGTAAATAAACATTTTTAAATAACTTAAACGTCCTCTCCTAAAAAAACAAAAACAAAACAAAAAAAAACCCAGATAGGTAGAAAAGTAACTTATCTTGTCTTTAGTAACATTTATTTGTTATATATATATTTTTCAATATATTTTTCCCTTACAATTGTAAAACACTACCCAAGAAAGATACAAACAACTGACGGTTAGAATCCTAAAAAAGATCTTCCCGGTTAGAGTCTCTAGCGGGTGAATTTTTTGGCATCTGGTTGAATTTTTTTTTTTTTTTATATGGAAGTCATGTAAGCACTTATCAAGGCTCGAAGGACCCTCGAGGATAAGGGTTAATGAGTGTACAGTGGTCACCGGAATAACAGCGTATTAATAGTTATTAGTGTAAATGAGGTCGAAGTGGATTATTTAGGGGAGCGGTTGAACAAGAATTTGTTTACATTTGACTTGAAAGCGACCATATTGTAGTTAGCTGGAAAGCAGCCCAGCAGGACAGAGTTTCACAGTTCTAGGAAAGAAATTTTATTAATGGAATTTGAGTTTAGATTTAGGCACAGATAGAAAGATGGGAAAACTATTCATAGTAGTTGTAGTTAGATGAGTGTTTTGTATGAATGTTTGGCAAAGGGGGCTATAGACGAGCACTGGCCATGAAAATAACAATAGAGCAGAAACAGGCTCGTAATGTCTCTCCTGTGGGGAAGATATTGCAAGGAAGAAAAAAAAATGGGATCATTTACTAGATTTCGAAGCCGGTTTTGAACTTGCCCCACCCACATAAAATCAATACAAACGGTACTAGACAGTAAACGAAAACTGTCTTTTGTTTATTGTTTTCTTGTCGATGATACAATGAATTCGAGTACTTTCTTTACAGGCGTCTGAAATCGTGAGATAATGTTTGACGCTAAAGTTAAGTCAAGAAAAGGAAGAAGAAAAAAAAGATTTTGGGGACGCGAAAACTACTTATAACCTTGACCTTTCCAACTGTAAAACTTCATAAGTGTCAGGGATTGGTTTACAAAAGTGTCCTTCATTTAATCTACACATCTCTTCACCTCCCTCCTCCATATTTCCGCTCTTCTGACACCGTTTTCTTTTTTAGTTAACCGACCTTCCTGACGTGTCTACGTGACATTCTCCTTTATTAATAGCCTGACTTGTTATCTTCACTACGGCGTAATATTTCGTTTCTAAATTCTTGCTTTTAAACTTTTTAGCCTCATTCATGTGTTATAGATTACTAAAAAACAAAATAAAAATATGACCCATTGAATCCCCCATTGAGTTCGCACAAGACTATTTGAATCGTAGAAAAAAGTGAGTTTGTAAAGTCCCTGATTATTTTCCACCCCTACAAGGGGAAATGTTAGACACATGGTCAGATCTTAATATGGAAAATATATAGCTCATAAAAAAGGGTCACTCTCAATTCGAAAAACAATAAAATTGCCCTAGTTTTGAAGCACTTGTTTCAGTGATTGAGGGCAGAAAAGATAAATTTTAGTATCAGAACAAATACTACACTTTGCTCCTAGCCATAAGGCCAATAAAAAGAAAAACCTGTATTTAGTTTCATTTTGTTCACTATACAGCGTACTTCCTCTTTCTCTTTCTTGCAAACTATGTGTCAAATATTATACATAGTACTAGCGGGCTACCTGGCGTTGTTTGATCGTAAAATACGCTTAAATATAATAATTCTCTATTGATTATAATATTGTACCCAATATATAATAATGATTCCAAAAGTTAGAGAGAGAGAGAGAGAGAGAGAGAGAGAGAGAGAGAGAGAGAGAGAATTCAGTTCGTGTAATTCAGTAAGTTTTCATATACCAATGAATTTTAAACCAGAAAGAGTTGACTTAAGGAGTAGGCTACAAAATTATCATATTTCATAATTGAGCATTAATATACTGTGGAAGCAACATCAAGACTTCAAACAGGGTGTTTATGGCAACAAAAAGTGAATTTCATTTTACGTTACAATTGTTTCCATATCAAGTCGAACAATTTCAAACATTATATCGTTTGAAAATTTTCATTTCTCCAGACTTTATGAATAAACACACTTTTGACAATAAAGCATTTTTAAAGAAAAAAGAAAAATTCCCTTAACGGGGAAAGCATGTGAGAAACATTTACCTTTGCTGTAGTTACGGAAAAGCCCATTTAAGTATTAATATATCGCCTAATTTTCGTATCTTTATTTAAGAACAGAGTCATGAGAAGTTTTCACAGAAAACCCTAAGCCATTAAAAAATTTTTTTTTATATATACCATTCGTTGAATTCCTTAATTTTCTTTATTTCCAAATCTTTAATTTTTTCATAAAAAGAGTTTTTTAATTTTTATTTCTATATTTATAGTATGGCTGCAACAACCTTGCAATAACGTTACGGTTAATTTTAGTTTCGTATTAGTGGCAAGTAATGTTTACAGATTATCGTTATTGTAGTACTTAGATTTAAGACCATTTTAGGTTTAAAATTTAATTGAATATGAGAATAAATAAAATACACTAATACATACAACATGTTCTCAAAAGAGGAAATCACTTTCTCACCAAAGAACATAGCAATACACAATGAGCATGATCCAGGCGGTAAAAGATTTCACTAAAAGAATCAGATGGAAGGTATATCACCACACTATTAAAAATACTGAGAATAATAACATCACCGCTGCTTTAGATAAAAGCATGGATGGAAATCCTTCGGAGGAAGACAGCGTGAACTACTGCAAACTCTACCAGATAAAAACTAGAAAATGCCCACCACAGTTACAATCCTTGGAACGTTTTGAGCTGGATGTGATAAATATGGTAAAGGGTTAAAAAGTAAAAAAAAAGCATGAATATTTAAACCCTAAGTTAAGAAACATTAATAAGACTTAAAAAAAACAATGGACAATCCTAACCTTATGGTCCCAGCAGATAAAACTATGAATATTTACAGTATGAATTTTCAAACATATAATAATCTCATTCTAACTGAACTTAATAATAAAAACAAGAAAGCAACTGAAGAAGATCTATTTAGAATCAACCTGTTAGTATTAAAAATATGTGAGAAAATTAACATTCAAGACAAAATAGAGGTTTACATCCCACTTAACCCTCGGTTTCTATTGAAGGACCATAAACCGGACTTCAATAATAAACCCGGTTTTAGATTTATAGCCCCATGCGCATCCGACATAGGTAATATTAGTAAAAAGATACTAGATAGAACCATACCAACCTTAAAATCCAAAATTAAGCACAACCTCTGGATTTCTTCAGGTGAAGTAATCAGATGGGTTGACAAGATCCCTAAAAACCCAAAATGCAAATTTATCATATTCGACATAGATGCGTACTACCCCTCTATTTCCCCTGCACTATTTAAGAAAGCACTTAAACTAGCAGAAGATGAAACTGACTTAACAAAGTTGGAAATTGAAATTATAAAATACCTTAATCAGATATAACGGTGAATTGTGGAATAGAAAAGATAGAGAGGGCTATTTTGGCATCACAATTGGTACCCAAGACTCCTCGTCTGTCACGGACTTGGTTGGTCTTTACTTACTAAAGGAGATAGACAAGTAAACTCCAGGTTTAAATGGGGAACTTTACAGGGATGACGCACTTTTCGTAGTTAATTCTAGCGATCGTATTACGGAAAAATCGCGATCGTATTACGGAATTTTTTAAAGGAATTTGGATTAGAGATAACAATGGACAGCAATTACAAGATAGTTAATTTTCTGGACAAGGTTTTTTAATATAGATCCACAGAATATTGTGATAAGTATTTCAGTGTGATCAGGTATGGTATAATAAATTATGGAGTTTATCTATTTTATTTTTACTTTCATCATATTTTGTGGTGGTTTTGATACCCCCGAATTCGAAGCTATCTCTTTACAACCCTTTCTTTTCATAACATATCATACTTTAATAAATCCGAGTCCATTTTCTGTAGGCTATTTTTTAACCCAGTCAACGACGGGTACTTTTGCTAGTATATATATATATATATATATATATATATATATATATATATATAGTTATTAAGATGGTAACACACACAGACGACTTTAATTCAATAATGCTTTATTTTTCATTGCAGATTTTATATTTTCTTAATGATTTTGATCTTCCCATTTATGGAGCGCTGCTCGATGTCTTAGTCTCAAGCGTATCTGACGTCAATAATCCAAATCTCATCAGGTGAGATATACTATATATATATATATATATATATATATATATATATATAGTATATATATATATATATGCGCGTATTTGTGAACAAAAAAATGGATAAAATAAAAATCGAATAAATTGCAATATTTAATTAATTCATCAAATATTCAACCAGTAATCAAAATAAAGAATTAAAAAATTAAATAAAAAATCTGTATGATTATTTGTTATATTTTACCTGTTATTTTTTTTTTATTAATTATCTATTTTTATTTTATTTAAAATATATTTGAGATTTTATACTTATTCTATTGATCTGCTCTTTTAACGGTTACTTTACGAGTAGTGTATATTAATATTGTTTAATAATATTAGTATAATATATAAATATTATATAATAATATTTATATTATGTAATAATACTATCTATCTATATTGATATTATATATTGATAATATCTAATAATATTGATATATAATATTAATATTATATAATAATATTTATGTTATATATTAATATATTTTAATAATATTGATATTATATATTAATATTATCTAATAATATTGATAGATAATATTAATATTATCTATCAATATTATTAGATAATATTAATATATAATATCAATATTATCAGAAAATATATATCTTTAATATTATTATTATTAATATTATTAGAAAATATATATTTCTAATTATATTGATATTATATATTAATATTATCTAATAATATTGATAGATAATATTAATATTATCTAATAATATTGATATTATGTATTAATATTATTATGCATAATATAAATAATTCTCATGACTTGTTAATTTTCGCCGACAGATATTTCTCTGTCCGTGTATGACGGTTATTCTTCAACTCCAGGTCACAACAAACATTTCTGGTCATTTGTTCTGTCCAAAGTCATGTTCTCTTGATATGTCATAAATTTCTCTGTGGATATTTCGTATTTCAACTTTTTCTTTCTTTCGGATTTTTGTGATGATGGAAGAAATTCCAAAGTATTAAATAGGCTATTATTTGCTTCTGAAGTTTTTTTTCTCTACTGCAATTTCTCAACAGTATCAAAAAGGTTCTTGAGGTCCACCATCTCTCCATCTATATAGAAAATGATATAGATGTTCGTCCATCGGAACGATGAAAACCATCTGACCATCTTGGATGGATGATGGATGGCACGCACTGAATTCTGAGGCAAGGGTTCTGCAGTTCCTTGCCTCCTTTTCCTGACTCTGCACTGCTTTATTCAAATCACAATGAGAAGTCCAGGAGGACTAGTAACAATGCGGAGACAATCGGAGGGCACATTCAGCATATGTTATTCGTAAATGGTCACCCATTTTAGTATTGACCAGACTCAAAAATGCTTAACTTCGGTGATGTATCCGGAACCAGTGTGTCAACGTGATTATGCTGTATATTCAATTCAGAAGCAAAATATTATATACATATAAAGTAAGATCTGTCCCTATTCCAATAACCGGAATAACCTTCTATCAAAAAATGCACATGCAAATCTAATTTAGCATCGGTTTAGTGCAATTATTGATGCGGGTTTTCAGAAACTTTGTACGTGTTTCGTTCACGTCCATAGATGTTCACATTTAGTACTGCTCAGCATCTACTCTTCAGATAGTAATCCGTATCGAAAGCCAGAAAGAAGTTTCACTCTCATACTGTAATCTGCCGGCAGGCCTTTTTAAAAATAAGATACAGACGTTTTTACCGCCGTTATTATTTTTTTATTTCAATCTTGCTATTTCATGTTAGATAATCTATAATTACACCTTGAATAAGAAATTATTCTCCTTTACTGGAATAAAGTATTAATAGAATTACATTATGTTCATTCGAAGCAACATACGATTGTATTGGACGTTAATTTACAATGGATTTTCATTTTTTTTCTTGTTTCTTTCGTGTTGCATAGCATTGGCTTATTTTGAGCATTTTCTTTTTGCGTACATAAACAATATTAATACTTAAAATTTTCACTTTCACCGGCAGCGTGTTTAAAAAATAAGATACAAACGTTTTTATCGTTGTTATTATTTTGTAGTTCAATCATGTTATTTCATGTTAGATAATCTATAATTGCACCTTGGATAAGAAATTATTCTCATTTACTGTAATAAAGTATTAATAGAATTACCTTCTGCTCATTCAAAACAACTGTTATCTGTACAAAATACGTTAATTTACAATGGATTTTCAAGTTTTTTTCTCTTGTTATTTTTGTGTTACATAGCATTGCCTTATTTTGGGCATTTTCTTTTTCCGTACATAAACTATATTAATACTTAACATTATAGTTAGTTATTAATTCTTTCATTTTGAATTATATTTCTACATTTTAATGTGTTAATTCAAGAGGAAAATACGCGAGAGAACACAAATTAAAAATAATGGAAGGACTATGATATATGCCAAAATCACAATAAGAAAAAAAATAATGATATTAGGATTTAGCGTCCTGAATTACAGTTTAATCTAATAAAATACGAATTTAGGACAGTAATAAATCGTTAATGTACTCTTCATTCAAACATCCATAAAACATCGGTAATTTTAATTTAAAAATTTAAAATACATAACTAATAATAGTAACAAATACAAACATATTTACTTTTAACTTAAAAAAAATATGTCTATCTGTTTTAAGCATTAAAATAAAAAGTTCGCCAACTTCCCACAATTTTTATTATATGAATTATTAGGACTACTGTTCTTATCTTGAGTGTGATTTTTACAATGTCTCGGTCGATGTAACCTCCGACCTTTTTCATATGTATCTTATAGAATTCGGGAATGTTTCTGTTAAACTCGGGAATTTGGACGGAGTGTATGAGCTCTCCGCTTATCTCGGCATTGTTTCCAGTCATCTCGAATCTTCACTTACAACGTCGACTCATGAGAGATGTGGTTGGAGATTGCGCAACTCTCTCCACAAAAAATTCCACGTGCAAGCACCCTTACAGTGGGTATCCATAGTCTATCAAGACTGAAGGAAGCAACCATACACGTATTAACAGTTTATCGACAGGGTTTCAACATGAGACGAACATTGTTGTCGGTAGGAACTCCAGCCCAAAACACATACCTCAAATTTTCTTTCATGCGCCCTGAAATCAAAAGTGCTTTTTTCCGAGAAGTGAAAACGCCAAGGTCGGAATTATATATGGATATTTTATTTATTTCTGCTGGTCCCTTTTCAAAGTTTGCACACTTTGTATACGACAACATCTTGCCAAGTTGTTCCCTTTTGACTTGCACGGGCGTCACTGTCCAAAACAAGATCTCTAGTTCGTTCGCTAACGTGCTCCGTCTCAAACTCTTCTCTATTGTAACTAAAGTTCCATGTGTCCCAAATCTATCTTTTCCAGGAAGCCATAATAACCCTCGTAACGAAAGGTCCTTGCCTGTTATTTTGTCACGTATCTTTGTCTATTATTATCGTTAGCTTAAATTCCATCTATCAAGTTAACATCAATTCAACATTCCTGGGAACTATTAAATGTAAATATTTCAACTTAACACAATTTTTTTGCATCGATAGCATTTTTCTATCTAAACAATTACAATCATAATGATCGACTATTTTACTTTCCAGTGTCTTCTGGTAGACTAACCAGCAGTATTTAGAAGAATGCTGTCAATTTTTCATTACAAACTGAGCATGATAATTAACTGGTATTTGCCACTGGTATTTAACAACGCCAACTCAGGAGAGATGTGGTTGGAGATTGTGCAACTCTTGCCACAAAAATTCCATGTGCAGGTACCCTTACAGTTGGTATCCATAGTCTATCAATGCTGAAGGACGTTACCATATATATATATATATTAACAGTTTATCGACAGGGTTTCAACAAGGGACGAACATCGTTGTCGGTGGGAACAACGATAACAATGGCAGCACTCACTTTATAATATTTTTTTGCGCAACGGATAAAGTGTTAAATATTAATTAATTCTTAAGTGAAGTATATTATTTAATGCTTCTACCAGGCCATGACTGAAGGAAAGAAAGCAAGCTGTACACATGATTTATGCAAAAGGTTCCATTCGAAATTCCCTTTAGATTTTTGAGTCCGACATAAAGATTATCGAGTTCAACAAGATGCGCTTTAAGGGGGTCGAAGGTTACGTCGGTCAAAACGTGTGGAGAATAACTTCCAAGATGAAAACAGTAGTCTGAATACCCTAAATAACCTAAATTATCAATCCTTATCTAAAAAGGTAGAAAACAATTTTTCTTTTTTTTTTTGTTGGCTCTATCGATCTCGAGAGATCATGAAATTCCGCGTTCTAATTCAGTCGGAGGATTGCAACTTGTGCTGTGGCTGTGCAGGCCGATGCGGGAGCCACAGGGCCTGCCACAATTACTGCAGATATAGCTTTTCTTTCTTAAGACTCTGGCGAACACCACAGATTATTGCCTAATGAATAATAATAATAATAATAATAATAATAATAGCAACAACAACAACAACAACAACGACGACGACGACGACGACGACGACGACAACAACAACAACAACAACAACAACAACAACAACAACAACAATAATAATAATAATAATAATAATAATAATAATAATAATAATAATAATAATAATAATAATTCTGATTTCGTTTATCAACGTCTCTCTGGAAAGAGATGGGATTCATTTCCAGAGGATTTCCCTTAATCCCGGCTTCAAACCAGGAACTTCAAAGATTAAGGGTTTTCCTAAGGATGCTGGTGGTACCTATAATTGCAGAGGTCTGAAGGCCGCCTAAAACATCAGGGATTTGTAGTTTTTTCAATTGTCCTTCCAGACCACTTGATACTACTCCGAGGGTACCAACTACGACCGAGATTATTTGTGTTTTAACCCCGTATATACGCCTTATCTCCAAGGCCAATGGAGCATAATTGCTTCACTTCTCATTCTACTTCTCTCTCACATTCTTGTCCCAGGGTACTGAAAAGTCTACAATCTGCCTGTTTTTTGAGACCTTGTTCATGACGACCAAATCCGGACGATTATGTTCCAATTGCTTAGTCGTTATGACACTTTTGTCCCACCATACCTCTACCTTGCCATCCTCACTTGTTCTCACTTCATCAGGTATCTCCTCGAACCATTTTCCAGCAAACTTCACCCCAATCCTCTTACACACCTTCCAATATATCCGGAGTCTCATGCGATCGTGTCTTTTGCGGTACTCTCTCTCTCTCTGGGGCAGTCCACTACACCCTGCTGCAAGGTGTGCAATTGACTCTGAGGTCTTACCACAAATCCGGCATTCTGCAGCAACTTCCTCTCCTAGAACCACTTTTTTGAACAATCGTGTTCCTAATGCCTGCTCTTGTGCTGCACAAAAAAAAGCTTCAGTACTTTTAGCCAGATACCCAGCTCTAAGCAATTGCCATGATCTTTTGTCAGCCACTTCTGCTATATCCTGGAAGAACCTTCCATGCATTTTCTTCCTAGCCAGTTCCTCTGCCCTTTCTCTATTCATACGTTTCACATAATCAGCCTTGGTCTCACAGCTCTCCACTTCATTGCCCACAATCTTAAGCATCCACTCCTCACTTCTAGCCACACGCTCCTTCGACATCTCGGTTCTAACACAATCTTTTACACTTTTCATTCCTCTCCCACCATCTTTCCTCTTTTGATACAGCGTTGCTACGCTACTTTGAATGTGAAATATACTAAACATTGCTAAAACTTTTCTTGTTTTGATATCCATGGCATGCAAATCCTTGTCAGGTCATTCAAAAATCCCGCACTGTATCTCAAAACACTGACTGCCCATGCATTCACTGCTTTCATTAGGTTTCCTCCATACAGTTTCGACTTTGCAATTAGTTTCACTCTTCTAAGATACTCCTTCCTGACTTTGTCCTTCATTTCTCTATTCATGATACCTAATCTCTACAACACTCCCAACTACTTATATCCTATATCTTCTATTTCTTTCATGATTTCTCCATTTGGCAGCACTATTCCATTCGAATGAACCTTTACTCCCCTTTTCATCACCAGCACCACACATTTACTAATCCCAAACTCCATCCCAATATCTTCTGAGTATGTCCCCACAAGTTCTACCAGTCTCTCCATTTCCTTTTCATTTCTACCAAATATTTTCAAATCATCCATAAACAGTAAATGGTTGAGGCGCCTGTCACCTGATCCAAAGTTATACCCCAGTTTTTCTCTCTTCAAGAGGATGTTCAGTGGCATCATTATCATTACAAAAAGAAGTGACGATAACGAATCTCCTTGAAATATCCCACGTTTAATGCCAACCTGCCCCACCTCCTCTCTGTTTGCTGTCAGCACCGTTTTCCACTGAGCCATACTTGTCTCCAAAAGCCCTACCACATTCTCAGCAACCTTCATCATCAATAGTTTCACGTATCCATGAATGAGGAACCAAGTCATAAGCCTTTCTGTAATCGAGCCATGCTACACTCAGATTCCTTTTCTTCTTCGCATCCTGCATTAATGCTTTATCAATTAGTAGTTGCTCTTTGGTATCTCTCGAGCCTTTCTGCCACCCCTTTTGTTCGTCAGGAAAAACACCATTACTCTCAATATGTTCATAAATTTTCTCCGCAAATATTCCAGTCAACAGTTTCCACATCAATGGCAGACATGTAATTGGTCTATAATTATTAGCATCTGTTCCTTTTGCAGGATCTTTCCTAATCAGTGTTGTTCCTTCCCTTCAAAAGCCAATCAAGGACATCTCCCGACTCTAAAACCCTTTGCAGGGCAGCAGCTATAGGTGGATAAAGGCATGGAAACTGTTTAAACCAGAAGCCCATCACTCCATCTGGACCAGGTGCCTTCCAGTTTGTCATTCTTTGTATGTAACGTCATCGATGGTTATTTCAACGTTCTTCATCTGCTGCATTTTTGATAGCCTTTCTCTGACCTTTCCGAACCAGCTAGCCTTCTTATTATATCGACCTTCGTCAGACCAAATCCCACCCCAGAACTTCCTGGCATCTTTTGCATTTGGAGTGTTGTTATTTCCCACCTGTTTACTACCATTTAATTCTTTATACAGCTGAGACTGATTGTTCCGGAAAAGGTTGTTCTGCCGAAACGCAACACTTTTTCCAACAAAGTTCCGAATTTTCATACCACCAGTGTGGACCTTCTCTTTCAATATTGTTAGAACGGTCATGGTTCCCTTTTTCAGCAATCTATACCTCCTTTCAAGCTCGTCCTTAGCTTTCTGTTCTAGTTTAACTCCTTTTCTTATTTCTTCGATTCTACCAATGTCTTTCCACCACCGTTTAATATTTTCTTCAAGCCGTCTCTGCCAGTGTGGCCTTCTATCCTTCATTTCTCACTTTTTCTTCTGTAATAAGCCAAGGCGATTCGCAATAACGTATGATGCTGCATACAGAAGCCTGTTAAGTTTCGTAATCGATATGTTATTTCTTATGATGTTGTGAATTACTCCTTGAACTATTTTTATCTCGCTTTTCAACTTCCGCCTATGACTACTTTTCATACTTGGAATCTCTGTGATATATACTCCAAACTCCATCTCATCACTTCCCCTAACCATAGGATTCCATTCCTCTTCAGTTGTCCGCCTCCCATCATCGCTTGCATTTTCCTTCTGCACTTCCACTCTCTCATCAGAGCTAGTTTCATCAATTTTACTTTCGTTATTCATTTCATTCCTAACCACCCATTCAATCTCTTCTCTTGCAATCACTGAAAGTAGGTTGATATTTTTAATTTGTTTTAACTGGGATACCAAACTCGCGACACTTCTAGCTCCTCCTCCTCTCGATTCCCATTCTTCCTTCACTTTTCGGATATATCCACCATATTTGGTACTTCCACTTCTTACAAAGCATTCCCACAGTACTCTTCTTTCCTCATCCGTCCATGGTTTTTTGACATTTCCTGTTCCAACACGAATGTCTCAGGCCATTCTCAGTCCCCCTATATCCAGCGACATCCTCAGAAATTCGAACAGTTGGACGCTGACAACAGGACCCATCCTGTTGACCAATGGGACATCTACCGAACTTAAGACCATCGCAACATGTTCCAGCCTCATTCAGGTCGTTATTTCCAATATTTTGATTTGACATTCTCCTATAAATGGGGTGAGTAAAATTTAGGTTACACCATCACCGATACTTTTATCGAGACATCATCCCTAGGAGGGTTCCGCACCAAGGGCAAAGATCCCCTCCTGACCTTTCTCCTCCTCCACCACCACTACTATTACCGTTACCACCACTACCAACAATAGAAATAAAATCTACAATGATAATGGTAACACTAATATCGGTAGTAGTAATAATAATAACAGCAACAACAACAATAGCAATGACAGCAAAAAACAACACCTACCATTACAACTACCGTAATAATAAAAATACCACCACCACTACCACCACCACCACCACTACTACTAGTAGTAATAATAATAGTAATAATAGTAATAACCAATAAAGTAAAAAAAATGATTTAATAATAATAATAATAATAAAATAATAAGAAGAATAGGAATAAGAAAAAGAACAATGACAGTAATGATAATAATAATAATTTCAGTTAGAAACGCTTACTTTGTTCGTCTGCTATTTTTTCTTTTTTTTTAAACTCCGCTGATGATGTGGCGGATGGCCAGAAAAAATGTACACAAAACAGAACCATAAAACATCCGAACATGTGAAAGGAAATTCCTCGTTTAACCGTGAATTTAAGGTTCAAATTATAATTTCAGTTAGAAACGCTTAGTTTGTTTTTGTTTTTGTTTTTCCTTCTGCTATATTTTAAAAACTCCTCTGATGATGTTGCTGATGGCTGGAATAAATGTACACAAAAACAGAAACATAAAACATCCGAATATGTGCAAGACAATTCCTCGTTTAACGTGAATTTAAGGTTCAAATTATAATTTCAGTTAGAAACGCTTACTTGTTTCATCTGCTATTTTTTAAAACTTCGCCGCTGGTGTTACTGTTGGCCGGAAAAAATGTACACAAAAACAGAAACATAAAACATCCGAATATGTGCAAGAAAATTCCTCGTTAATAATAATAATAATAATAATAATAATAATAATAATAATAATGATTATAATAATAATTATAATAATAATAATAATAATAATAATAATACACTACAAAATATGATGCCAACCGAACACCACAGATTATTGCCTAATAATAATAATAATAATAATAATAATAATGATAATACAAATGATAATAGTAATAATAACAACAACAACAAAAACAACAATACAACAATGATAATAACAATACAAAAAATAATAGTAATAATAACAACAACAACAACAATAATAATACAAATATAAATAGCAACAACAACAATAACAACAACAGCAATAATAATAATAATAATTATAGCAATACAAGTAATAATAGTAATAATAGCAACAACAACAATTATAATACAAATAATAGTAACAATAACAACAACAACAGCAACAACAACAACAATAATAATAATTCTGTTACTGTTGGCCGGAAAAAAAACAGAAACATAAAACATGCGAACATGTGCAAGACAATTATTGCGTAGTGATTAATAATAATAATAATAATAATAATAATAATAATAATAATAATAATGCAAATTATAATAGTAATAATTGCAACAACAACAACAACAGCAACAACAATAATAATAGTAATAATAATAACACCAACAATAATAAAACAAATAATAATAATAGTAATAATTGCAACAACAACAATAACAACAACAACAATGATAATAATAATAATAATAATAATAATAATAATACAAATAATAGTAATAATTGCAACAGCAACAATAACAACAACAACAACAATAATAATAACAATACAAATAATAATAGTAATAATAACAATAATAATAGTAATAATACAAATAATAGTAATAATAGCAACAACAACAATAACAACAATAACAACAACAACAATAATAATAATAATAATAATAATAATAATAATAATAATAATAATAATGATAATAATAATACACTCAAAAGATTATGCCCACTGACTCTATGTTAAAAGGAAAGACGGAGGAAGAGAGCTGGTTTGTATAGAATACTGTGTGAATGACATAAAAGAAGAATTAGAACAATACTTAATACTGAACACAGAAAGGATAATTGCTGTAGCAAGTGACATTGACGAAATAAACAAAGCAGAAAACAGAGAGGTAAAAGATAAGACTAGAAAAAAAAAATGGCACATGGCTACGAAAAGGACAAGAGAAACTAGATCTCTAATAACAACTGCACAAGACAACGCCATTAGAACCAACCACATGAAAGCAAAGATCGACAAGACACGAAAAAACAACACATGCAGACTCAGTGGATAAAGAGACGAAACAATAAACCACATAATAAGCGAATGCAGTAAACTAGCCCCAAAAGAATACAAGAATAGACAAGATCAAGTAAGGGAAGGCAGTACACTGGCAATTATGCCGACAACTGCATCTTGATACAGATTACAAGAATTAAAACACAAAGAAACGCCACATGAAATAAAGAAAACTGAAACTATAATTGTAAGCACCCGCACCTAAAAAAATGTCGGTATCAACTGGCACCACACTAAATAGTCGAGCAGGGTTGATGAGGATGGAAAGAAGAGAAGAGAAAGCATTAACCAGACCTCCACTGGATAAGTGTGGAAAGTCTTAGAGAGGTTTATTATCGCTCAAATTCACATGAAGACCAATTGTCGCCCAGTGATGAATCAATGCTAAACAGCTGTTGCGATAATGCAAAGGTTATCGAAAGAGGTGGAAAGAACTGGAAATATGAGGAAACTTGTTGTCACACAGACTCCAGAGAACAGTACAGGTTGTTTTTAAAGAAAATTCTTGATGTTAGCCTGTGTGATAACTATTAGCGAATAATAACAATAATAATAATAATAATAATAATAATAATAATAATAATAATAATAATAATAATAATGCAGACTCTGCGAACAAAAAGACGAAACAATAAACCACATAATAAGTGAATGCAGCAAAGTAGCTAAAAAAAGAACATAAAAATAGACACGATCAAGTGGGGAAGGCAGTACACTGGCAATTGTGCAGACGACTGCATCTTGAACAACCATACAAATGGTACAAACACAAACCAGCAGTAGTACTCGAAAATTAAAGCCACAAGATGCTATGGGAATTGAATATACAAACGGATAAATCCATCCAAGCAAGAAGACCGGATATCATAATAGTTAACAAGACGGAAAAGTCCTGCCAGATTATAGATTTTTGCCATTCCAGCAGTCAACAGAGTGAAGATCAAGTAGACGGAGACGTGGAGCAAATACACTCGACAGAGAACTCAAAAGGATTTGTAAAATGAAGAAAGACATAATGACACCACTAATAATAGGAGTACTGGGAACAATACTGAAAAATGAATGGGAAAGATTGGAATCAGAGGGATAACTGAGAAGATATAACGGATAAAAATAATGAAAACTGCAGAGATATTAGGGAAAACTCTTAAATATTGAGAATAGCACACATAAGCTACAAACAGAAACTTGACACACGGAAACGGCTACAGATGTAAAATACAAAGGAACATCACGAAAACTGAAACGATATAATTGTGAGATACCGCGCCCTCTTTTTTGTTTTCTTTTGTGTGTGCCATCCTACACTGGGTTCATACTATATAAGTGAGGAGAGTCAAGGAGGACGGAAAGACCGGAGAGAGAAAGCACTAGCTAGACCCCTGCTGGTTAAGTGCAAAGAGGACTGGGACCTTGGTGAGGCTTATTGCCACACACATTCCAGTGAAGACCAATAGGCACTGCCAATGAGAAATCAATGGTAAGTGGCTGTTGCGATAATGCAAATTCTTTTGGAAAAATTATCGAAGTTCTCAAAGAGCAATCTTTGATGATGGCTTGTGTGACTACTCCTAGTGAGTAAATAATAATAATGACGATTGTCGATTTCAGGTGGAGACAAGGTCTTAATATCATTACACTTATCCAGAACAATACGGACACGGATCACTTGATGTCAATTTTGATGCCAGTTGGGAAAGGCAAGTTCCAGAACAGCCGACACTTCAAAGTAAGAACACTTTTTCACGTTTTCTTTTTAATATCTGATAGTAAAAATTAATTTCGTATGTGTAAGCATGATACAGCTTTGTTGCAGGTCAAGTGAAAGTTGTGTGATGGGGCCGAGTATATTCAGGTCGCCAGTCCATATTGCTATCAACTTGATCAGGATTACGCCCTTAAGATGGCAGTTATTTTAAATACGTTTTCTCATATCTTTTATTGTCTCAGAAGGTAGTTAGACGATCCTTATACGTTATGTTTAAGCGAGAAATTAGAAATTTTAAAGTTGAAAGATATTTAATCGTAGAAATAAAATAAGCATTAACTGTAGACACAAAATAAACTTTCTTTAAGAATAAACAAACGAACAAAAAAATAACGTTTTTAGTAAAATATTATTATTATTATTGGATCACATGGAGTTTTTACACACGTCAACAAACGATCGGTTTGGAGACCTGTGGTGTTCTCTGGAAGCTGAGTGACAACAAGTCTCGCAAGACTTCCAGCTCTCTTCACCTCCTTCGATAGCACTTGCAGATAAATCTGTGTCATCGCAACAGCCTCATACCATTGATTTCTTGCTGGTAGTGGCCATTGGTTTGTACTGGAATTTGAGTGGCACTAAGCCTCCCCACGATCCCAGTTCTCTTTGCGCTTGTCAGCGCTCTCTCCTCGGTCTTTCCATCCTCCTTGATCCTTTTCGGCTCTTTGGTATCACTTTTTTATTGGGGAGGGGGAACGGTGATGAGACAATGAGGGGATGCATGATGGTGGTGTAGAGCTTGTTGATATGCAGCTTCGGCGTTCTTCATTCCCTGTAACACTTCTTTGTTATATTGTCTTGTGTTATTCTCCACATTCTAGGGGTTTCCTTAATATTTCAGTCGTTTTCTTTATCGTTAGGCATTGTATTTTTGCAGTTATTCCTCTGATTCCAATTTCTGCCATTCTTTTTTCGAAGTTTTTCGGAATTGTTCCTAGTGCTCCTACTATTACCGGTACTATTTTGATTTTCTTCATCATCCAAATCCCTTTTAATTCTCTGGCTAGCTCTGTGTATTTTCTTCGTTTCTCCTTTTCTTTCATACTCACCCTGTGGTCAGCTGGGACAGAAAAGTCTACGATTTGACAGGATTTTTCTTTCTTGTTAATTATTACGACATTTTGTCTTCTTGCTTGGATGGGTGTGTCCGTCTGTATGTTCATGTCTCATAGGATTTTGTGGTTCTCGTTTTCGAGTGCTGTTGTGGGTTTATGCTTGTACCATTTGTCTGTACGCTCAAAATGCAGTCGTTCGCATAATTCCCAGTGCACCGTCCTCCCCACTTGGTCATGCCTGGTTTTGTGTTCCTTTTGGGCCAGTTTGCTGCATTCACTTACTATATGGTCTATCATTTCGTCTCTCTGTCCACATAGTCTGCATTTGCTGTTTTCTTGTGTTTTATCGATCCTTGCTTTGATATGGTTGGTTCTTATCGAGTTATCTTGTGCTGCAGTTATTAGAGATTCTGTTTCTCGGTTTATATGTCCTTTTCGCATCCATGTCCAGGTGTTTTTGTTATTCTCATCTTTTGTCATTCTTATGAATCTTCCGTGGAGTTGTTTCTCTTCCCATTTCTCTTTTCTTGTTTTGTTGTTTGTCTCTCTGTTTTCTACTTTGTTGTTTTTTTCGGTGTCTCTCGCTACCATAATTATCCTTTCAGTGTTTTGCATTATGTATTTTTCTAGTTCTTCTTGTCGCATCCTTCACACAGTCTTCTCTACAGATCAGTCCTCTCCCGCCATCTTTCCTTTTCACGTAGAGTCTGTCAGTATCGTCCTTTGGGTGTAGTGCATTATGCATGGCCATGAGTTTCCTGGTTTTCTGGTCGAGTTGTCTCAGTTCTTCTTTTGTCCATCCTATAAACGGTCCAGAGTATCTTACTAGCGATACTGCCCATGTATTTATACCTTTTATTAGGTTTCTGCTATATAATTTCGTTTCCAGGAGTTTTCTTGTTCTCCTGAGGTATTCCTTTCTAATTTTCTCCTTCATTTCTGTTGCTCTGATGGTGTTCGCTTCCAGAATTCCCAAGTAATTATAGTCTTTTTGTTCCCCTAGTGCCCTAATTTCTGTTTGGTTGAGTAGTTCCATGCCTTCTGTCGTTTCCAGTTTTCCCTTTCTTATAACTAGTTGTGCGCATTTCTCCATTTCAAATTCCATTTGGATATCTTGGCTGAAGATTCTGGTAGTGTTGATTAGTGTCTCTAGCTCCTTTTCGGTCCTTGCAAATAGTTTTAGTTCGTCCATGTACATCAGGTGGTTAATTTTTTCCTGTGTATTGCAGAACTTGTATTCGGCTTGGCACTTTCTCAGAATAGTGTTCAAGGGCATCATGGCTATGATGAACAGTAGTGGTGATAGTGAGTCTCCTTGAAAGATTCCTCTTTGTATGTTAATTTCTGTTATGTGTTGTCCATCGGCTGTCAATTCCAGTCTCCATGTTTTCATTGCATTTTCTATTACGTTGGTGATCCCACTTAGTATTTTATACATTTTTATGCATTCTATTATCCATACTTGGGGGATCCTCTCGTACGCTTTTTTGTAGTCGATCCATGCCATGGCTAAATTCTTTCTCCTCCTTTTTACCTCCTTTAGGATCTTTTGATCTATATGTAGCAGGTCATGTGTTCCTCTTTTTCCTTTTTGGCATCCTTTCTGCTCCTCGGGGATGAGTCCACGGTTATGCAGGGAGTGATAGATTTGTTCCCTCAGTTGCGCTGTCAGCATCTTCCACATAGTTGGTAAGCATGTGATTGGCCTATAGTTGCTAGGGACGGTTCCTTTCTCCGTGTCCCTCTGTAGCAGTGTGGTTCTGCCTTTTGTCATCCAGTCTGGTACGCTTGCTTCCTGTATACATCTTCTCAGGTTTTGGGCTAGCCTTTCGTTTAAGGTTGTGAATTTTTTTTTAACCAGTATGCATGTATCCTGTCGTGCCCTGGTGCTCTCCAGTTTGCCATTTTTCCTATGGTTTTCTTTAGGGTTTCCTTGTTGATTTCATTCACTGTTCCTTCTTCTATTTGTTCTAACTCTTCTTTTATGTCTTTCAGCCATTCGGTATTTCTATTGTGATCTCGTCGCTCTCCCCATATTTTACTCCAGTAGAGTTTTGTTTCTGTCGGATTTGGTTGTTCTGTTTTTGTTTTTCCTCCGTTCACATTTTGGTAGAATTGGCTTTCATTAGTTTCAAATGTTCTGCTTATTTTCATTGTTCAGATTTATATCTATATCGTCTCAATCTCGCTTCTTTTGCTTTTATTTTTTGGTCCAGTTCTTCATGTTTCTTGTTTAGCCTCTCCCTGTCAGTTACATTTCCAATATTGCGTTTTCTCCACATTGCTTTCTTCCTGTTGATCTTTTTGGTTTCTTTTTTATGTTTGTGTATTTGGGTTTCTAGTCTTATTTCCTATCTAGGTTTTGTCGGTCTGCTTGTCCCCGGTTGTTTTTCTGATTTGAGATTCATACTTACCATTTTGGCGCCTGCGTAAATCAGGTTGTTTAAGTCTTTGATTGTATTTGTTGGGATATGTGGGAGGAGCTTGTTAACCTTCTCTGTTTCTGTTTTTAGTTTCTTCTGCTCTTGGTTCTTTAACGATGGGAGCTTTGTTTTTTCGTCGTTCATTATTTTATTATTTTATTTACTTCATTTGCTTCATTCTCTGTTAGTTCTATTTCATCGTTCTCGGTTTCCACGTTTCTAGACTTCAAACAAAAACTAAAGAAAAAAATCATCAAAAATCTATAGTGATAAAGTATGAATTTGAAATTTAATATATTATATTTCTGAATTTTTCAGACGAAGATTGATAATTTGTATTATTTAAATTCTTTGCACTACTGTTCTCATCTTGATTATCATTCTCACAACGTTTTAGCCGTTGTAACCACCACTCGCTTTCATATGTATTTGGTTGAATTCAGGAATATTTTTGTCGAACTCGACAATCTACGAAATTTCGAACGAAACCCTTTATTTAATCTATACAGTATACACTGGGATTGAACCTTCAACCCCCAGAAAGATGTCACTTTAAATTTAAATTTTCTTAGTAGTTTATCTGCTACACCACGGGTCCTTGCACATGCTACCCCAGTGATTTAAATAAAAGGTTCCGTTTAAAATTCCATACAGATCCTTGAGCTTGGTGAAATAAAAGAATGTTGAAGGTTACAAAGTAAAGGTGAAAAGCCGGGTTAGAAATCTGGCTACAAAAAAAAAAAAAAAAATCTCAAACAATTTTCCACAAAATCGTAAATGTTGAATTGACACAAAGGTTATTAAAGGAGATATAGATATGGGGAGAGTGGTGGTTAAACTAAAGAATATGTCACATACAGGGTGAAACGACAAAATTGTTGCCATAAAAGGATGGCATGATTCCATTTCCGTTTGATGAAAACCGGTTTTCTTTTTTTTTCTTTTTTTATTGTAGACCATTTACTAGTAGGCCAATTATGTACAACTCCCAAGAGCCTTCTATCATGTCTAAAAGTGACACAATGTTCAACGAGCGAAATCGGAGATGCGCCACTGTACAACTCATGCTCTCTACCGATCCAAGTTATGACAACAGGACCATTTCCAAATCCGGACGGTTCAACATTTGACGGCACAGCTCAACGAATCGGACCTAATTCAAAATTAAAAAAACCAAGAGTTGGAGTAATGGATAGAAAGAGAGGAGGGGAGGGGGAGAGAAAGAAGGCGTTAGTCGGTAAAGAAAAAGTATATCTGAATAAATTAAATTAGAATAAAATTAGAATTAAAAAAGAGAGAAAAAAAGGAAGGAGATTGAAGATGTCAAGAAGTTGTTTGTTAAAAGGGATGAAGTAAAAAAGAAAGGGAAGATATAAGAGGAAATAGAAAAGGATAAATAACGGAAGATCCTTTTCTATCGCCTCTCCTTATTTTGTCATATTTTCCTTTTCTTTTCCATTTAATCCTTTTTAACAAACAACTTCTTCTTGATATCAATCTCCTTCCTTTCCTTCTCTCTTTTTTTAATTCTAATTTTATTTTAATTTAATTTTTTTAAATATACTTTTTCCTTACCTTATTCCCCTTATTATTTTTATTTTACTTTATTTTATTTTTCTCTCTCCTCCCCCTCTCTCTTCCCTATCTATTACTTCAACTCGTGGCTTTTAATACCCATATCTAATAAAAAAATTTTCCTAATTTATTTATTTTTGGCTTAAATCGTCTGACGATATGGACTGGATAATTTGTTATCCCGTCTATAGAAACAACTTGTAATGATTTAAGTAAATACACTCAGGGTTGAAACATTAAAAACATATTTAGCTCTACTAACGTATCGAGCACTCTTTGTCCCATTTCGTTTCATTTGCTGGTCTAGTGGTCTCCATCAATTTACAGTTTTGATACCGTATTGTAATGCAACTTCCTATTCCAGCACAATAGGCACATTGCTTACATCAAGGAGTTTATATGGCGTCGGATATGTCTGTTTAACAGGTCTTGTGTCGAGTTCTCAGCGTTATTATGTGCATGGTTTTCATCGTCTTAAGCTGGAATCGAACACTGTATATAATAAGCAAACATAAGAAAATAAGTATGTTTTTATAAAACATAAATTTATTTATATTTGAAGAGGCCCCATTATTTTTCTCGAGAGTTGGGGCAAACCACCGACCGTCTACCGTCGACCGAGATAGGATTCTAAAAGTTTGCGTCCGACTCGGAGAGAGTACAAGTTCCAACTAGATTCCAAATCTTTCCTCATGAGACAAAACGAGAGAGAAAGACAGAAAAAAGGAAAGGAAGGGAGAGAAAGATAGGTAGATAGATATATAGATAGATATATAGATAGAGAGAGAGAGAGGGGGAGAGAAAGAGAGAGAGGGGGAGAGATAGATCCATATTAAAGCAAAGAGATTGGGATATTGTTATTTCACAAATCTCAGATAATAAGTTCACTGGGTTCATTACTTTTTACTTTTAAACTGTCTTGCTCTCGAGATTAGAATATAAACATCTGTCAGCTGCAAGTAAATCTACTCTGACTGACAGCATACTCTGAATTCGCCATGTTTTCAATATCATTTTCTTCAACCCTATTTGTCTCCTCAAAAAGACAAAGAAGGTCAAGTATAAGGGGTTTTATATGTGGGAAGCTCTCATCATTGTGCCAGACTAGCGCAGACTAACGTGTCGGTTTCCGTCATTATATAATACTAGCCTGCGTGTTTGGAGGTGTGTGTTGAGCAAAAAATAAAAATAAAAAAAATAGTGGTAGTAGGCAGGCAGGCTCGAACTCGTGACGCAAAGGCGGAAAAGAAAGTAAAAGAAAACCCGACGTCCTACCCCTAGTCCATGACGCGACCGGAAGTTCGGAACGTTGAAATTAGTAAAGTCATTCCAACCGATACGATGACTTACAAAAATTGGACGAAAAAAAAAAGACCCTCCTTGTAGAAAACTACCCAGTTGAGGTTGACGGAATTAATGGTTTTAGCTAATTTTTCGATATTTGTCATCCGAAGGGTCGACTTCAAAACGATACCGATCTCGTGAAACTCTGTCGCCTCTGTCGAAAGTTTTAGACGGAAATACATACATACATATATACATATATACATTTAAACAGATCGGTGAAATTTATATATAATAGATTATTTATCTGCATAAATGAAGTGTATAAACTGCTTTGCCATCAACATCCAGAAACAAAGAGAAACAGATATAAATATATCACATTTAAGGTAAATTAATAAAATATGTATTTTTAAATCTTATTTACAGGGTAGGCCTTGTTTTAATTCTATTGGTTCATGCGATTTTCTCAGTGTTTTGGTCGTTGTACTTTTCCGCCTTCTTCGGGTGCTTCTTTTGTTGTAGTCAGTCACTTTCTTGGAATTTCGAATTGAATACCTTATTTATTTAAGACACTGAGGTAAAACTTTCTCACTAGTCGAAATATTGTAAAAAAAAATATCCAATGCTTATCCCCAGTTTTATCGAATTTAGCAGAATGGATGACCTGGGTTACGCGCGACAGGCCCTTAATCTGTCGCCGATAATACTTGCTAGCAAGATTGGTATTCATTTATACACCTGTCTAAATTACGTGCTTACAGAATCTGGTCACCCATCAAAGAATGATAAGACTCAAAGTTGCTTAGCTTCGGAATAGACTTGTAAGTGTATTTAATGTTTAAGTATGCGATTAAGCTCGCTTTAATTCATTTAATTTAAAACGTGGGGTCAGTGTTACCACTTAAAAATGTCCAGTATACTATAGACAAAGAATAAAAGTCTTAGAACTGAAAGCAAAGATTCTAATACAATCTATGGTTCGGAAGCGGAACCTAAGCAGTAACTGTATCAGAATTTTGGGGGAAGTTTTAACAGCTCTAACACGAAACTGCGAATAAATATAAAAAACTCGTAATTTCTCTTTTAAAAGTGGGTTGTTTATTTTCTTTATGGATTATACTTCCAAAATAAACTCTTAAAGTCGTATAAAAAGTAATAGAAATATTATTCTTTATTTTTTAAAAAACATTTTTTATGTAATGAAATCAATTGAATTTTACGAGTTAAATCCTTTTCAATTTTTAAACTTTAAAAATCTATCAAAATTTTTCTATTGATTCAATTTTTACGATATTTTCAGGGTTAATGTGAAATTTTATGCTCTTTCCAATAAACCGAATATAATATTTTAGAAATACGTTTTTTTTAATTCACGCCCCCCCCCATTTTGAAATGTCTATTAAAAAGTAAATAATTAATTTACTCACCAAAGTTTATATATCACAAATTGGAGATAAAAGATCAATAAATAATATATACAAATTTAAAATACACAACAAAAAATAAGTGTTTTTTTTTTTAAATTTACCCGTAAAGTCCGAAGTTTAAAACCTTTTTTTTTTTAAACACGTTTTTTTTTTGTTTTTGTTTTTTTTAAATGAAACCTTGGTACTTGCTCCTTTAATTGAAAAAAAAAATAGGGGTTGAATTACATTTTCCGAATAGTTATAAGCTTGGAAAGGCAGGGGGTCGAATTATTCAATATTTTTCGCGCATTCGTAAGGTCAGTTTCTGACACACCTACATAAGCAGAAGGAATAATTTGAATTAAGCTTCGACAGATCGATAGTCTGTCGTCAGATTGGTAATAATTCATAAACGTTCTTGGTGTATTTGCTTACAGTTTCCGGTATTTCTAAAATGTTACCCATCAGATTATTATTAGCATACACAGTATATAGTTATTATATTTGGTAACTTCATGATGCGTCAGTTTCGATTTTGAGACGAATGACTGTCCATCTATCAGTCGTGTTATAGTTTTCAACTGCCCTTGTCCTCCTGGCCCTCTAGCATTATCTCTTCCAAAGACCCTTAGCGGTAATAAAATGCCATAGTTTAAAAAAACATTTTTTATTACATTTGCACCCCAAACAAGGCACGTTCCACTTTGATGTAGGGGGCTACTATCGGGGACCTAAGTTGCAGGGGTACTATGTAGGGAGTTTAGTAGCAAGATGTCTGTTCACATTACACTTGAACTTCTGCACGTCAGTACAGTTGGAGAAGCAGGAAAACGGAAGAGAATTCCAAAGTCTTGTAGTTCTGGGGAAGAAGCTATTAAAAAGCTTTCTTACATCTAGGGATCTCAACTGTATACGGGTGGGACTTCGATGTTTGTCAGGTTTGTCGGGGATATTTTCGTTGAGGAGGTACAAGGGCTTGTAGTTTGTCAGAGCATCCATGATTAAAATACTTGTAAAACAGGCAGAGGGATGCAACATTTCGTCGGTGGGACAAGGGCTGAAGTTTAGATGACAGTCTATGACCTATGAGGTTGGTGACTCTTTTTTTGACCCTGTCCAAGAGCTAGAGACTAGTAGCAGATGCACCAGCCCAAATATGACAGCAGTACTCCATACATGGGCGAATAGTGGCTTTGTAGAGGTACAGGATACTTTCAAGCGTAAGTAACTTTCTAGCACGATAGAGAGAGCCCACCTTCTTTGCAGCAGCCTTAGCAATAACCTCAATGTATCTATTCCAACACATGTTTCCTGTGAACGTTAAGCCAAGGAGCTTGAACAAAGTGCTCTCAGGTAAAGTATCTCTAGCCATAGCTATTGGTGGTTGGTAATGTTTCATGTAATTATTAAAGGAAACGAGCTTTGTCTTGGCAGCGTTGAACGTTACCATCCATTTTTTATCCCATTCCACTACAGACCGAAGATCTTCCTTTAGGGTTTCGGCCATTACCTTAGAGATGTGCTCATTAGTTTTTCCCCGAGTACTGCTATAGAGCGTGGTGTAGTCGGCAAATACAGGGTGACCCCTCTCCCCAAAACGGGCCTTAACTCTAATTAGGATCCGTTTCTTAGTGTCTTGTCCGAATGAAATGAAACTTTGGTCATAACTAGTTTATTATATTCAAAACATCACATCAAACACTAGGGTCTTTGGCCCTTTTTTCTCCGTTCTACAGCATATGTTCTAGATGGCCTCCATTTAGCTTTTGTTTTGTTTTTTTGGTCACCCTGTATACCCACATCAGGGACAATTTATCAGGTAAGTCATTTATGAATATCAGAAATAATAAAGGTCCAAGGATCGATCCCTAAGGTACACCTACATTTATATCAAATTGTTTGGACGTACGCTTATCAAGGACAACCTGGATTCTTCTCTCATTTAAGAAGGATCAAATTATACTAAGCATTCGTCCAGTAATACCATAGGATTTTATTTTCATGAAAAGACCATCGTGCCATACCCTGTCAAAAGCATTAGATATATCTAGGGCTAGTGCCCTCCCCTCCCCTGCCCTATTCATTGCTTGGTATAAACGTTCAGAGATTACAGTTAGAATATCTGCAGTAGAACGGGCTTGCCTAAATCCATATTGGTGGTCTGACAGATGTTTAGCAGCTGTAAGGTGATGAACTAGAGCTTGATTAATTAAAGACTCAAATATTTTGGCGAAAAGAGGGAGGAGGCTAATTGGGCGATAATTTAATGGGTCAGTTCTTTCGCCAGAGTTTTTGTAAACTGGTACCACAGAAGCAGTTTTCCAGCAGCCATGAAAGCAAGATTTGTTAAGGCATTTGTTAAAGAGTTTAGAGAGAACAGGAGCGACCTCAGCGGAGCATTCTTTTAATAGCACAGCCGGGATGACGTTAGGTCCACATGCTTTTGAGGTGTCTAGGTTTTTTATAATATCATGTACTTGGGAAGGCGTGATCTTTAGATCATTTAGCGTGGTTTCTGTCCACAGGAAAATTATGCAGGGAATGGCTTGCTGGATCCAAGGCAAACTGATGGGCAAACATGTTAGCTTTCTCAGTTGCTGTGCAAACAACCTCATGATTGTTGGTTAGTGGGGGTATTGTCGATTGCCCATTATTTACTACACTATTGTAGATTTTCCAGAAATCACGAGTTCCTAATTTCTGCGCTACAATGTGTTTCCTGGTTTCAGTATATTCACTTTTAGCTGATGCTACTTCTTTCTTGCAATTATTTCTAGCTTCTATATACTTTTGTCTGTTTATACAGGACTTATGCCGGATAAATCTACGGTATGTATGTTGCCTCTGAGCAATGGCAGCTATAGAAGTAAACCATTAGGGAGAATGGGATTTACTATGGGTTATTCCCCTCTGCCCCCCTCCAAAAGCCATTATAACACTGTATGAAAACCACAAAAGTGTATAATTTGTTAGTTAATAAAACCTATATCAACGGCATATAAGTCTCTTCTTCCTTTTCAAATATCTTTTCACTTATTAAAAGTCGATAAGTTGCTCTTCAGTTTGAAATACATTTGCATCGCTAATTGCAAAGATGAAATGAATACATCCTAAGAATACAAGTCTTTGCGCTGAAATTTTTATTTCTTATAGAAACTAGAGGTTGCCGCCCGGCCTTGTCCGGTCGTAAAGTACGCTTAAATATAGTTAAGTTCATGCAGATTTCGTATTTATTATTACAGAGCCAATTCTCTTTTGAATATTATATATATATATATATATATATATATATATATATATATATATATATGATTACTTAATTTGATCACATAAATTAATATACGAAAGTATTAATTTATGCATAAACTTTAAGTATTTATTCAGCAGGCATAAGCCTGATGAATCCTAGCGTGCATGAAACGCGGAATATTCTGTGTAGCTTAAGTGCCATATATATTTTATATATATATATATATATATATATATATATATATATATATATATATATACTAGCAAAAGTACTTGTCGTTGACTGGGTTCAAAAACAGCCTACAGAAAATGGACTATGATTTATGAAAGTATGATAGGTTATGAAAAGGAAGGGGTGTAAAGAGATAGCTTCGAATTTGGGGGCATCAAAACCAAAGCAAAATATGATGAAAGTAAAAATAAAATAGATAAACCCCATAATTTATTATACCATACCTGTTCACACTGAAGCACTTATCACAATATTGTGTGGATCTATATACAAAAACCTTGGTAAAATTTGTGACATATTTCCGTTCTATGGAGGTCAGGTGCAAACGAACAACCATAATTTTATAATAACATATTTCTTAAAAACTGAAACATAATTATCAAAGTATACTTACGCAGATAGATATGAAAAGTCTTTATTAATGTTTGTGCCTATTTTCATTCCATGGAGGCCAGGCGCGAACGCAGACCCCACAGTTTTATTATACCATCCCTATTTAAGTTAAAACATACTTATCAAAGTATCATTATGTACCTCTATATCAAAAACACTTGTAAATGTTTTTTTTTTAAATTTTTAATTTTATTATTTCCATACTTTGTGGACCAGGCGCGTACGCAGACCCCACAATTTTAATGAATCATCATTATGCCAGATCAAACATCCCCATTCCTGTGCCTCGATACATCTTCTATCATTATATGGAATCAGTTTTTTAAAATAGTCAACCATATAAGAGCCTAGTCGTGACCCCCCCCCCACACACACATTCAGCTTTATATTATATATATATTATATATATTTATATTATATATATATATATATATATATATATATATATATATATAGTTTAGAATTTATTGGTGTTCACCACTTTTGATGTTGCCCAGGTATTCAGGATGTCAACGTATGTTTCTCGCTGTCGTAGAGTAGTTTGATGACGATCAGGTGTCATCTGTCTTTCATGGTAATTCCTACCGAGCAAGGTGTTCTGATTTAGAACCCTGTTCACGCTGTTTCTCGAATAAAGAGTTTGATGTATTGCCGTAGCTTTCTTTGCAGTTGTACGAGCAGTATGTTGCAGTTTCTTTCTGTCCGAGCAGTGCCCGTACTAGTCGGTTGGCCTGACCATTGTACCGAGAAATATATATTGCTTAGCACAACGAAATACGAAACCATGAACAGAATTATTTCTGTTTGCTTCCGTATTACATCAGCCACCTGCTTTCCATGACCGCACATCACCCTGGTCGGGGAGCTAAGTGGGTTCTCGACCTTGCCCAAGGATATCCCACAGACTATCGGAAGGAAGGAGACACCTTATTTTTCCTTTGATAGTAGTGATGTCCTGCTACCCGAATGTATATAGTACTGATTTCAAAAGTTAAAAAAATGACTGATTCCATCAGCTAGAATCGGAACCAAAGCATTTTGTGCTATCGTTTGAGCAAACCCGACAGATGGATAAGAATGTTATAAAATTAAACTGCCTTTAGGTATGATCAGTTTAACGCATGCGCAAACTAACAAAAGTGTAAAGTTGAAATGAACATTTTGGAATTCAACTAGCCGACTTCTATACGCGTTATTCATCCATCAAAAGAAAGATTTTACTCGCTATAAACCCTCCTTGGTGTATAATTACTACTTCCTAAGTATTTCAGTGTTATATGACCAGTAGTTTAAGAATTTATCGGTTAAATACTTACACACACAGACACACATACATACATTCATTGATTTATGTATATAGAGAGATGGCATTTTATAAATATTATGAATTTGAATATTAAAATTTGAAATTTAAGAACGCCTAAAAGCGATACGATTTCTCTCTTTTTCTTTTTTAAATAAACATTTGTTTGCCTTAAAAAATATGAAGGACGTTTTCGACTCGGTCAAGTCAGTATCAAAGGATGTTTTTCGAAAGCTTGCTTTATATCTTTAAATATAAATGTTTTGTTTTTTTTAAGAAAAAATTCAAATTTCACTATTCAAGCTCATAACGATATTGTGGCAACGTAAGTTACTCCTGATAAAAGTTATTTTAGTTTTAGCCTTATGTCCAGGTATTGTCCACAAATATCGACTTTTTCTTTTGGTCAAATTCATTGTTGTGTTAGTAATATCATGTGAGTCATGCTGAAATTATTTGTTTTGTTAACAATAGATTTTTGTTGTTAACACTGTGAACTATTTCCCCTAGTGTAATCCGCTGTGTTAGCAATAATTCTTTTCTGGTCAAATATTTTAACCTTTGCTTTTGATGAAGTCTTGGTTGTTTAAACTTAAGTTGAAGGTTGTCAAATATATCATTAGTTGTATTACCTGTAAGTTTTATGCTGTCAACAAATGTCAACATTTATCCTACATGAAAATCTTGTGTTGGTGAGGCGCTCTGATTTCTGAGAACTTCGACTAAAGTACATATATATATATATATATATATATATATATATATATATATATATATATATATATATATATATATATATATATAAGAAAATAAAAATTTTGCCATTGAAAATTTATTCCAATTTTCAAAAAAGCATTATACACCTGTAAGGAAGGTATACAAAATTTTAATTATCCAACAAGGAGTACAAAAAAAAAAAAAAAACTTATTCCATCGAGTTTCGAAGAATGCATTTGTTCTCATCAGAGGGAAGAGGTTTGCAAAATATACGATAAAAGTTGCAAGTTAATGCATTAAAGGAAACAAACAATATGAAATTAATCATACTCGCATCCCAAAAAGTTATGTGACAGTTTATAGGGATTCAATGATGTTAAGAAAGCAAGAAACGGGGAAAAAATGAAAGAAAAAGGATATGGTAAAAATCCAATGAGTAAGACGGTAAAATTTAGAACAGGATAAATCCGAAATGAGTCCATTGAAAATCCATAAGAAAACAGAAATTATAAATGTCCAGGATAAATTACAGCTCCCAGAAAAGAAAACCCATCAGATCATGGATATATATATATATATATTTATATATATATATATATACTTCAGTTGAAGTTCTCAGAAATCAAAGAGCTCCGTTCCCATGGTTAACACTTGGTCTCTCTATGAGATACATAGATATCTGAATATTGCATTGAACTTCTTCTTTATGTCTCGAACACTGAGTTAGTATCAAAGTTGATAACAAAATTTTCCTCTCCCAAACTAACCATTTCATAGTATATTTTTCTTGTGGTCTCTTTGTCTTGGGAGATTTCAGGAGAAGAATTCATTTAGTCTGATGGAGTATCCAGTTTCATGCTGTTATTCGGGGTAACATCACTTGAAAAAGGTGCATCATTCCTTATAAACGCCAGTATTGATTATTAATACCGAGATCTTATTTGGTCCGCGAATACTATGTGATTTTGAATATACATATATATATATATATATATATTTGTGTGTGTATGTGTGTGTGTGGTCTGGAATGTTAGGTAAGGCAAGATAAGTTACTCTTCTGTGATTAAATGCCTTAAAAAAATTTATGCAGCCTGTAGGGTCCCATGTAGACAAAAAGACTGAAGAATAAAGAAAATAAAATGGCCGCCTTTTCTCTTTATATGTTTGCGATATTGTCAACTAATATGGAAATGAGATGCTTCCGGTTTAAAATAAAAACCCTGATTTCGTCGGTTTTTGTTCAAAAGTTTTTGACAGCAGTATATCAAGTTTTAGAGTTGAGTTTAAGCTAGCAGCGCGTCGAGTGTTGGAGTGGCAGAAGTGTCGAATTTTGAGTAGTGAATTTTGACAGCATTGTGTCGAATTTAACTCCGGAAATTATTACTTGGAAGTGTAGAACAATAAGAACTCGATTGTTTTAACCACAAACATTTTAAACAAGTGACATCCTATCTCTTATAACATTGTCACGTGATCCACGTGTGTGCACTTACTGGCCATTTTATCATTCCAACAAACTACTACTACTCAAAGAGATCTTTATATATCGCCAAGAGAACAAATATGATTAATAAAAAAATCGCCTGAAAAGGGCTTGTCCGAGTCAAAAGCTCGCAGCATATGTATAAATGTAAATAAATCTTTATTTTGAAGAAAACAATCAGATATCGTCTTTGGCTGTTTTTAATCTCAAATTTTAATGGCTGTCTTTAATGTCAATTATTATTATTTATTATTTTTTTAAACCCTTTCAGATGAGACTTCATAATTTGTGCATACATTCTTTTTGCGGACTGTTATCCTCATGTTCGTGGTTCTTGTTTCACTAGGTTTTGGCCAACTCATCCTCTGGTCTTCTTCGCCGCGAAGGGTTAGGAACTTACCCGCAGTAATCACTGCTTTCCATAGTTGTCTCACCACTAACCCTCTGACCTGCTTGGTTCGGATTGAAACAATTATCGTTAGACAATGCTCACCTGCGGTTTCAATCCTACCCAAGCAGGCAAGAGAATTCGTTGGCCAAAAAAAAAACGTGGTGAAACAACTATGTAAGGCAATAATTACTAAGGATAAGTTACAAAACTCAGCATTCCTACCCCATCGCGGTGAATCACATGAAGAAGGCCAGAGGATTAATTGGCCGAAACATGGTGAACCAACAACTATGAAGATGAGGATAACAGTTCTAAAAAAGAATGAATGCAAGAATTTAATATCCAAGTTCAGACCTTACTCCTCAATTCATTTATAAATATCAATTATTATTTATTTCAGATGATGTATAGTACGAAGCCCCGCCCAACACATGACCCCCACTCTATGTGCAAGGTCTCAACTGCCCACTATAATCGAGAAGGAAATGTACAGCGAGATTTCGATCTTTCAACCCGAATTGATAACCCACGAAATAAGCGAGAATTCTACGGAACAGGATGGGCGCGATCCGAAATGCGAAAACCTGCCATCCCGATTTGTATGCAAAATTCACACGAAAAGACAGAAATTCCGACGGGGAATGAAAAGACAGAAAGTATAAAAAATGCGAAGTTGATTCCTAAAACTAAATCTCTATTCTGCGAAAATGCAGACTGTTTTGATCAATTAACGAATCCAGATGAATTTCACAATGCTAAAGATGACAAACAAGAAGAAGTGGAATTAAAAGAAACTAATTTTGGTATACAGGCACTGGCCTTGTCAATAACCGAAAGTTTATCTGATACCAAAAAAATATACCAACACTATACATAATTACTATTGAATAAAAGGATGACTATTGAATAACATGATGGTTATTGAATAACATGATTACTATAGAATAGCTTGATAACCATTGAAAAACATAATGACTACTGAAAAACGTGATGACTATTAAATAACATGATGACATGATTATTAAATAATATGATGACTATTGAAATACATGATGACTGTTGAATAACATGATGACTATTTAATAACATGATGACTATTGAATAACATAATGACTGTTGAATAATATGATGACTATTAGATAGCATGCTGAGTATTGAAATACATGATGGCTATTGAAAAACATAATGACTATTGAATAACATGATTATTGAAAAACATGACTATTGAATAACATGATGACTATTGAACAACATGGTGACTATTGAAATATATGATGACTATTGAATAATATGATGACTATTGAATAGCATGATGACTATTTAATAACATGATGACTATTAGATAACATGAAGATTATTGATGTTACCGGAAAAGGGCTGTCTCCTTTCCATGTAAATAAGAAGAACATTCGATAAGAGAAAATGAGATTAGGATAAGCTGAGACTCGAACCTTGTAAGCAAGGTTAAAAATTGGAATGTTAAATATGTCAGTAAAAGAATGAACAATGAAAATGAAAAATATATTGTTAAAAAATAGGTTAGGTTAAAAGTAGGTTAGGAGATGATTCTTTGTTTGCAGAAGTGTGTTTTGGACAAATATGCATAGCCACGTGAATTAGTCACGCTTGAAAAACACACTTCTGACGTAATAGACAAAGAACGATTCTCCATATAGTTCTATGGGTTCGAATTTCAGAGTCAGATCAGACAGTCAGTCAGAGAGAGAGAGAGAGAGAGAGAGAAAGAGAAAGAGAGAGAGAGAAAGAGAGAGAGAGAAAGAGAGAGAGAAAGATAGATAGATAGATAGATAGATAGATAGAGAGAGAGAGAGAGAGAGAGAGAGAGAGAGAGAGAGAGAGAGAGAGAGAGAGAGAGAGAGACTTGAGAGTCAGTCAATTGGCAGTTAGTTGTCAGCTGACCCTTTGGAAGCAAAGAGTAGAAGATTAACCATGAAGATACAAATTTGAATTCCTGACGTCATCAGCATTCGACAGGTCTAATGAATAAAGAATCATCTTTGTGTTTTTGTAAAACTGTTGTCATGTGTCATCTTTCAACACCAAAAAGGTAATGTGTTAATCGTTTGTAATGGACATTGTGTAACCCATCCAAGAATATGTATCTCCCCTCCTCTGTGTTAAAAACTTGTATACATCTCCAGTCAGTATGAAGATAAAGTCCCTAGCATCCCCAGAACTGTAATATATAAAATGTCTTCTCTCTCATCACTATCGCTACATCCTTCAATATCAATCGCTCGTAACTCTCAATATGAAACCCCACTATTCAACATTAAAATCCATGTTGACTATTGAATAATATGATGACTATTAAATAGCATGATGACTATTTAATAACATGATGAGTAAAATGATAACTATTGAATAACATGATGACTAATAAATAACGTGATGACTATTGAATAAAATGATGGTGATCAAGTAACTTGATTACTCTTGAATAACATGATGACTATTAGATAACATGACTATTGAATAATATGATGACTATTGAACAACATAACGACTATGTAATAATATGATGACTATTGAATAAAATGATGACTATTAGATAACATGATGAATATTAGATAACATGATGATTATTGAAATATATGATGAGTCCTGAATAACATGATGACTATTAAAAAACATAATGACTATTGAACAACATAATGACTATTGAATAATATGATGACTAATAAATAATATGATGACAATTTAATAACATGATGATTATTGAAATACATGATGACTATTGAATAATATGATGACTATTGGAAAAGATGATGACTATTAAATGGCATGATGACTATTGAATAACATGATGACTATTAAATAGCATGATGACTATTGAATAACATAACTATTGAATAATAAGATGACTATTAAATAGCATAATGACTCTTGAATAACATTGACTATTGGATAATATGATTACTATTAGAAAAAATGATAACTATTAAATGGCATGATGACTATTGAATAACATGATGACTATTGAATGACATGATGATTATTTAATAACATGATGACTATTGGATAGCATAATGACTATTGAGTAACATGATGACTCTTGAATAACATGATTAGTATTGAAATACATGATGATTATTGAATAGCATGATGAATATTGAACAACATGATTAGTATTGAAATATATGATGACTATTGAATAATATGATGATTTTTAATAACATGATGATTATTGAAAAGCATAATGACTATTGAATAACAAGCTGACTATTGAATAACTTGATGATTATTGAAATACACGAGGACTATTGAATAATATGATGACTATTGAATAGCATTATGACTATTGAATAACATGATGACTATTGAATAATATGATAACATCGTTATTTCCATGGCAGGCAGGTGCTCGTCTGAACTCCAATCTCTGGTCCCCCCTCGCCAATCTTTCACGAAAAACACCCGTCTAGCTGAATCCACTGTGTAAAATTTCCCCTACTCTATATCTGTACCTAAATCAAAACGTGGATTCCATGAACAAAGCTTCTTTCTTAGAACTGCACGCCTGTGGAACTCTGTTCCGTCTGCCTGCTTCCCACCGGACTACAACTTGGATGTCTTCAAGTCCAACGTAAACAAATTCCTAATGAATCGCCCCCTTAAGTAAACACTTCATCAAATCTCCACACTAACGTAATGTACTTGCAATAACCCTTATCCCTGAGTGGCTTCCGGGTCTTGATAAGTGGTGATCACTGTGTAAAAAAAAATAACAATAGAATAATATAAATAATATTTTACGTCACTGCCACACTGCTATCTATTAATCAACGAAAACCGAGTTTATCAACGCTTGTTTCTCTAAAGCTTGTTTTTCCTCACACAATATATGCTAAAATATTCTTCAGATTTGGAATTTAATAATATTTTAAAATAAAAAAGTCGATACCTACGCAGTATAAGGACTGTGCTCCCGTTGGAATCGTCCCGGTGGTTTACGGTAAACGCCACAAAAAGTTTCATGATCTTTTTCTTTTTTCAATATTTTCAATGAAAAAAATATTTTTTGTGTCAGTATAAGGCTAATTCAATGGAATATTAATTGAAAAATGTAAACAATTTCAATGAAAAATTAATTAAAAAATGATAACCATTTCAATGAAAAAAATTGATTGAAAAATGAAAAAAAAATGTTATTGAATAATTATTGAACAATTCTTACGAAACATTTAGAAAATTAAAACTGAAGCCAACAAAAAACATTCGTTCAGATAATATTCAAGAATAAATATTAATAACAAACAACTGACAGCAAACACACACGTTTTTGATTTTTTTATATGATTTTTTCTGCTTTTTAATATTTTTTATGACCTTTTTGCTCAAATCAAGATAAATATTAGATTTTTCTTTAATTATAAATCAATAATAGAAAACAAATGTAGTCACTACTTATCAAGGCCAAAAGGTCACTCAAGGATAAGAAGTTAAAGCGTGAGCGGTGATTACCGCTACAACAGCGCAATAATGGTTAGTGGTGAAGATTATTTCAGAGGACGGTTCAACAAGAACTTGTTTACATTGGACTTGAAGACGGACACGTTATAGAAAGTCGGAAAGCAGGGTAGCGGAACAAAGTTCCACAAGCGGGCAGCTAACGTAAGAAGATTTGTTCATGGAATCTGCGTTTAGATTTAAGCATAGTAGGGGGGATAGCTGATAGTAGTTGTAGCTAGTCGAGCTACAAGCAATATCAACTACCAAGCGAGTTTGTGAAAGTTTGGTAGGGGTGGCATAGATTGGGTCACCGACTAGTACTTACAATGAAAATAAGGATAGAATAGAGCCAGACTCATAATGTCTCTTTTGTGGGAAAGAGGCTGCAGGGAAGTGAAAAGGGCATCACCTACTAAGTTTTTGTATTAAGGGTTATTTTTGTATTCGGATTAAGGCGATCAGCATTTCGGCACCTTGTCCATAAATCACCCGGACAATTCCGACGATGGCACAAACCTATTTTATACTTCTACTTTATACGCATCTATCAATGTTTCGATATTGTCATGTCGTTGTCAGAACTCAAAACTAATCTCGCATTTAGAAAATAATATTTAAAATAAAATCTTCCCAGAATGCAGCCAAAATCATAAGGGAAGAATGAATTATTACTTTCTAGATTGTTGGTAGGCATTCAATGTATGTATGCATGTGTGTGTGTGTGTGTGTGTGTGTGTGTGTGTGTGTGTGCGTGTGTGTGTGTGTGTGTGTGTCTATATATATAATACTGTTGAAGTAAATACTAAAAATTTACGTATAAAATTATATATTTTATATTAATTTATGTGATTAAATGATATATTTATATACCTCTCCTCCTCCTCCCTCTCCTCTCTCTCTCTCTCTCTCTCTCTCTCTATATATATATATATATATATATATATATATATATATATATATAATATATATTTAAAAATTAAAAATAAAAATAAAAATTTATTGTTTGAACCAAAGAATTAGTTTCAATACCTTAAAATGTGTGTGTATATATATATATATATATATATATATATATATATATATATATATATATATATATATATATATATATATATATATATATATACACACACTTTAAGGTATTGAAACTAATTCTTTGATTCAAACAATAAATTTTTATTTTTATTTTTATTTTTAATTTTTATTTTGAAAAGTGATTCTTTTTAAATGAAATTTGAACATATAAACTAAAAAATATATATATATGCACTCGTGTGTGTATGTGTTTCTGTGTACATACATGTATATTTATACATATGTATATATATATATATATACATATATATATATATATATATATATATATATATATATATATATATATATATATATATATATATACATATGTGATGAGAATAATAGAAATATTATTCGACAAGATAGAGAGATGAAAAAGAAACAAACCAATTTATATGTCCATCAACGTTTCGTCTTTATTGTAAGACTTCTTCTGGATAAATAAACTGAAGAAAATAAAATACCAGTACAATATTTGAAAATGTATTTGTTGTCAAAAGTATGCCCTTTTTTCTATTTCAGAAAGAAAAAAGCCGTTGAAATATTTGAAATCATTTGTTGTGAAACGGACGACTTTCTTCTATTTCAGAACGTAAAAAGTCGTCAGAAATTTAAAAGAGTCATAGCCTTGTGAAGGGAGTAATTTTTTTAACGTCATATAGCCGTTAATATATTTTAAAAAGATATGATGTAATTCATTTTTTTTTTGAATCAATATGGCGTTTATAATTCAAATGTGGATGTGTAAATGATATGAAATGAGTGTATTTTTATGTAACCAATTTTCCCTGCTAAAATTGTCATCATATATACGTTTGTGAAACCCAACGTAGATTAGAGAAAAGGCCCAATGAAAAAAAAAATGATATCAGCAACAACAATTCTCTGAACATTTTTCTCTCATTCAATGCAGCATAATCATACTTTTGACTTCAAACAAGCAAAAATAGTTAAATTTATTTCAAATAAACCACGGCGAAGACTACTTATATCAACACTTATGGCAAATTCAAGCACAATTAAACAAGAAGATTTCTATAATATATTGCAATTAATAGGTAAACTCCTATTAAAAAAACATAATTTAATTTTAGACGCAGATTAACTTTTTCACATCATAGAAAACAGCACCTAACAAAAATACACTAATTTTATTTAGTTACACATCGCAATTTGTTTCAGTCGGCCTGTTTCAACGCAATCAAGATTTCACGCTCCGTAACCCTGCCTACGCAACCAGTTGCTCTAGACGCGTAGACACGAGGAAAGTTAGCGAAATAGTTGCCAAGCTTCTGGACTCAGAAGAGTTCCAATGGGGATGTAAATAGCGTGTAACTATTGCCAATCTCTTAATTGTGCGTTAACAATCATAAATACGAGTTTCTTGACTTGTTTTTAGCATAAATATAAATGAGTTACTCCCCTTGTTATTACGTCACGTGTTCCTGAAGAAATATGGCGAGTGTTTTTTTGACGATAAAGATCGAAAACTTGCATTTTTATTTTAACTAACGCGGTAATATTTAAGTATTTCTGACATGCCAATTAAGTAGATATCATTACTTTTAGTTGAAATTGACACAAAAGTCATTAGATATCATTGTTTTTTTATCTTTTTTTTTCATTTTCCGAATTCCACTGTTATAGTGTAGTTGCTCTGATATATTTCAAATTGTTTTACAATCAAAATGGTTAGATTTTAATCTTTAAAATTCATGAAATTTACTTTACGCAGGAATAACAATCAACATAATCATTCCTTTGGAATTAATTTATTAAAAATGTCGGAATTTTATCTTGCTTCCAGATAAATTCGACGCTAAAGTAACTAACCTGAAAAAAATGACAGCATTGAATAAAAAGGGGAGGGGGTAAAGAATAAAATATAAAGATCTTGCTTTGAAACGGAGAAGAGATTTTATTCACAATAAATTTAATTGCAAATTTTTCCCTTTGCGGACATCAAACTTATGAAACGCCAAGGTAACATATAGTGAAAAAATAACACTGGTTCTTATAATGAAGATGTCGTATCCATGAACGAATACAATCATAAGATTCAAAATTGTATCTCCTAATCACACTCGCATATGAAATAAATTTTAGGAGCGTACTCACAGATTGCCAGTCAGGCATGTGCCTTTTCTTTTTTTTGTTTAAAGTCCTTTTAGAATTTTCTCTCCCTCCATGTTTGCGTGCAAACCGTAGACACACAGATGGATTTCAGAAGCAAGACCGTGTCGCTTGTCCGGGCTATTCTTGCCGGGTTTTCTTCTTTGTAGGAGGTTCCAAAATTCCTTGTAATGTAAAATAAGGTATTTTCTTTAAACTAATTCCACTCCTTCTAAAATACGTGCAAAACCGTAGTCACGTAGATAGTTTTCAGAAGTATGTCTCGTCACATATCTGAGTATTCTTGCTGGGTTTTCGCCATCACGGAGCTAGCATTTCTCTTTTCTCCAAATTAAAGGGAGTTTCATACAAACCCAAAATATACGAAACTAAAAATCATAAAGGATACGAAATACAGTAAATCATATATAAGAACCAGATAATAAAAAAAAATAAATGTAAACAGGGGGGATGCACCATTATTGGTACAAAAAAATCCAACAAAAATAATCAATCTCTACTATTATGTAAAAAGAACTTTGTGTATGTATGTGTGTGTATGTATGTGTGTATGTGTGTATATGCATGTGTTGCGTATGGGTATGTGCGTGTGTGTATGTGTGTGTGTATATGTGTATATGATGTATGTGTATGTGTGTGTATGTGTGTGTATGTGTGTATGCGTGTGTGCGTGCGTGTGTGTATGTGCGTGTGTGTATGTGTGTATGTGTGTGCGTGTGTGTATGTGTGTGTATATGTGCGCGCGTGCGCGTGTGTGTGTGTGTGTGTGTGTGTGTGTGTGTGTGAGAGAGAGAGAGAGAGAGAGAGAGAGAGAGAGAGAGAAAGAAAGAGCTCTCTATGGACTCCTAAACGGCTAGGCCGACTTTTTCAAAAATTTTACACAGATGTATTTTATGTGATTGCCAGTGTTTTTTTTTTTTTTTAGATAGGTTTTCTCTCAGAATGCCTCCGATAAGTATCAATAATCGACAACTAAAAAAAATCAGATGAAAGAAGAAACAGGCGATTTTGATTAAAGTTAACGCCTTATACAGCTTAACATCACAAGTGGATTTGAAAAGTTTTATTACCGCACAAGCAAATACCCGTCATATAAAATCAACAGTAGGTTCTTTAATATGAAACGAACGCGTTCGAAATCAATATTTCTGTTTAGAGCACAGTTAAACTATGATACTTGACTTTTTCATTCAAAACTTTAATTCAAGCCATTATCACCACGAATGTAGAGAGGACCGGCACATAAAATACACAGTAGGTCTTTGATATGACAGGGGTGTTCAAAATGAATGTTTCTGTTTCGAGCACAATTGAGCGATAATGCTTGACTTTCGCATTTGAAACTTCAATCAAAACATTATATAAAACATGATTTCATAAAATAACAGGATGTTCTCTAGAGTGCAATGTAGACTACAATAATCACGTTATGGTCCGTCTTTTAAGCCTTTTATTTTTCTGTTTCTTTTTTCTTTTTTTTTTTTCTTTTTGCTACAAATTATGGAGATAAAGGGCCTGTACCCTTTTCATCAAAACTTGATGGCTTACTTTGATTGGCTTTTGTCATGGTTTGAATGGCGTTTCCAGAGACACTTCCTGTGCCTCTCCTTGCCTGATGTATAAACGGGTTGAGTGGCGCTTTTTATCCCGTGTGCCGACCTGCCAGTATGAATGTTTGTTTTTATTAATATTTTTCTTTAAGTATGAATTATATTCTGGTCAGTGTCTTTGACAAACTCCTAAACAGGGAGACTGGAAACACCTTAGGGTGGTGTCGGCAAGGCATTAAACCTATCTCCAATAAGCATCCAGGTACTCATAGAAGAAAACAAGGCATGGTTCGTATATGCTTGCCTCCCTACGGGGACATAGTTAGATACCAGGTTGGTTTTTAATGTAGGGAAAATCCAGCTCCCCAAAAAGGGGCACTCTGTTAGGAACAAAAATACTGATTGTCTTGGTCATGAAAGATTTCTACTCCACTGACCGAGGACAGAAAAGGTGAAGTGTAGTATCAGTACAGATACTACACTTTATTCCTATTTACATGGTTTATTGATCGTAAATTTTACAATTTAAAGTTTGAACAATAAAAGTAAAAATGAACAAACAAAAACTTAGGTATATAAGAAATTTGGGGGAGATGGTAGGTGCAAGGTCTTTCTAAAAGGCCTTAAAATTTTTGGAGATTACTCCTGACTGGCATCATTTACCAAAATACCACATTCACTTCGTGGAGTTAAACCTACTTAATAAATTATCCAGCGTTTTTGTAAAAAATGTACATTCGTGTGTCGTGTGTGTATACAAAAATTTCTTTTTTATTATTTTTTCTTTAATGATAATGATGCAAAATGATAAAAAGTTCATTGGATGAAAAAAAAAATTTCTGAATTTGGTGACAGCGGTATCATGGATCCGACAAGATTCGAACACGGTACGCCGAGTTGGCAGATCGGATCGATATCCACTTCATCACGGCATTTCTACGTCGTTAATATAAGAAAACTATGCAATTGAAGTCGTA
This sequence comes from Euprymna scolopes, assembly GCF_053919585.1. Lineage (NCBI taxonomy): Eukaryota > Metazoa > Mollusca > Cephalopoda > Sepiida > Sepiolidae > Euprymna > Euprymna scolopes. The sequence continues at coordinate 37,626,934 of NC_136504.1, read as the reverse complement.
CTCAACCGTACGAAATCAGCCTTTTCAGCCTGTTAACTACCAAAGGTTGAAAATGGGGAAGGGAAGGGGTGTTTTCGTTTTCATGTTGTTTTCAACTCCGTAACATAGTTTATACAAAGGACAATGGCGAATAAGGTTATTGTTGTGTTTTCTGAAAGAACGACATGTTTGTGTTATTGTTTTCTTACTGCTTTGACTCGACAAGGACGAGAACTCGTTGAACGCATCTGGATTACGTCTCAGCATTGTGCCTGTTTGAGTAAGTGTGTGTGTGTGTGTGTGTGTGTGTGTGTGTGTGTGTGTGTGTGAGGGAGAGAGAGAGAGAGAGAGAGAGAGAGAGTACTAACACACGGAGAAGTGGAGAATGAAACAACACTCTCCTTACAATCCTAGCATCTATTTATGAAAAATAAATAAATGTTTACGTCATTTATTTATTTACTTTATTCCTTTTGCTTTGTGCTTTCTACTCTATGCCCCACGCACGCTTATTAATTTAGTGAAACTACAAGAGATTTCGTCCATTTTTTTTTCATGCCATATTGTTTATAATATTAGTTAAGTAGTATAAATGGAATATGAAACTTAATACAGGGTGGAACGATGAACTTGTCGCTCTAGAGAATACGACATGATTCCATTTCCATTTGATGAAAACCATTTTTTTTTTTAGTTGCAGACCATCTACTAGTTGGCCAATTGTGTACAAATCCCAAGAGCCTTCTATCACGTCTGAAAGTGACACAATGTTCATCGACCGAGAACGGAGATGCGCCTCTGTACAACTCATGCTCTCTATCTACTCAAGTTATGGCAATAGGACTATTGCCAGCACCTCAATATGCAAATCCGGACGGTTCAATGTTTGACGGCACAGCTCAACGTATCGGACAACCTATGTTTATGGTCTTTTGTGTGGTTTCAAGTGAGCGCCACATGATGCCACCTCGACTCTTCGAAGTCGGCTTAAAGGTTAACACCAAAGTGTACCTGGATGTGCTGAAGAGTGTGGTAATCCTCTGGTGCAATCAGGTGGCCGCTGGCAGACTCCGTTGTGGCAGCAGGACTTGGCGCCGGCCTACAAGTCCAAAGAGACCCAGATTTGGCTTCAGAAGGAGTGCTACCTTTCCTTTACTGTCGCCGCCTCTCTTCCTCCGACCTGAACCCGCTAGACTATTTCGTGTGGTAATACATCGAGAACATCACCAACATGACCTCTCACAACACCAAAGCCAGCCTGATCGCCGCCATCCACAGAGTATTCGCCGACTTCCCGACGGCGCTTGTTGAAAAGGCATGCTTCCTGTTCCGAACCTTTATAGAAGTGGTGATTGAGACTGAAGGCGGCTACATTGAATAGATCTCAACTCTACTACATAATCAAGTTACCAGAAATTGTTTTTTCAATAAAAGTTTGAAAATAAAGCTGTAGTGTTGTTTTCTGTAAGGCGACAATTTTATCGTTCTACCCACTATCTTGATCAACCATATACCAACCGTATACCAACCGTACCATATACCAACCATATAACAACCATATACCAACCGTATACAATTCAATCAAAATACAACATAAATAAGGATTTGCCGATTTATATTCTTATTCGATAGAAATTAAATTCTATTCTACGAAAGTCTTTTGTGCGATTAATCTAGAACAATGGCTTCTCAAAACTACACATGCCCTTGTATCTAATCTTTTAGCAAAGAGAAAAAATGTATTTTATATTATACTTGCTGTACCTACCATGTATTCATATATGTATATTATACAATCTGCACCTACCATATATGCAAATATACACATTATACTTGCTGCAACTACCATACATGCATATATGCACATTATATTTGTTGCACCTACTATAAATGCAGATATGCAGATTGCATTTGCTGCATCTACGATATATGCATATATGTATATTATACTAGCTACACCTATAATAAACACATATATACGCATTATACTAGCTGCATTTACCATATATGCATATATGCACATTATACTAGTTACACCTACTTTATACGCATATATGCACATTATTTTAGCTGCACATACGATATATGCATATCTAGATATTATACTAGCTTCACCTGCTTTATGCGCATAGATTCATTATTCACGTTGACACATAGGTTCCTTGTTAAATCACCGAATTTAACCAACGTTAAGCCTGCTCAGTACTAAAATGTGTGACCATTTGGGAATTCCAGGTGCTGTATGTTCTCTCCGCCTTTTTCGGTATTTTTTCTCCTTGTCACTGGACTCATACAGTGCCGATTCAGGAGATGTGCGGTTGGAGATTCCGCAATTTTTGCCTCAAAATTACACACGTAGCTAACCTTACAGGGGGTATCCATTGTCTCTTGAGACTGAACGGAGGAATCGATTGTACCTATCCAACGTTGCCTGGAAGTAGGAAGTAAAAGTAAAACAGTTGCTGACTTCTTGATGACGAAATGAAAATAAATATTGGTGATTTTGATTTTGTAAGAAAATTATTTTGTGAAGCAGGACTTTTTTAATGTTTGAATTTTTGTCGATATTTAATGTTAATGGGCTATTAGTAAAGGTATGGTGTGATATTTAATATTAATTAGTAAAGGTATGGTGTGATTATATTTTTGTAGAACTCAAGGGAAACTGTTCATAACATTATTATTTCCATTTAATCTATAAGGATTACTTCCTTTTAATGTATAAGGATATTTTGTGAGTAATGATCGCACTTCGGGCCCATGGCACAATGAATAGAAGCGTTGACTTTCTACGGTTCCAGGTGAGTATTGTCTCATGATAGCAGTTTCAATCCCACCCAAGCAGGCCTAAGGATTAGTTTACCAAAACGTGGCAAGGAAACAACTATGGAAGTCAGTAATTTCTGAGAATGAGTTACAATGTCGCTGTTAATCACCTGAAGAAGGTCAGAGGATGAGTTGGCCGAAATGTGGTAAATCAAGAACAACTTTGGAGATGAGGATAACAGTCCACAAAAATAATGAATGCATAAATATTTATAGATTGAAAGTTGCCAATGAAACTAAAATCTATCAACTCTTCATACAAGTATGTTTGTACGCTTGCAAAAATATCTGCACATTTGGCATGTGTTTTTATGGTAATCGGGGAAAAATAACAACTTTATAAGAAGAATGGCGTAGTTTGCTTGAAGCATTGTTAGAGAATAAAATGTATTTTTACAAGGCTACAACAATGCAGGAAGGTAGAGTCGTTGTGTGAAGATAAATAAATAAATATATAAATAATAAATAATTCAATATTTTTTAATTTTTAATTTATTTATTTATTATTATTATTATTATTATTATTATTATTATTATTATTATTATTATTATTATTATATATATTTATTCATTTATCTACCTGAATTTTAACTGTGGGTGGTACTTAATTCCAAAGGTCCTTTCGGGTAATAACCCAATCGTCAGTGGAAAAATAAATCCTCTCTCTAGGATATAAATTGCAAAATGGCTGTTTTATTTAGATTTAAATCTAAACGCTGAAAGATTAATTAATGTCGTTAAATGTTCAGGGGAAATAATTCTCTAGATTTAAAATCAAGAGGCGTAATTCAAATTCTGCTTAATATGGCTATAACTGGCGTTGTTGTTTAAATGTTTTAAATGTTTTTGAAAATGTTATTGATTAATTATTAGGTTATTACCCGAAGGGACCTTTGGAATTAAGTACCACCCACAGTTAAAACGCACTCTATCTTTCTCTCACTCTATCTCTCTTTTTCCATCTATCTCTCCATCTCTATATGTATATCTACTCCTAACTATCTCTCTAATTATTTATTCAACTCTTCAACTATCACTCTATCTACCTCTCTAGAGAATTTACTGCATATGATATAAATGTCATCAAAATAGAATGTAATAGCAAGGAGACCCGCCGATTGTTTCACCCTCCCATATTTTTATTGTCATCGAAATCGGTAACCCCCCCCCCTATTTTTTTTTTAATCAAATCAGTTGATTGCCTGCTCCACTTGGGGGGAGCATCATGGTGCACCAGAAGGAAGCTTCACATGGCTCTCCGCAGTGACTTAGTTTACAATTCATTGTAGTCTACATTGCATTGTGTTCTAAACAGAAACATTCATTTTGAACGCGGCCATGTCAAAGAACCTACTGTTGATTTTATATGCCGAGCCTTTCTGCTTGTGTGGTAATATAACTTCTCAAAGGCACTTGTGATGTTAGGCCGTGTAAGATGTTATGTTTGGCCAAAATCACTTGTTCCATTTTTCATCGGATTATTTCGATTATCTATTATTGATAACTATCGAAGACATTCCCACACAAAAGCTATCTAAGTACACTGCCAGGCACATAAAGTACTTTCGTGTGAAATTTCGTAAAAAATCGGCCCAGCCATTTTCGAGTACATAGAGAACAAACCCCCACACACAAATGCAGTCCTTTTAGGTAATAGTAGAGATTTAAAGTTTTAAAAGAGGGTTCGACCCCAAGAGCCGCCTTAAGTTAAGAATGCATGCAGTGATTTGGGAACACTTCTATTGTCTTTCCTTTTTTTTAATTTTCTTGCTTTGAAGATTGTAACGCTGGGTATGGAGCAGCCAAACTAGCTGCCAACATTACCTTGGTTTTTATTGAAACTAATCGAGAACTCTTTTAAGTATTCTCGCTGTTCCCTTAAGTGCAATTGTCTGGATCTCTTTTGGACTTGGTTCACCAGGAATATTAGTTAAGTAGGACTTCAGGTTCTTCTTCATAAGCCCTGTGGCACCTATAATAACTGGTATGATTGATATCTGCCTAAGATTCCAGTTTCTTTTCATATCATACATGAGACCTTGATATTTGGTCTGTTTCTCTCTTTCAGCTCTGGTCAGACCTCCATCATTAGGGACACTCACTTCAATCAAGGTTGCCACTCTTTCGGACTTATTCCATACTAGCGGGTGTACCCGGCGTTGCCCGGGTGTTTAGAGGCGTGTGTGGTTTTGGGTAAATCAAAACAAAAGAATAATAAAAAAAAATCGTTGCCCGGGTGCTTATGTCGAGGGAAAGGGGTTAAAAAAAGTTTTGGTAGGTAAGTAAGAAGGATCGAACCCAAAGCCTTGAGGCGAAGTTGGAAAATAAAGTGTGAAAAAAAACGTGTGACGTTAACCGATCAACCACCAAGAAATAGTACGGATACATGTTTAAATTAATTTAAGTATTAAGAATTGGTGGATGCCAGTACTTAATGAGGTCAACTTTCATTGCGGGGCAGTATTTTATTTACTGCGGGGCAGTTTTTTTTTGTTTTCCCAAGATGCTGTGGGAGAAACCAGATCCCCATAAAAAAGGAATTATCCAAATTGTCTGATATAAGGAAAAACTCTGCATTGATCAAAGCTGATTGCTTTTGGATGTTCCCGGCGATCACTGCCATCAGCTTCGAATTAGTTTTGCCTTTATACAAAAAAGCCGAATCGATCCAAAAATGGGGAATATTTAATTTTACAAAGGCAGGCAAATTAAATAGACAGGCGACTCCCATTTTTAACTCGAAGATATTATCATTTAGACAGCATATAAAAAGTTTTAAGAAAGAGTGAGCCGACCAATTGCTTCCCGGAAAAAAGCCACACACACACACACACACACACACACACACACACACACACACACACATATATATATATATATATATATATATATATATATATATATATATATATATATATATATATATAGATAATAACTATGTCAGGTTTAACAGCAGCATTTTCAAAGTAGGTGGCTGTAGGGATTACATGGTCGTAATGTATGGTATATAAGTTATTTCCAACTTTTCTTTCAGGTTGATGAACCCAGGACTTGCTGCTCATAAAAATTAGGTAATAGAACTTTTAAGTGGTTTATCACCTCATAGATCCCGTAGTTTATGTTACATCACGCACTTGTGTTTTTATTACTTGGGAATCACTACTTATCAAGTCCCGAAGACTACTCAAGGATAATGGCTGTAAGGAGGTAGTGTAGTAATCGCTAATGGTGTAAATTGGATAGAATTTGATTAGTTATGGGGACGGCTCAACAAGAACTTGTTTAGTTTTATTTGAAGGCTACCATGTTGTATTCAACCGAGCAGCAGACCAGCAGAACAATGTTAACTGACTGAACTACCTTGATCAATCTGGAAAATCCACGTATGATATCTGTTTCTGCTCCCACGAACTTCATTGATCGCTTCTCAGAAATTGGCTCGAATTACTTGAACTGTAATAAATTATTGGATGGATTTATTTTTCCTGTCAAATAAAAAGGTTGCATGTAGCAATGTTTGTTTTGAGCCGAGCCGAATGCAGGTTGCTATGGTAACAGCTTTTTATTTTGATTTGCTGTACTTATTACCCCATAGACCCCATAGTTTATGTCATATCACGCACTGGTGGTTTTGCCCCCCCCCCGACCTGTAAATTCACCTTTGTCTGTTCGTCCGCACTTTTCTCAATAACTACGCCTTGAAAGTTTTTGAAATTTGCACAAACATTAAACATAATATGATTAAAAAAGCAACAGAACGGATTTTCCGGGAAAACTCCGGTCCCCCCAAGGGGGTGTCTTTCGGGTTAAAATGGCTAAAATTGACATTTTTGTGCTTATTAAAAAAATTGATGCCTTGGATTTTTATAAAACTTTCTGAAAATTGTAACTAACTGATTTCTATATAATTTTGTTTACTTCGTAATAACTCTTGAGTGTGCCCCAGGGGCTCTTTTAGGGCTAATACAAATACTCCATTTTTGGGACTATTTTACCATATTTGTTCAAAATTTTCTTTGTATGTCTATTCAGCAGTTTTGCATGATGCTGAACTAAAATTTGAATATGTTAAGGCCTTGGGGACTTTTAGGGCTAAATGGGTGGGGGGAGCAAATGATGGACTTAGTCATTTCTTTTTTTGCATGTCGCAGAACTTAATTTTACATATGTTAAGGCATAAACCTGCACCGTTCGTTCATTTTCACCAGGATTTAACGTCCACTGGGGGCTTCTGGGGCTAAATGAGGTGGGGATGCTGAACTTAGTCATTTTTTTTTATACCTCGTTCACTGTGCACTCACGGGGGACCATAGGTGCTTCACTTGTTTTACTTGGAAATTACCACTTATCAAGTCCCGAAGGCCACTCGAGGATAAGGGTTAATGGCTGTAAGGAGATACTGTAGTAATCGTTAATGGTTTAAACTGGGTAGAATTTGATTGTTCATGGAGCGACTCAACAAGAACTTGTTTAGATTTGATTTGGAGGCTACCATGTTGTATTCAACCGAGAAGCAGGCCAGCGGAACGGTGTTGACCGACTGAACTACCTTGCTCAATCGGGAAGATCCAAGTGTGATATCTGTTTCTGCTCCCTCGAACTTTATTGATTGCTTCTCAGAAATTGGCTCGAATGTGATTTGAATTGCTTTAACTGTATTAAATTACTGGATGGATTTATTTTTCTGTCGAATAAAAAGGACGCACGTAGCAATGTTTGTTTTGAGCAGAGCTGAATGCAAATTGTTATGGTTACAGCTTTTTACCTGTCTTTGCTTTGTATTTTAATGTGTTGTACTCAAAAGGACGGGACAAGAATTCATTAAACGGCTCAAGATTGTCTTCAAAGAACTATTTGTTTGATATTTTATTGTGCGACCGCGCACGTGCGTGTGTGTTTGTGTCAGAGAGAGAGAGAGAGAGAGAGAGAGAGAGAGAGAGAGAGAGAGAGAGAGAGAGAGAGAGAGAGGGGGTTGGACGGGACCGGACGGGTAGTACTACTAGCACAAATAGAAGTAGCGAATAAAACCGTAATCGCGGACACTCCCCCCTATACAAGTGTTTATTTATGCAAAACTAACTCTTTTTCTTTAGGTCATCAGCATTTACAAAGTGCTTAGCTTTTCAACTACGCTAAAATCAAAATGATGTATCTGCACCAAATCTTTTCTGTCCTCCGTCAGTGAAGAATTCTAAACTAAACAATTTTTTTTTTGTTCTAATCCAGAGTATCCCGTTTTAGTGAGCTGGATTTTTTTCTCACAGTAAAACAGACCTTGTGTCTAACTACGACCACCGAGAGACAAGACCGGGTAACTAAAAAAATGAAAATCTGTCAAACCGTCACACTGACGATAATGAATGAGAGTTCTTTGAAAAAAGGCAATAGAACATAAAAAAAGAAAAATAAAGAAAACAATTTGATTAATACTGAAACTGAACTTTATTCAATATAAAACATAAAGATTATATGTTGAAATATTTAAATAATTTTTACTTACCATATATACATATAATAATTATAATTAATTCAGAAATCATATTTAAAGTTTCGGTTTTCTGTTCTTCTATTTCTCCTTTTTTTTCCATGTTTTCCATCAAAATATGTAGAATATTTTCATCAGTTACATGGTTAAGAATCCTATACTCCGCTATAGTCTTCATTTTCATATCAGTGCAGAATACATGAATACGAAAATGAATTTTACATAACTGAAGAAATAACCTTAAAGACAACCATACCATGATGTGAACATTGGTTAAAAACTAAGAAAATATCTACGATATTAAATCAGGATGGTGGTGAATTTGGGAGGGGACGTTATTATTATTATTATTATTATTATTATTATTATTATTATTATTATTATTATTATTATTATTATCATCATCATTATTGGCTCACAAGGAGCTTTCAAACAGGTAATCAAATATCTCTCCTTGAAAACAGCCTGTAGTGTTCCTTGGAAGCTGAGTGACAACAAGTCTCCCTAGGTTTCCAGTACTCTCCACCTCTTTCGATAACATTTGCAAATAAATTTGCATTATCGCAACAGCTGATTGCCATTGATTTGTCGTTGGCAGTGGCTATTGTTCTACTTGGTTATTTGGTCTCACTATTTTTGTGGAGGGGAGCTGTAGTGTGGTAATGGGAGGATGGGGGGTAGAGAACTTACAGATTTGTGGCTTCAGTGTTCTTGGTTCCATGTTATGTTACATGTTTTGTCTTTGTAGCAGTTTGTCTGGCCCGCACTTGTTGCTCCTGTAGTTTGTACATTCAAGGATTTTTCTTAATATTTCAGCTGTTTTCATTATTGTTGTTCGTTGTATTCTTCTAGTCATTCCTTTGATTCCAATTTCTCCCATTCTTTTTTCAAAGTTTTTTCAGGATTGTTCCTAGTGCTCCTACTATTATAGGTATTATTTTGATTTTCTTCATCTTCCCTATCCCTTTCAGCTCTCTGGCTAGCTCTGGTTATCTGCCCTGTTTCTCCTTTTCTTTGATATTCACCCTGTGGTCAGCTGAAACAGCAAAGTCTACGATTTAACAGAACATTTCTTTCTTGTTAATTGTTACGACATCCGGTTTTCTTGCTTGAATGGGTATATCAGTTTGTATGTCCATGCCCCATAGGACTTTATGATTCTCGTTTTCAAGTAATGTTACCGGCTTATGTTTGTACCACTTGTCTGTGCATTCAAGATGCAATTGTGTGCATGATTCCCAGTGTATTGCCTTTTTCACTTGGTTGTGTCTGTTCTTGTATTTCGTTTTGTGTCAGTTTTCTGCATTAATTTATCGTCTCGTCTCTTTGTCCACAGAGTTTAAATTTGCTGTTTTCTTGTGTTTTGTCGATCTTTGCTTTGATGTGGTTGGTTCTTATCGATTTGTCTTGTGCTGCAGTTATTAGGGATTCGGTTTCTCGGCTTATGTGTCCTTTTCCCATCCATGTCCAAGTGCTTTATTATTATTATTATTATTATTATTATTATTATTATTATTATTATTATTATTATTATTATTATTATTATTATTATTATTATTATTATTATTTCGCTCACCAGGAGTTGTCACACAGGCCATTATCAGTGATCGCTCACTGGCAGTAACCTGTGGTATTCCCTGGAGATCAAGTGACAACAAGTATCCTCAGATTTCTAGTGTTCTCTACCTCTTGACCACTCGTGCAGATGATTGCACGTTATCCCAACAGCCGTTTGCCATTAATTTCTCGTTGGCATCAGCCATTGGTCTTTTCTGGGGGTTGTGTGACAAAAAGCCTCTCCAAGGTACCAGATTTCTCTGCACACTTCCATGAGAGATCTGGTTAGTACTCTCCCACCTCCGTCTTTCCATCCTACCTGACTCTTCACTAGTTGTTGTGGCTCCAGTCGATGTCATCTATACCAGTTTTTTTAATTATTATTGTTATACTACTACTACTACTACTACTACTACTACTACTACTACTACTACTACTACTAATAATAATAATAATAATAATAATGCTTGTGCAGTGTACGCACAGTGTTATATTTTAGATAGTATTTCCAAGTTCAATTAAATTTTTATGGTATCTTTTTTTCTTTTTCATTAAATTGTTAGGTGGGAATGCAGAATAGTTAAAGAGCCCCCCCCCCAATGTTTAGAATGACTTTCTATCCCTGAGTGGCTTCCGGGCCTTGATAAGTGGTGACCACCGTGTAAAAAAAATAAAAACAAAAATAACGTTATTATTTCAGCACAGTGCGCACACTTAACAACAACAACAACAACAACAACAACAACAACGACAACAACAACATTTATTTATGAGATAATATGAGATAAAACACAAGAAAATATGTTAACTAAAATTTAATGTACTCGTTTTTTTTTTTTTTAGTTCATATCAAAACTTTAATTAAAAATGATTAGTTAATACATTTTTAAGATAAATTTGTGTTCGTGTGTCTTGGGAGAGAATAGAGAATTTTCTATTTCATTTCCCATTTCCGTCATGTAAATTATTAACAGTTATAGTGTTATAAAATAGCCTAACAAAAACTCTAACAGTTTTAAACATATTTCAAAGAAATAAATTATGGCTGGTGCTAAAATATTGAATTCATCGATCGTTTTAGTTAAAAAAAAAAAAGAAAGAAAAAAAAAACTATCGTGAAAAATGCTTCTAACTTTAAAATATTTATAAATAATCAATGAAAAGTTTTATTTATTATTAAAAGAACGGACTGAAAAATATTCTCTATAACAATTGTTTGTTTTGCAGTTTACAAACTAAAATAAAATGAAATATTGGGTTTGTTTTACTATGCACTTGGATTCGGAAAAGTTGTCAAAAAACAAATATCTAACAAATAAATGTTATCGAAGGAAAGATAAATTACTTTTCTACCTAACTGGATAAGTTTTTAGTGTTTTTACTTAATGTAAGATGTTTAATCAGTCAGAAAAACCTGCAGTGTTTATCGGTATATTTGAAAAAGACAAATGGCGGCTAGCTCGCTGTTGAATACGTTAAGTTTGGGAAAATGTGTCCAAACTAAAAATATATATGTACAAAATATCGTTAGAAAGCTACCGAATATATGTTAACCTAAGTGACGGTAACATGTATTTTGTCTCGGTGAAATGGAGAAACGACTCCTCCATCTTCACTTCATTTTTGTCAATTTTTACGTAGCGCAACACCTCACTTATCTGGTCTTTGTGAGATACATCAGTAGCGCTACGAAAAAAATTATGCAAAAATACTTGCTTTCTTTGATCTGATCGATAATTTTCTCTTACTAAAATGCTCACAAATTCATTTTGAATTTCTGGTGACGGATAAGAAGTAGCGATTTTCTTTCCCAGGTTAACCTTCTCCAAATGTTCACGGAGCACAGGGCCATACTTGACCAATAAATATACCAATTCTAAAATTTCCCTTTGTTTTATTGACCTCTTTCATCATCATGGATGCCATCTCGGTGACCTCGTAGTGCCAAGTTCTGCTTGTCGAGGAGCCTGATGATGCCCAGCAATCTAGCTAGGATTTCCCGCAAATCCCGATAGAACCTATTTTTTGTTAGCATTCTTTCGTTCCTGGTTGCGCTTGAATTCACGATTTCGATTATTTTCTTTTTTTACAGATTTTTTGTTAGCTTTTATTTATTTTTAGTTTTTAAAATTCTATTTCCTATTTTTATTCCCTTCAAAATGCCGTCTCCTAGCACGTGCCGCCCGGGGCGGACCCCCCCCCGACCTTCTTTGCTACGCCACTGTGGAGCTTCCTCAAGACGAGAACCATTCATTTCAATTGGGGCGTAGTTGTGGGTCAGAGCGATTATGATGAAAGGAGGGAAACTTGGTTTTCGATGCATTAAAATTAACCAGCAACTTTTTTCCTCATTGCACCACGTTCTCAAAATCAAAAGAGAGAGAGAGAGAGAGAGAGAGAGAGAGAGAGAGAGAGAGAGAGAGAGGGAGAGAGGGAGGAAGGGAGAGAAACAGAAAGATCTTGGTCTTTGAAGTGTCGCCATAGATTGTCGTCTGCATAAATGTCTACGAACGATCTAAGAATGTGATTTGGGAGATCATTGATGAAGATCAAGAAGAGAGTTGGGTTGAGGATAGAACCTTGAACGACGCTACCGTTAATACTTTGAGTTTCTGATTTCTGTCCAGTGCTTCATTTATTAAGAGACAAAAAGTGGAGGAAAATTATATGGCGATACCAGCTTACATCCCGGCGTTGCCCGGTCGTACAATACGCTTAAACATGATATTTTACTTTATACAGTTATAGAATAAATCATCTATTGATTGTTATTAGGGATAGAACAACAGCATGTTCTTTTCATTGTTTTGACTCTCGAGTGTGTACCCGTTGATATCTTATATGCTTTTATATAGAGTGATGTGGTTCTCGGTTGATTAACTGTGTCTAACTGTGTCGGCTATATACTCGAGAGACAGAAGAATGAAAATAATATGCTGTTGTCATAGCCCTAATTATTATATATCATGAGGAATAATTTGCCCGGTAGACTAATTTGAAAAAGAAAAAAAAAAGGAAACAAAATTAAAAGAAATAATAATAATAATAATAATAATAATAATAATAATAATAATAATAATAATAATAATATTGTTCATCAAAGTCCGTTTGTGTTTGTTTATAATATCAAGTCACCTGATATTTGGGCTTGACAATGAATGTCCTGGAAAAGTCACTCCTGATTAATGTTTAGTTTTAAAATATGCAAACGAAGAAATAATTTGCGGTGATTTTAAATGGTACCTCCTCTTTTATCGTACATTGAACTCATTAATAAGAAAAATTAAAATAAATTAGTGAGATACACCCAGGTTTGAACATGGGAACGTGAGATCTATTGTCAAAAACCATACCACTAAGCTATATCTCTGGATTATAATAAACCTGTTTTTTTTTTTAAAGAATGGTTTGCTGACCACTACTGACCATTTTAATTCAGAATCTTCATTATTTCTGTTAAGTTCTCTGACCCAATCACCTAATGCAGTTGTATTCCTCTTGTACCTACCCCCCTCTGCTATCGTTTACGCCATCCCTATTAGTTTCTATCTCAGGCTCCTTTTTAAAGAATAAAATATAAAACTCATCTAAGAATGGAATTTTTTCCATAACGGTGAGCATTTTTGTATTCAGTTGTAGCAGTATTGATGGTGAAATAAGTGATACCCTCTTCAAATCAATAAAACAACTTAACAATAAAAAAGTTATTATTAAAAATTAAATAAGAAATTTGGGGGCTGAAAATTAATTTAATTGATGTTGTCATCTGGCATTTTAAGTTGGTAGAATCCATGCTGATTTACTTATTCACTTATTTTACTCCTTGTTTTAAATTTTTTTACCCATAAATGCAGGAGTAGACATCTTTTCATCGGAGTGAAACACATTTGTAGCTATTGTTTTTCTGTCAGAATAATAATTATAATAATAATAATAATTAGAAGATATATACTATTTTATTTAGATACCCAAGAATACTACACACGAATTATAAGACATGAGCAGCATAAGTGATTAATAACAGATGTGGGTTAAACCCATGGGCAAAAACCATTTTTTAAAGATTAAAAACATAATTTATATCCTTAATTTGTTTAATAAGCCATCATAGCACGTTCTGGATCTGTATGATTAAATTAATTATTAAATCACAGACGCCTTCTAGTAATCAATGAACCGAAAACATCAAACGACCTGAATTATCTCCCTTTAGCTATTATAGGAAATAAAATCGACCCAGTTTCCAACAGAATTAACTAGTAGCAATTAACAACATAATTGGATTATCTCCCTTCATATTTGTCTTTAGTAACGATATGAAAACATATTCAAGCAGAATGGCAATTAATTTTAAAACATTAAATAATAATACATAGATTAGAATACCTTACTCGAAATGTTGTACAAGGATTTATATATATAATACAGCCTTTTTATTTATTCTCATATTCAATTAAACTTTAAACCTAAAAGTGGTCTTAAATCTAAGTACTAAAATAACGATAATCTGTAAACATTATTTGCCACTAATACGAAACTAAAATTAACCGTAACGTTATTGCAAGGCCATACTATAAATATAGAAATAAAAATTAAAAAATATTTTTATAAAAAAATTAATTCGGAAATAAAGAAACAGCGAGATCTAATTTAGGAACTCAACGAATGGGATATATAAAAAAAAAAATTAAATGGTTTAGGGTTTTCTGTGGAAACTTCCAGTGACTCTGTTCTTAAATAAGGATACGAAAATTAGGTGATGTATTAATATTTAAATGAGCTTTTCCGTAGCTACCGCAAAGGTAAATGTTTCTCAGATGCTTTTCCCGTTAAGGGAATTTTTCCTTTTTCTTTCTTTTTTCTTTCTCTTCAAAAATGATATATTAGTTTTTATTCATAAAATCTGAAGAAATGCTGGTTTTTGAAAATTTTTAAACGATACAATGTTTGAAATTGTCGACCGGACATGGAAACAATTGTAACGTAAAATGAAATACACTTTTTGTTGCCATCAAAACCTTTTTTGAAGTCTTGATTTTGCTTCCACTGTATATATATATATATATATATATATATATATATATATATATATATATATATATATATATGCGTGTGTATGTGTGTGTGTGTGTGTGTGTAACTAAATAACAATTTTTATTTAAAAGTCCACGGTTTTAATCGTCTTACCGATTATCTTTTTTTTTTTTCAAAATAATAAAATTCGATTTATTTTACAAATTAGTTTAGTTCACGGAGAACAATCAATATTTGCATGTCAACATTGAATATTTCCATCCATGGACTCTTCAGAAAACCCCACAGAAAATTATTAAAGAGAAAAATGTATAACGATATAATGTGAACAATTCAGGAAGAAGCTAAGAAAACTTATGTCACCTGATTCTGTGGGCGGCCAACTGTTTTATGGGGAAAAGCTACAACATTTGTTACCGTATCGACTTTTTTTTTTATTGCAATTTCACCCCAAACAAGGCACATTGCCACTTTGCTGTAGGGGGCTACTATCAGGGACATAAGCTACAGGGGTACTATGGGGGAGTTGGGCAGCAAGATGTCGGTTCACGTTACACTTGAACTTCTGCATGTCAGTACAGTTGGGAAAGCAGGAACTCGGAAGGGGATTCCAAAGTCGAGAGGTTCTGGGGAAGAAACTACTGGAGTAGAAGGCTCTTTTACATCTAGAGATATCTACTGTGAAGGGGTGGGATTTTGCTGCTTGTCGGGTTTGTCGGGGGTACTTACATCGAGGGGGCACAAATGCTTGCAGTTCGTCAGAGAATTAACCATTGAAATAATAGGCAGAGGGATGCTACATTTTGTCGATGGGACAGAAGCTGGAGCTTAGATGACAGTTCAGGACCTATTAGGTTTGCGACTCTCTTTTGAACCCTATCTAGGAGTGAGAGACAAGTAGCAGATGCACCAGCCCAAATATGACAACAATACATGGGCGAATGGTGGCCTTATGGAGGTACAGGATACTTTCGGGCGTTAGTAGCTTTCTAACACGGTAGAGAGAACCTACATTCTTAGCAGCGTTTCTGGCAATGCACTCAATGTAATTTTTCCAGCTCTTGTTTCTTGTGAATGTTAGGCCGAGGAGTTTAAAAGATGTACTTTCAGATAAAGATTCTTTGGCCATTGCTATTGGTGGTAGAGTTATTTTAATTTATTTATTTTAATTTAAACTAATGTTTATTATGTTTATGTATATGTTTATTATTATGGTGTGTTAATTGGTAATAAGACCGAGAGGTACATTTTCAAGTTATATGAGTACGAAACTAATCATATATATATATATATATATGATGATGATGATTGCAACGTCTTGTCAGACGAGTGCCACTCCCTTCAGACTCTTAAAGTCCATGAGCCCAAAAATGACTTTTTTTTTTAGTCCTATCGGTGAATTCACACGCTCAAGCAGGTATGACACTGAAGACGGTCATTGAGATCAATTATTACATGCTTCCAGCATTTCAAGCCCCCATGCGTCACAACATTTCCATCGCTACAGGACCATTTTAATAGACAAATGCCTGAGGGAGTATCTATACACAGATGATGTTACAGAGTCTTAGCTTTGCACAACAGCTAAGCCTCTCTCTCTCTCAGTTCAAAATGTTGAGATCCAGCAACAAGCAAGAGCAAGATAGCCAGCAACAATTAAACTGCAGACTAGCTTAATGCGGGTACTGGTCTCCCGCTTTATGGTTTTTTAAATCAGAGATTTACTTCTCCTAGAAAGGTTGCCTTCACCACGGCTTTCGGGAGCCCTCTCCACTCCAACACACACATACATACACACAAACACACACACACACACACACACACACACACATATATATATATATCAATGGTATGGTTTTCGTATTTTATTAGTCAACCTTATTATAAAAATATCGAATTTTAGATTCAAGACAAGTTGCTGTCAACCTCTGTCTCAAAACGACTGAATCGTGACCGCATTGATTCTTCGCCACCATCTTTGTTATTAAGAATTACTCAACACTCGAGATCGTGACTTCATTGATTCTTCGCCAATTTAATTTACTGCCGCTATCTTTGTTCAACATAATTTCTCAACACTTAACAGCTGCCATCTTTTTTTTTTACGGTGGTGGAAACTATCATGTCATTATTCCCGTATTGACTTAAATGATACAAAATTTCTTTTTGGTTACAAGTTATAAAAGTTATATATATAAAAAAAACTAAGTGTATTTTAAACTAATAATTGCTGTATATTGTATGACAATTAATGCTAATTAATGCATTGATACTATATTGATATTTCCTACGTCCTTTTCGCATGTCTAATTTTTTATATTTGTTAAATGGTTTAAATGAGATACTATCTATATAAGCCGACTATTGTTTATACGATTCAATAAAATTCGACTTATACGAATATTAATCCGTTGATGTCCTTATTCGATAAAAATTAAATTCTAACAAATACTTTAATTGAAATTCATTATTGAGATGAGTATTATTTATTAATTTATTTATTGCGGACTATTATCCTCATCTTTCTTAGTTGTTGATTCACGACGTTTTGACCAACTATTCCTCTGGCCATTGTCAGATGGTAACCGCGACGGGATAGGAACTCCGAATCTCCTAACTGTATCCTCAGCAATTACTGTCATCCATAATTGTTGTCGTCTCACTACGTTTTTGGCCGGCTTTTGGTAGGATTGAAATCGCCATCTTAAGACAATTCTCACCTGGAATCGTAGAGATTCAACATCTCTATCCACTGCGCCATTCGAAGGGCGATCAAGGTTGGATTTTTGGTCTTATAAATCCACGTTTATTTATTATCTATTCACAAACACACACACACACACACACACACACACACACGCACACACACACACACACACACACACACACACACACACACACACACACACACACCCTACCTCATCCTAAAGGAAAAGAAAAAAACATTAGCAGAAAGAGATAGCGACTACAGCCAGGTCAACGGTCTCCCTCACAAGCCCAATAAAAGAGGAATAAACATTGAGCATGCCAATGAATAATAAACAGGTCCGTACCGAATGGTATATATATTATTTTAATTGGAATTCATTATTGAGATGAGTATTATTTATTAATTTTTATTTTATTGCGAACTATTATTCTCATCTTTCTTAGATGTTGTTTCATAAACAACTAAAAAAAAAAGGGGGATAATAGTTCGCAATAAAATAAATTAATAAATACTGTTTTGTATATGTAGATCGTAAGGGATGTCGGTGTCACTCGCATTTTTTTTTATCTATAAGGCTATTTCTCTTTTCATAGATAATTAGTTTTTTCTGTCTGGACAACCGTCCTTTTTAGGCGACCTAAATTCTATGCGTTTGTCAGTACTACAGATTAGGTGTGGAATTTAAAAAAAAATTCATTTTGTTCTTTTAATTTTCTTTCCCTTTCTTTTCTTTCTGCTGCTAACTATCTCACAATTCATGAGATATGACAGCTGACAGTAGGATAGGAGAAAGCGAACTGAATTTTCCAGAAACTAAATACAGTTCCTGCACACACACACACACACACACACACACACACACACACACACACACACACACACACACACACACACACACAAGCAGAACAGCGTGACCTTATATATATAAAATGGGTTAAGAAATTCCAACGAATGTATATTTAAATAAGGGAGTAGTCACCAACAATGTGTATTTTTTAACATTATTTTATTATTCCGTGTCTTGGTTTTTCATTGAGAATTATGTTTGGATCATTGTAATAATGTTTTTAAGTCATTGAAATTCTAGCATACGTCTAGGAAAACACCTAGAACCATAGTATAATATCTGTTCCAACACTTCGCTCCCAACAACTATCATCCCTTCTATCATCACCCTCCCATACCTATACCCCCTCCAATACCCACCCCTCTGGGGAACAAAATCTTCCGCACACTAGGAACGTATCCTGAGTCTGGCCATACCCACATGGGGAGACAAA
The DNA here is from genome assembly GCF_053919585.1 of Euprymna scolopes. Lineage (NCBI taxonomy): Eukaryota > Metazoa > Mollusca > Cephalopoda > Sepiida > Sepiolidae > Euprymna > Euprymna scolopes. The sequence goes on along the minus strand of NC_136504.1, from coordinate 37,608,063 downwards.
CAAATAAATAGAAACATAAAAAAATCCCCTATTTTAAATACACCCTTCTTTCTAAACAAACATAATATAAGGAATACCCGAAAAGACTAAAATGAAAAATCACAATACTAAAATCCAAGAATCCACAAAATAAATATCAAAATAGAATGAAAGCACCCCTACCCTTATTTCAGAAGAGTTAGTCCCCCCTCCCCACACATACACATTAGTAACGACCTCGGATCACAGCCGCCTTCCTAAGGAAGCAAATAACCCCAAAATACTATAAAACAATATACACATTCCCAAACCAATAAAAGCACACACACACACACACACACACACACACACACACACACACACACACACACACACACACACACACACACACACACCCTACCCCATCCTAAAGGAAAAGAAAAAAACATTAGCAGAAAGAAATAGCGACTACAGCCAGGTCAACGGTCTTCCTCACAAGCCCAATAAAAGAGCAATAAACATTGAGCATGCCAATGAATAATAAACACTTACAAGCCTCCACCCCTTGGAAAAACTTCAAATTAACTACGAAAATCGCCATTTTTACATCTCCAACATATTTGAAAATAATTTCTGACGAGGACGCATCACAGAACGTCTGAAACGCGCGTAAAACGATTTCAATGACTTAAAAACATTATTACAATGATCCAAACATAATTCTCAATGAAAAACCAAGACATGGAATAATAAAATAATGTTAAAAAATACACATTGTTGGTGACTACTCCCTTATTTAAATATATATATATATATATATATATATATATATATATATATATATATATATATATATATATATGAAATAAAAAATTACAATTAAATTTACCAAAATGATCCAAGATGGTAAAATTAAAGTATATTATAAATATTAAAGAATTAATATTTATAAAATTATCTCAGCCAGATGTAAAAGCTCGATAAAACCAAATAGGAAATAGAGCTTATAATACGAGCAAACAATTAATAAAACATGTTAAAAAAACACTTTGAAATGAGTTAAAAACATATTTAATCTGAAAAGGAAACACTAGATAAGTGGACTGTTCTAGTGTTTCCTTTTCAGATTAAATATGTTTTTAACTCATTTGAAAGTGTTTTTTTTTAACATGTTTTATTAATTGTTTGCTCGTATATATATATATATATATATATATATATATATATATATATATATATATATATATATATATATATATATAAATATACAAATATTATATAAGGAGAACTCTTACAATTCATGAGATATGACAGCTGACAGTAGGAGAAAGACAACTGAATTTCTCAGAAACTAAATACAGTTCCTGCACACACACACACACACACACACACACACACACACACACACACACACACACACACACACACACACACACACACACACACAAGCAGAACTACGTGACCTTTTGTGCATATATATATACAAATATTATATAAGGAGTACTCTTACGTTTTGTGCTCTGTGCGTGTGCTGTGTGTATGTGTGAGTGCTGTGTGTGCGCGTGTGTGTGTGCGTGCGTGCGTGCGTGCGTGCGCGCAATAGGTCACACAGTTCTGCGTTTGGTGTTTGACCTTTTATATATGGAATTCCCACTGCACTCGAGTATATGCTCTAACCAAAACGAATGTCCTTCCTTGAAGTCCTCTTTATCCACCACCGTCCCTCTCTTTCTCGCAAATTTATGTCGCTGTCCAAACGCGCATATCTCAAGCATAGTTTAAGAAAAATAAATACATAAATAACATAACTCATGATTATTTAAAAATATACGAGGGTCGTTCCAAAAATAAAACTTTCTATTTTTTTTTTTAAACGCAAAGCGTTGAAGACGGGATTGGTACCATTACGACGGGCAACATTTTGTGCTTCATAATTTATTTTTCTACATAGTCACCACCATTCTCAATGCACTTTTGCCAACGATGAACAAGCATGGGCGCCCGAGGCGCGTTTTATCATACGAGTATTGTTCAAAAAATAAAATTTCCTACATTTTAACAAAAAGAAAGTTGAAGACGTATGTGATACCATTAAAACGACTGACCTGCTGTGCTCCAGAATTTATTTTTCTACATAGTCATCACCATTATCAATGCAATTTTACCAGGGATTCAATGACCTGTCTCTGCTTTTCTCACACGCCTATGACACAGGTGGCTTTTTAGAGCATCACACCGTCAATATCTACAATAGAAAGATGAAACTTTCAGGTCATGAATGCATAAGTTCACTCATCAGAACAATGCAATTTGCAACCCATTCGGGTGGAATAAAAGATAGGAGGCATTACTTTTGGAACGGCTCTCGTATATGTATACACTACAATCTAGCTACGAATGCAATTACAAAAAGTTTTGGTAAACGGGTTTTATTATTTTTCCGCGAAATATTTATTTATTAACATTGTAAATTATAAACACCGATCAATTTAATCAGTTATAGAAAACGGCATCTTTTCGCTGTCGGGAGGCAACAGTACCCCCTATAATGGTATCTCTGTGAGACGAATCTATGATGAATCAAGCGTTGCACAATCTCTAACCATATTACTTCTGAACCGTCATTGCTTGCTTTCATTAGCAAGAAGAATACCAAGACAATGTGAAACAATGTCGAGTTGAGCAGAAAAAGGCTGGTGTTATTTCAGAATTTTCGAGTTTTTACAAGTTCCAAAAAAATGGAGTCCAGTCTATCCTACTATTTAATTCATAACTGCAAGGAGGATAAGACTATTCATACATTTCTCAGTTGATAGTGATGCAGTGATTCCATTCCAACTCGAACGCAACACACCAAACTCACAGTCCGCGCCTGTAACCATTGACCCATTACATCATTACTTATTACATAATGTAAGGTGTTGTTTTTATTTATGAACAGTTGATTATGACAATTTTTTGTTTAAGTGTACTACCTCCCGCATCCATAAAAGAGGACGTTGTGCCTGGGAGGACGGTATATAATGACAACAAAACCGATACTCCACAACACCTGGAGGAGGAGCTAATTCTTGGGATGGATGATCTCATAACAACAGATCAGATATAGCACAACACCTGGGGGAGGAGGTAATTCCTGGGATGAATTGTATAATGACAAGAAGAACAGATACTACACAACACTTAAAGGAACAGGATGTTATTCCTGGGATAGATGAGATCATAACAACAAAACAGATACTGCATTACACCTGAAGGACGAGGTAATTCCTGGGAGAGATTGTATAATGACAACAGAAGAGATGCTACACAACACCTGGAGAAGGAGGAGGTAATTCCTGGAATGGATGATATCATAACAACAGATCAGATACTACGTTACACCTGAATTAGGAGGTAATTCCTGGGAGGGTGGTATCAGAACAGATACTACACTGCCTCTGAACTGTGTGTTGGATATTAATACATTAGTCTGAAATAATATAGTAAACTGAATTAAGCATTACAACAGAACAAATGCTCAATAATTGTAGAAATAATGGTGTAGTTAGGGCTGCAGGCAGACAAATACCTAATCTACATTAGTAAATGATATAGATCTAAAAAAAATTGTGTCACTTATAGTACTTCGTAATTCTATTCTTCTCTGCCTTTAACGCGCATGCGCTTTATTATATGTGCTCGTAATTTGAAGTGAAAAGGTAAAAATGTGAAATTTAAATAAAAAAATAATTTGCAAAAGCTAAATTTTTATTGGCTTTGAACAGCTAAAAATCGTTAATTTGGTGACGTAGTTTCTTTGTAAAATACAACAACATAAAGTATTAAAATAAAAATAAAAATAAAAATAAAATAAACGTGTGAACGTGATGAAAATTTTATAATAGTCTTAAATAAAAATTTATTCTCTTTCGTGGATAAATGTGCCTGCTGAGCGATTTGGCTACACATTTACCAATCAGTTTGCAGGGCGCATTAATTTCATTTATTCCCTCACGTCATTTTTGGGGAATCACCGTCGGTGAGCATAGTAAATTTTGATAGGTAATACCCCCCCCCTCTCTCTCTCTCTCTCTCTCTCTCTGTCCCCCCTCTCTCTCTCCACTGGACGCTCCGGTATTAACGATATTCGCCTGAAGATACGAGTAACTACTGACAGACCTTTGACCGCCTAAGCTACTTCACTTGGATACTGTCGAACTGTCTTCCAGTTAAATAAATCCTTTCGTTGTGTTAACAAGGGTTTATTTTTTCCTTCCGTGCGACATTTTCATTTACTACTAGTAATAATGCATCTCACATTTCGATAATTTCGTTCACCTTTAAAAACAAGGAAGCAAATCTTTTTATGGATTTGAACTGTGAACGAGTTTTATAGCGAAACCACTGACTGAAACTTTCATGTCTGGACTTGAAGACACCTCAAAGGCGCGTGGACCTGATCTCATCCTTACTATACTAATAAAGAAATGCTCTGCTGGTCTAGCCCATGCACTTTCTAAACTCTACAACAGATGTCTTGCTGAATCTTGCTTTCTCGATAGCTGGACAATTGCTCCTGCAATACTTGTATTGGTGAAAGAACTGCCCGCAGAATTATCGCCTCATCAGTCTCCTTCCCGTCTTCGGTAAAATCTCCAGGTATTAATCAATCAAGAGCTAGTCTACACATCTCGTAAAAACCGACCTTCTCTCTGACCGACAGTGTAGATTTAAATAAGCTCGTTCTACTGCAGATGTTTTAACGGTCATCTGTGACCATATATACTAAGCGCTGGATAATGACTTTACCGATGATAGATAAATTAAAATAACGGTTTCGATTATCGGTAATTATCGGTGGTATTCTGAGACAAAACTAAACTAAGATCACTCCCAGACTTATACACTAAAGTTCTGTAAATTTAAAGAAAATCTGTTCAGCCATTTCAGAGACTATAAGGAACAAACTCACACACACACACACGCACACACACACACACACGCACAAAGTTGTATTTATATAATTGTAGAGATAGAGATAGAGGTCCTTCTCAAACAAGAGGGAAAATTCAAGTTGTCATCGATTGCCCTACATCCGAACAACACAAATCATTGCGGGAGAGTTTCAGTGGTCGATTCTTGGACCTTTATTACCTGCGACCTGCCTGATAAAGTTGTGTCCGATATGGGTATATTTGCTAATGGCACTACACTCTGTAATATACATGAGGAAAAACGAATGTACACATACCCAAAGCAATGGCAGAAACCTTAGAAAATGACCTTCAGTCAGTAACGGAATGGGGCTGTAAATGGATGCTAACATTTAACGCTATTATGATTAGGTTTCTATCTTTAATGATTACCAAGAAACCTTCTCGATCCCTTACTATGAGATTAATAACATTTTACCTGAGATTAACATCCACAGGAAACATGAATTGGGACAAATACATCGAGCACATTGCCAAGACTGCTGCAAAGAAAGTGTGTTCTCGTCATCGTGCTAGAAAATTATTTACACCTGAAAGTATCCTGTATCTCTACATAGGCAAAATTCGCCCATGCAGGGAACAGTGTTGCTACATTTGGGCTGGCGCATTTACCACTAGTCTCTCTCTCTCTCTCTCTCTCTCTCTCTCTCTCTCAATCTCTCTCTCTCTCTCTCTCTCTCTCTCTCTATCTATCTTAAATAGAGTCCAAAAGATCCCGCACTATCAGTCAAGCTCCAGCCCCGGTCCCATCTCCGTAATGTTGCATCTCTGTGTCTGCTTTACAAATACATACATTAATGGGATGATAATTTCATGGCACTTGTAGCCCATCGTCTTACATACCCCTGACAAACCCTCTTAACTGTGACAGTGTCGTTGAATGTAACAATAATGGCGACGACGACGACGACGACGACGACGATGATGATGATGATGATGATGATTATGCTGATGAAAGGAAAGAGTATTATTAATAAAGGTTGTTATGATATTAATTTAATACACACACAATTATTTGGGAATATGATGAATTGATAAAGTAGAACTCTATTTTCGTCCATGATAATTGGGATGACACCCGACAGCTGTTAAAAACACGCTAGCTGAAAAAGTTAGCGTCTTGGATTATACTATGCTTCCAAAATATTCAAAAATGGTGACAAGTGACAAGTCTCATCTCAGTGCTACCCTTATTAAGGAAAACATTTAACCTAATTCCTTTGAGCAGTCGAATTTGTTTGGGGGATCACCTAGAATATAGGTCAGCTGTTATGAGTTTCTTTGAATAAGAAAAACAAGCTAGAGGATACGAATTCAAGTGGTCATTAATTGTTCGGGCCGTAGAGAGAAAGAAACTCGATTCTCCAAAAATATAACCAATTTATTTTTTTATTATACGAAATGGCATTTGGGAAAACCCTAAAACAAATGAAGCAAGAGGAGGAAGGACTCTCCCACGTGAGTGATGGTGAAAGGTAGAGACCTAATGGAGGAGGAAGGCAATGGGGGTTTCCTGTTGAGATACAGATTTGAGGAAGAAGAAAAGGAATTTTTTTCAGAGCTTGAGAATTTCAAAAAACTGTCTGAGATTGGTTTCTGAGAATTGTGAAATAAAATTCTGTGGATCAGGAGGCGATGTCAAGCCCACCTGCTTCTCAATATAATGAAAAGCAAAAATAACGGCGAAGACACACTCTGCTGACCGCCTAGGGACCGAGACAATTCAGAGAAAAGAAAAACCCTTGAGCTAAGTCTCAGTCGGTTTCAAGCGACTGGATCCATACTGTGAAGAGACAAGCCCCAGATTTAGGGTTAATTGCCCCAACTTTACTAATAGAAGCCGCCAGTCCCGATCATTTGCATCTTGGGTCAAAAACTGATGAATGATTAGAGTTTTGTAACTGTTTTTTGTTTGTTTGTTATCGACTTGTTATTATTTTCTTCCTTTGACTTGAAATGACCTCGATTTTCAAGTACGTCGACTTGAGAAACCAGGGCTGAACGGATCGAACACGCTATCAAAAGCAACAGGGGGAGAGCAGCAATCAATCACGACCCTCGTCGAAAAAAGGGCCCAGTCCCAGTCACCAAACGAGATCGAGAATCGATAAATCTTGTGACATCATTCGCTGGACGTCGTTGGAGAAAAAGGGGTGCATAATAACAAAATCACACCCATTCACTATAGAGATCCCTAAATACTGGAAGGCCTTCTACTCTAAGAGTTTATTTTCCCCGGACAGCTAAACTTTGCAATTTTCTCCCCATTTCCTGCTTCCATAACTGTACTAAACTGCAGAAGTTAAAATGTGTAGTGCCACTGTAGATATGGCCCCAGATAGTAGTCCCTATGCCCAAGTGGTCATATGCTTTGTTTGGAGGGAATAAGATTTTTTTTTTAAAAAGTGGCTTGGTTTCAGGCTAACGTTTTGTTCCTGTAAAACATGATTGGTACGAAGAGTCAAAAGCACGTTAATTTCATGGCAGTCAAATAAACTGAGGTCGTATTAGAGATCTACAAGCAACGGATCACTTTGCTAAGTAAACGAAGATGAGCGATGTCGCCTACTAAAAGAACACAGGATCTTTCTTTTTCGAAAAAAAAAAGACATAAGAAAAAAAAAGACATAAGAAAAAAAAAGACATAAGAAAAAAAAAGACATAAGAAAAAAAAAGACATAAGAAAAAAAGACATAAGAAAAAAAAAAGACATAAGAAAAAAAAAGACATAAGAAAAAAAAAGACATAAGAAAAAAAAGACATTAGAAAAAAAAGACATAAGAAAAAAAAAGACATAAGAAAAAAAAGACATAAGAAAAAAAAAGACATAAGAAAAAAAAAGACATAAGAAAAAAAAGACATAAGAAAAAAAAGACATAAGAAAAAAAAGACATAAGAAAAAAAAAGACATAAGAAAAAAAAAGACATAAGAAAAAAAAAGACATAAGAAAAAAAAGACATTAGAAAAAAAAAGACATAAGAAAAAAAAAAGACATAAGAAAAAAAAAGACATAAGAAAAAAAAAGACATAAGAAAAAAAAGACATAAGAAAAAAAAAGACATTAGAAAAAAAAAGACATAAGAAAAAAAAAGACATAAGAAAAAAAAGACATAAGAAAAAAAGACATAAGAAAAAAAAAGACATAAGAAAAAAAAGACATAAGAAAAAAAAAGACATAAGAAAAAAAAGACATTAGAAAAAAAAAGACATAAGAAAAAAAAGACATAAGAAAAAAAAAGACATAAGAAAAAAAAAGACATAAGAAAAAAAAGACATAAGAAAAAAAAGACATAAGAAAAAAAAAGACATAAGAAAAAAAAAGACATAAGAAAAAAAAAGACATAAGAAAAAAAAGACATAAGAAAAAAAAAGACATAAGAAAAAAAAAAGACATAAGAAAAAAAAGACATAAGAAAAAAAAAGACATAAGAAAAAAAAAAGACATAAGAAAAAAAAAAGACATAAGAAAAAAAAAAGACATAAGTAAAAAAAAAAAAAAAAGAAGGGAACAAGAAATCCATAGAGCTTACACCAATTTGACCGAAACACTAGGTGGACCAGTCGAAAAATGCCTGCCTTTGTGTTATTTTATAACGTTGGTATATATATATATATATATATATATATATATATATATATATATATATATATATATATATATATATAGTCATCCACATGCAGTGCTGTTTCGCAGCTCATCAGTGCGACTAGACAAGCAACTACCTCAAGTCAAGATCAAAACCCGATCGCCCATCGACAGTCGGAACTTCTAACCGTTGCGCTATTTGGCTGCTGCTATGCGGACAGTGCATTAACAATGTTTTGTCATTGTCCAAATATAGATGTTGTTTGTTTGTTTTTGTTAGCGATATATTTTGAATAAATTAAATTATATATACGAAAGTGCATTTTTACCTAAATGCGAGTTGGGAATAATTTTTTCTTCGACCAATTTGGTACCTCCAAATAGGGCGCGGTATATGTATTGTTTTTTTTTTTAATATAGTTATCCACTGACACGTGTTTCGTCGTCTACGACTCATCAGAGTAGCAATATTCAGACACTCTGATGAGTCGTAGAGACGAAACACGTATCAGTGGATAACTATATTAAAATTTAGAGCCCAATTGCGTCATAATATTTTACTTTTTCATTTTAAACTTTCATTCAAACCAAAACATAAAAAATAATTTTATAAAATCAACCGTAGGTTCTCTACAGTGCAACGTAGACTACAAAGTATTATGGACTAAGTCAGTGCGAAGAGAAATGTGAAGCTTTCTCTAGTTACACCGTGATGGATCCTCAAATAGAGATAACAATCGATCGATTTGATTGAAAAATGGTTGATTTCACCGATTCTGATGACTATAAAAATATGGGAGTGTTAAACATTCGTTGATCAACGCAAAGGAATAGATATGTTATCCAAAATTCTTAGGTCCTACTCTTTCCCCTAATCTCTCCGTTCATAGTAGTTTCGTTGTTGCTTTGTTTTTGTTTTTCTCCTTTGTAAAAGATAAAAAAAACAACCTCTTTTTAAATATGTATAAAAAGAATGAGCTTAAATTAGGTCTGGAAAATGATGATGTGGGATCTCTGAAAGATGGTGCTACGGAAACATGTATGCACGTATGTAGCTAACAATATAACTAACTTATACACACATATTTCTCTTTATCTGTCTGTTCATTTGTCCCACTTTTTCTTGGTAAGTTTTGATTCATACATATTTACTGCAAAAATGAGCACAAAGTTAACCATATTCTGTTTCCATGGGCTATATCTTTTGTCAGTGTTAACAGAGTAAGATGTCTAGTTTATATATATACTAGCAAAAGTACCCGTCGTTGGCTGGGTTCAAAAATAGCCTACAGAAAATGAACTCTGATTTATGGAAGTATGATAGGTTATGAAAAGGAAGGGTTGTAAAGAGATAGCTTCGAATTTGGGGGTATCAAAACCAAAGCAAAATATGATGAAAGTAAAAATAAAATAGATAAACCCCATAATTTATTATACCATACCTGTTCACACTGAAACACTTATCACAATATCCTGTGGATCTATATTAAAAAACCTTGGTAAATTTTGTGACATATTTCCATTCTATGGAGATCAGGCGCGAACGAACACCTCATAATTTTATTATACCATATTTCTTCAAACTGAAACATAATTATCAAAGTATACTTACGCAGATAGATATGAAAAGTCTTTATTAAAATTTGTGCCTATTTCCATTCTATGGAGGCCAGGCGCGAACGCAAAACCCCACAATTTTATTATACCATCCCTATTCAAGTTAAAACATACTTATCAAAGTATTATTATGTACATCTATATCAAAAACACTTGTAAACGTTTTTTTTTAATTTTTTAATTTTTAATTCCATACCTTGTGGACCAGACGCGAACGCAGACCCCACAATTTTAATGAACTACCATTCTGCCAGATCAAACATATCCATTCCTGTGTTCGATACATCTTCTATCCTTATATGTAATCAGCTTTTTTAAATAGTCAACCATATCGGAGCCTATTCTACACACACACACACACACACACACACACACACACACACACACACACACACACACACACACACACACACACACACACACACACACACACAGAGACATTCAGCTTTATATATATATATATATACATATATATATATATATATATACATATATATATATATACATCTGAGAGAGAATATATAATTATTTCCACAGCCAGACAACATCGCAGCTCGCAAGAACCATGACAGCCAACAAACGGGAAGTCCAAGACTAAAGTTTCGCCCTCATTATGGCTCATCAGTTAGAAATATCCAAACTCGGTATTTGAAATCGGAGCCTCTTGCCTGCTAGGCGAGCACTCAACCAATTGAGCAAACACGCCATAAAGAAAGCCTATTAACTGACACGGCTCAAGCAAACCACGGCGAAAATGTGACAGTGAAATAAACCTACCTCATACCGAACAAGGGATGTGGTCATCCAACCGTCTATAACCCAAGCCGAGTCTCACAAGTAGGAATATATGTATATATATATATATATATATATATATATATATATATATATATATATATATATATATATATATCTACAGTCCTGGTCAAAGTGATAAGACCACTTAAGAAAGTAAGCGTTTACACATATTATCGAAATTTTAATCAAACAAATGGTTTAAACCATTGCCAAAAGGGAAAATATGATGAAAAAAAAAAAATGAAAGGTGTAAACATTAAATTACAAATTCTATTTTCTTTAATTGCAGATTTGACAACTATCGGTTACTAATTCATCAGGGATAGACTGACACACGAGCAACGTTTGCAAATTACAAATGATATGATCAATTTAATGAAAGAAAACTTTGATGAATGAATAATTTCACGAAATTGAGCTGGCAACTGGACACCTTGTTCGTGCGATTTAACCCCATTAAATTATTTTCTTTGGGGATATATGGAGAAAAGGTATTTCCCAAGCCAGCAACAATATGATAGCATTCTTGCTTTCCCCTCTCTGGGTCAATTAACAGTTTTAATTCTAGTTCGCAGTTATAACCAGCTGTTATGCAAGTTTAATGATTTTTCTGGTAAAAGTCTGAAGGATTAGCGCATCTTGCATCTTTTTTAAAAGTTCTTGTTGTGTCGGCACATGGTTAAAAAAATTCTGCCGTGTCACCACATGTTTTTCTATTGTCGCGTCATGTGCTTAAAAGTGTCTCTCCCCATCACATGCGTTTTTCTCTCGGCTCTTTTTTCCTATTTTTCCTCCGCTGCAACGTCACCTCGCACCATGGCTTGGTCATTTCCATACATACCGCTGCTGATAGAGACGTGTTAGTGACTTTGTTATATATTTGTAGGGGAAAAACATTTTTATGTGATTTATTTTAATTTAAAATTATATACTATATCTATACACAAACACCCTACATAAATTGGATTCTGTATTAAAGGAAGGCCACACACTGTCTACTGAGCTTCAGTCACTGTCCCATCACCGCATTATTGCATACCTCTGTATTTTATAAGTATGTCAATGGCATGTGCTCCAACGGACTTTCTTCACTTGTGTCCTCGCAAATTAAATTCTCTGACCAACAATCAGCAAAATCTCACTCCTTCACCATAGATGTCCCTGAGATGCCGGAAAGCTTTCTACTCTAATAGCTTTTTTCCTCAAACAGCTTGTCTTTGGAATTCTCTCCTTGCTCTCTGTTTCCTCGACAGAGCCAACAAGCAGAAATTTAAATGCCATATAAACGAAAGTTTTACTTCCCATACAGATTCGCTATCTATAAATCTGGTACCTATCATATTAGTCCCTTATGCTCCAGTAACACTATGCCTTGTTTGAAGCAAATAAAAGAAGAAAAAAAAAACCCCTAAAATTAACCGATTCTTATATTTTCCCGATCTACCTGCTTGATCCTTACTTATTTCATACCTTATGCTTTGAAATAGCCAAATACAAGTTTTAAGGCTAAACTGCTTGAAAAAAGGGTCAAATTGGCAAAATTTGGCTTTAAAAATGCCAATCTGACTACTCTGAACAAAAATATAAGCGTGACCTCTCTTTGATGTAACCTCCTTTTCAAATATCATTATAATAATATATGGTGTGAGAAAGGAACTCGTAATTTCGACATGCAGCAGTTCTTTACTGAAGAAAGGGGTCAGTGAACGTTACACAAAAAGTGAACATTCGAAAAAAACAATATATAAACAGAACATTGTCTACCATGAGGTGTTGGACTGAAGAAGTAAATTAAATATTTTCTCTTACAATGTGATTTTATTATTTGTATTGAACTATGTAGCACAATATTACTTTCTGAGTATTTATTAGTACTTCTTATCTCATGTGGGCCAGTTCTCTATTTAAAATTCAGTAGATACTATTTTCATAGAAATGTTAGTAAACTTATATTTGCTGTGTGTTATTAGTTTTTTTGTCCCCAAAATCTAATTTCTTGTGCTATCCTGAAGAAATATGAGTTTTATCAAAACGTATTTGTTGATTGAATATATTTCTCAGTCCTTGGAATTTCCACGGGTCCTGCTGGTCTATATAATAATGTGCTAAATCATTTCGGTCCTGGATATGACCTTAAACTATATCCGATGGTGAGGCCCCAGATTGCAGGCCTTAGGGAGTGTGGAGCCACCCTTTAATTGCCATTGCTCCCAGGTCAACTCTGATCCGAAGTGGTAGTACCTGTTAGGGTCCCAACTATGGGTTAAATAGAATACGACTTAAAAAACAAATATACTATATTAAAAAATCGTTCTTCAAAATCACCAGATTCGGCATTAAATAACCTGAAAAGGGTTGATATGCCGTAAAACAAAACAACCAAATCAAACTAAATCATTTCATATTGTTACATATGTTATCAAGTTTCGCACACATAAAAAATGAGATGGTCCGATGGTGATTAGTGAATAATCAGATGTCCATAATGTAAACAATTCTGAAAGATGAATTGTTCCAAAATCCAATTATTTATCTGTTATTATTGTTATTATTATTATTTACTAAAGATGAATTGTTCCAAAATCCAATTATTTATCTGTTATTATTGTTATTATTATTATTTACTAAAGATGAATTGTTCCAAAATCCAATTATTTATCTGTTATTATTGTTATTATTATTATTTACTAAAGATGAATTGTTCCAAAATCCAATTATTTATCTGTTATTATTGTTATTATTATTATTTACTAAAGATGAATTGTTCCAAAAATCCAATTATTTATTTGTTATTATCGTTATTATTGTTATTTATTAAAGATGAATTGTTCCAAAATCCAATTATTTATTTTAAAGAGAATTGTTCCAAAATCCAATTATAACACTATCAACGAAAATAGCACATTTTAAATTAATGTATTTCGAAAGTGACATTAGTTTAACTGATTTAAAATTAATTGACCATTAAAAAACATCTTTTACAAAGGCGTCACCACTTATCAAGGCCTGGAGGCCACTTGAGGATAAGGGTTAATGAGTGTACAGTAGTGAATGGAACAATATCGTAGTAATCGTTAGTAGTTAAAATTTGGTAAATTGGATTAATTAAGGGGACAGCTCATTGGAACTTGTTTACATTGGACTTGAAGACGATCATACTGTAGTCAGCTGGAAAGCAGGGAAATGGAAGGGAGTTCCACATACGTGCAGTTCTAAGAAAGAAACTTTGTTCATGGAGTCTACGTTTAGGTTAAAGCACAGATAAAAAGTGGGGAAAATTATTGATAGTGGTTTCAGTTAGACGAGTGTTTTTCATGAAAGTTTGACAAGGAGGGACCACAGATTGGAGTTCAGACGAGTACTTGCCATGAAAATAACGATAGAGCAAAGACAGGTTCACAACGTCTCTTCTGTGGGAAAGAGGTTTCAAGGAAGAGAAAATGACATCCACTACTTGGCTACGAAGTCTATTTTGAACTCTGTCAAGGCAGGATTAACTACTATTTTTATGGTGTGAGAAAATTTATTATTTTTTTATTGTCAAGATTGTTATCTATTTTTGACTTCCGGGGTTTTCTGTCCATTTGGCTGGATAATTAGTCATCATCAAATGTACAAGAAAGCCGTTCTTAACATAGGGAAAGGGCGAGTTGTCACGTTATCTGAGGGGAAGATAAGCATTAATCAGAAAGGACCATATCTTGCTTGCGACTGTTGTCCCGTCTGCAGGGTAGAAACCGGAAGTCAAAAAGAGCAAAAATCTTCATTGTAACATATTGCATAAAACGATTTAAATTCTTTCAGATTATTAAAGCATCATTCATAGTTTTTGCAATATTCTAACCCATGTTGACCGGAAAACGACCTTCTTTATTCAACAGAAAAAGAGCCATCTTCCATCATGATAATGCTCGTCCTTACACAGCATTACTGATCAAATATTGCCTAGGGAAATTTGGTTGAGAGCTTACCTATTGTTGCATATTTTCAGAAACTAGCTCCTTAGGCTTATCCCTTATTTCAGGATTACAAACCATTTAGATGGACTTAGGTTAACATCGCGAAATTTACTGAGCAAATGTCGTCATAAAGATTTTCAAAAACACAGTTTTCATTTTCGAGATGGAATTTTAAATTGGCAAATACATTTGCACTGACTTAAAAAAAACTCACCGTAGAATTTCCACAGGATACACTAAGACAATTTCATGTTGCTAAATGCACGTTATCACCCTTCACTCATTCTTAAAAGACGGGTTGAAGATGTAATATTACTATATTAATAATACCGCTCCAGTAGATATCTTACTCCTGGTGCAATTCTCTACCTATATAAAAACCAGGTTCGACCAACGATGGAGTACTGTTGCCACATCTGGGCAGGAGCTGCTAGAAGCAGCTTATCCTGTCTTCACAGGGTTCAAAATAGCCTTCGTAGCTTAGTGGGGGGGATGTGCTTTTCTCTTTCCTGCAATCTTTCCCACAGAAGAGACGTAGCGAGCCTGTCCCTGCATATCGTTACTTTCATGGCAGGTGCTCATCTGAACTTCAAACTATGCCCCCCCCCCTCGCCAAGCTTCCACAAAAAAACACTCTTCTAGTCAAAACCACTATCGAATATTTCCCACACTCTTTATCTGTGCCTACACCCAAACGTAGATTCCATGAACAGGGCTTCTTTCTTAGAACTGCTCGCCTGTGGAACTCTATTCCGTTTGCCTGCTTTCCAGCTGACTACAATCTGATTGTCTTCAAGTCCAACGTAAACAAGTTCTTATTGAACCATCCCCCTAAGTAATCCAAATTATAAAATTCCTACTAATGTTTACTACTCTAAAATCATAATGACAAATGTATACCCATTAACCCTTATCCTCGAGTGGCCCCTGGGCCTTGATGTGGTGACCCCCCCCTCCCCATGCAAAAAAAAGAAAGATAAGTATATTTCAGTTCGAACAAAAGTGGTCTGCAACCGTGGTGTGTCCTCGGATCTCGCTGATGAAAACTTATTTCTACTGGGCTATTCTCCCTTGCCCATCTACTGAGATAAGCAGCCCCAGTTGGCAATGAAGCTAATTTGTCACATGAAAACATTCTTGTCCGTGTGAGCGTGTGAGCGTTTGGCTGTTAAGAAATGCGCAAGATAAAAGATGTTTATCGCGAGGAAAAGGGTGGAGAAAGGTAACTGTATTCACACGATCAGCATTGAATTGATTTTTCACTGTGACAAACGCTCACACACATTCCTGTTGAATTCACTTCTCTTTTTATATACGCAGTGATCTGTGCAAGTGTGAAAACTCGCACAATGTATACTTGTAAGGTGCGTATATAATATAGACTTGTTCCTGTGAAGCAGAAAATACCCATTACTCATTGTTAAAACTAAAGAAAAAAAAAATTAATAAAAAAAACAACAAAAAAAAATATATATACATATATCCAAGGCAATGGCTGAAACTTTAAAGAATAAGCTCCAGTCTGTAGTGGAATAGGAACGTAAATGGATGGTAACATTTAATGATGCTAAGACTAAGCTTCTTTCTTTTTGACAAATACAAGAAACCTTCTCAACCAATGATTGCTATGAATAATAATTCGCAACCTTCATTCAACATCCTCAGCTTAAACATTGATTTGGACAAATACTTTGAAGGCATTGTGCAATCCCCAACCACATCTCTTTTGAATCGGTGCTGCTTGAGTCCAGTGGCAAGTAAAGGTCCAGGACGATTGGAAACAATGCCGAGATACGCAGAGAGCACATACAGCACCTGAAATTCTCGAATGATCACCCATTTTAGTACGGACTAGGCTCAACGTTGCTTACCTTTACTGATCTAATGAAAACTGGTCTGTCAATGTGATTATGCCGGATACTGGTGGTTGAAAAGATTTCTCATAATTATTAAAGGAAAGGACATTGTTCTGAGTAGCATTAAATCGTGCCATCTATTTATGTTCCCATTTCACTACAGACTGGATGTAATTTTCCAATCATTCTAACTAATGGATATGTGTGTGTGTGTGTGTTCGTTTTTCCTATATGTCGAAAATATCGAGAAAACCTTTGTGCCAGACCTTGTCAAAAGCTACCGTTCTAGCTTCATCAACTTTGTGCATGGCATGACGTGCCTTCAATAAGTTTCCAGACTTTTTTCATATTGGCAGTTTATTGATAGTACAAACATGAAACTCTAGTTCCCTTCGAAGTGATCTCCTTCGTCCGCAATTCACTTAATGTACCATTTCAGCAACTTCTGGAAGGCCCCATAGAAATCCTCTTGTGTGAGTGTTTAAATGACCCTTGTCACAGCCTCTTCCATCTCCTTAATTGTCTCATAATGACAGCCTCTTGAGCTTAAGGAATAACCAAGTCACAGAGAGCAAGGTCTAGACTATAGGAAGTGTGAGAAACTGTCTTGATGCCCATCCTGTTGTCATGACAACGTCTTTCTTTCTGATCTTCTCTGAGCACCCTTGGGACAAACTTTGTGCAAATCTTCCACATCTTCAGTTCCTCACGAATAATTGTGTGTGCAGTTTCCACACTGACATCAAACTGTGCACTTATTATCTCTATAGACACACGACGGTCCTTATGCATGAAATTCTTTATTTGGCAAATCAACTCTGGTCTTCTGATCCTTAATCCTTAAACACATTTCATCATCCCTCACAAACTCCCTGCCTTCCTTGAATCTCTTATGTCATTCAAAAACTTATGCTCGATTCATGCAAGATGGTCTAAAAGCAGACTGAATCATTCCATACGTTTCTCTGGCATTTTCTTTTTCAAGTTTAAAACAGAATTTTATTACATATCGTTCTTCTAAAGTGTCCTCACGTCCAGATTGTATATTCTAAATTCATCAGCTGTGATAATCAGGCTTTAGTAGGGTGTATTTCAATTCCTGCTGTAGCTGTTCATTTGAATCTGTAATCATAACAATTGGTCAGTCATATCATAAGATGTATAGCAATAACATACTGAATTTTCAAGAGTCTACGACAATTTTAAATGCCTGTACAAAAAAATCTGGAAATTTATTGAAGCCACCTCGTAAATGTGTTTCGAGATGATTGTTCGGATATCCGCAGTAGAACGGGTCTGTTTAAATCCATACTGTTAGTCAGAAAGAAGTTCAGCATTAATCATCTGGTGGGCTACCGCTATATTAATAAAACATTCAGAGATTCTAGCAAAGAGCAGTAGTAGATAAATAGGGCGATATTTTTGCGAGTCAAGTCTTTCACGAGAAATTCTTTACACTGATACCACAGAGGTAATTTTCTAGCTATCAAGGAAGCAAAATTCAGTGAGGCATTTGTTGGGGGAAGTTTGAAAAGAACAAGGGTCAGCTCAGCAGAGCATTTCTTGAAGACTGTAGCCGGGTTAAGATCAGACCCACATGCTTTCGAGGTGTTAAGTTTTTTGTATGCTATCTTGTACTGGAGAAGGGATCAGGGTCAGATCAAGTGTGATTTTAGTTAACAGGGAGTGAACTGTGGAGTCAAAGTGGAGTTCAAGGAACACCTCTAGGCAAGCAGTTCAGCCTGATCAGTTGTCGTTGGATACTGGGAGCATTGTTGATTTCCCATTATTCATCACAGTCTCGTTTGCTTATAAAATTATTAGGTAAAGGTACTGAATAGTTACAAAACGGCCTCTTGTTCCATGTTAAAAATGTGATTCGAAATAATACCATAATTATTTCCGCACGATCCGTATTCTGCAGCAGTAACAAAATGCAGACGTGATTTTAAGTCGGTTTTCAGAAATCTTCAATTAATTGTAAGAAAAATAATTCAATATGAAAATTTCAAACTAACAAGGCATGCAAGAAAAACGGAGTATATTGTTTTATTAGTGATTATGACAAAAAGGATACTTGTGCAGAGAAAGTACCGAGTTATTTTTAAAAAGCATTTTTAACTTATATTCAAGTTTTATGTTATCTTTTGTTTATTAAATTGTTAGATAAAAATGCAGATTACAAAACACTAAGTACGTGTTAAATGAATAATGGTGTTCTTTTGTTTTTTTTTACACAGTGGTCACCATTTATCAAGGCCCGGAAGCCACTCAGGGATAAGGGTTATTGTAAGTATAGTACGTTAATGTGGAGATTTAATGAAGAGGGCGGTTCATTAGGAATTTGTTAACGCTGGACTTGAAGACATCCAAGTTGTAGTCAGGTGGGAAGCAGGCAGACGGAACAGAGTTTCACAAGCGTGCAGTTCTAAGAAAGAAGCTTTGTTAATGGAATCCACGTTTTGATTTAGGCACAGATAAAGAGTGGGGAAATTTTTCACAGTGGATTCAGCTAGACGGGTTTTTCGTAAAAGATTGGCGAGGGGGGGACCAGAGATTAGAGTTCAGACGAGCACCTGCCATGGAAATAACGATAAAACAAGGATAGGCTCGCAGCATCTCTTCTGTGGGAGAGAGGTTGCAGGGTAGAGAAAAGGGCATCCCCCACTAAGCCACAAAGTCTATTTTGTACTCTGTCAAGGCAGGATAGGCGTTTTATAATCACCTCGGTATACCTACTCTTAACTGTGGCTATTCCACTCTTGGAATGATTTCTTGATGCTACAAACTTTTGTCTATTTGAATCATACTTATGTAACAGCGCGCGGACGCGCATATGGCAGCTGTATGTAAATGACCGAGCTGAGTGCAAGATAACGTCCTGGCAAGAAAGAAGGAAACAGATTATAAAAAGAAGAACGCGTGCACAGACCGGAAATCATGTCAGACAAGACGTGTTATGCACGGTGGCCGAGGGTGACAGGAAAGTATCTGTAAATAAATGTCGGTTTTGTTTCATTAAAGAAGAAAATGCGAGTCGACTTATTTCTTGTCTTTTTTTTTTTCTTGCGAGGGGTCTACGTGTTAAAACTTATAGCGGTTGAATCGATGGAATGCTTTCTGACTATACAAAAAAGTAGCTACACTGGTCGAAGTGAACAGGTGTTGAGAATAAAGGTTTACTATAGAATTTCTGCGTGGGAACACGTGCTTCAATGCCTGCCTTATTAAGTTACCTCATTTGCGCAGTGTTCAGCAGGGAGAAAAAGGTGTGTCTGCAGCGAGCTCATAGATTCCTAAGTAGCTTGTGGCGGTTTAGTATAAGTACTACTACCACCACCACCACCACTACTATGACAAGAAAAAATATTTATCATAGTTTAGCCGGACAGAAACTCCCCTCTTCTCTTTATGTCTTCTCTTTCTTTCCCCTTTTTCAAGCTAATAAAGACAGAGAACCAAAAATAAAAAGTAAATAAAAGAAGTTGAGGAAAGATTCTGCCACATCTAGGCAAGAGTTGCTAAACACAGCCTATCCTGCCTTGACAAAGTACAAAATAGACTTTGGGGTTTAGTGGGGAATGCCCTTTTCTCTTCCCTGCAACCTCTCTCCCACAGAAGAGATGTTGCGAGCCTGTCTTTGTTTTATCGTTATTTCCATGGCAGGAGCTCGTTTGAGCTCCAATCTCTGGTCCCCCCTCACCAATCTTTCATGATAAACACCCGTCTAGCTGAAACCACTGTCATTAATTTTCCCCGTTCTTTATCTGTGTCTAAATTAAAACGTAGATTCCATGAACAAATCTTCTTTTTTAGAAGTGCGCACCTGTGGAACTCTCTTCCGTTTGCCTGTTTCCCACCTGACTACAACTTGGATGTCTTCAAGTTCAACATAAACAAATTCCTGAAGAACCGCCCCCTTAAGTAAGACACTTTATCAAATCTCCAATACTAATGATTACTATGATACTATCCCATTGATTACTGTACACACAATAACCCTTATCTCTGAGTGGCTTCCGCGCCTTGATAAGTGGTGACCTCCATGTAAAAAAAAAAAAAAAAATAGTACCACAAATTTGCTTGCAGTATCTAGTCGTTTGAATCAATGGCTCTTCAGTTTGGGATCGAAATTTTAAGGTGATATCAATCATTACCACAAGGTGATCTGTGTTTCCAATTATGGGGTGGTACGATAAAATTGTCTCACAAGAAAAAGACAACATGATTCCATTTCCGTTTGTTGAAAACCGGTTTTCTTTTTTTATTATTTCAGACCATCTACTAGATGACCAGTTGTGTACAAATCCCAAGAGCGATAGATATTTAACGAGCGAGATTGGAGATGTGCCGTTTTACAACTCATGCTCTCTACCGATCCAAGTTATTACAATAGGACCATGCCAGCATCTTTAAAATGCATCGCTGTATTGCCACAAATGCAATCAGGTGGTCGCTGGCAAACCCTGGGTGTAACAACAGAACTCGGCGTCGGCCCATAAGTCAGAAGAGACCCAGGCTTCGCTTCAGAAGCAGTGCTACAATTTTGTACCCTTCGCTTACTGTTCCCCTCCTCCCCCGACCTGTACCCGCTAAACTGTTTCGTTTGGTCATATGTTAACAACATCACCAATATGACCTCCCACAACATTAAAGCCAGCCTGATCGCCGCCATCTGCTGAGTATTCATCAAGCTCCCATCAGCGGTTGTGAAAAAGGCATGCTTCCAGCTCCAGACCCGTATCGAGGTGGTGATTGAGACTGAAGGCTACATTGAATATATGTCAACTCCACCACATAATCAAGTTAGGTGAATTTATTTTTTCAATAAAAGTTTTAAAATAAAGTTGTAGCGTTTTCTGTAGGGCGACAATTTTATGGTTCCACCCTGTAGGCTATGGGCTTCTCTTACAAAGGTTTCAGGCAGTAACTCGGGAAAGTGACAGTCCTAAAGGTTTGGCTCGGCTGTTTTGTTTAACAGTATATCAACCATTTTTGGATTATTTAATGCCGAATTCCATAATTTTTTGGAAACGGTTTCATGTTTCATGTTCTGTATATAGTGGTGTGGTGGCTTCCTTCAGTCTTGACAGACTATGGATACCCACCGTAAGGGTGCCTGCGTGTGAAATTTGTGTGGCAAGAGTTGCGCAGTCTCTAACCACAAGTCAACATTGTTGCATACCAGTGGCAAGTTTAGGTACAGGACGACTGGAAACAATGCCGAGATAAGAGGAGAGCACATATAGCGCCTAGAATTCCCAAATGGTCACCCATCTGATACTAGCCAGACTCAACGTTGCTTAACTTCGGTGATCTGGTGAGAACCGGTGTGTCAACGTGATTATGCCATATATTGTTCTTTATATTTTTAAATATTTATTCATGGTGTTTGGTTTGGTTTGGTTTGGTTGTTTTGTAAAAGACAAATGTTTTTTCTTTTTGACTTTGCAGAGCCTGTTTGAGTTTTGCAAAGGGAAATGAAAAAAACAATACCATCCATGTTTGGTGAAATTTTTGTCAGGAAGCCACAATTTCCAGATAGCCCAAGTTGGTAGCACCAGGTGCCATAATAACCAAAGTAGACGTGGGATCAATGGTTACTAAGAAACAACTCTAAATCCCCATAGTCAGCAAATAGGATCTCACCATTGAATTTTTTTTTTTTTTTTTTTTTAAATATAACGTGCAATACTTGCGGAATTTTTAATTTTGATTTCAAATGATGTATTTTTAAATAAGTTTTCGTTATAATACCTTTACTTTATATATCATTTTAAAGATGCGCTTTTTACTTAAATTACAATCGTTTTAAAACAATTATGTCTTCTTTTCAGAACGTTGAATACAAGATGAAAAAAAAAAGCAAATTTGCACAATTTTTTTATTTCAATTCAAGCTAGGCCGAAAAGCTGCTGAAACAGTTGATGATATCAATGAAGCGTTTGATCGAGAAACCACTACTGAACACACAACACAATGGTGGTTTAAAATATTTTGTAGCGGCGACGAGAGTCTTGAAGATGGTGAGTGGAGTGGTTGGCCATTGGATGTTGACAACAATCAATTAAAATCCTTAGTCGAAGCCAATCCACGTACAACGATTTGCGAACTTGCTTCTGGATTAGATGTAAGATACACAACGATTTCCAACCACTTGAGAGAGATTGGAAAAGCAAAAAAACTGAAAAGTCGTTATAAAGTGTCATTTTCCCTTCTTTTATGCAACAAGAACGACACGTTTCTCGACTGGGTTGTGACTTGCGATGAAAAGTGGGTTGTTTATGACAACCAGCGACGCTCAGCTCAGTGGTTAGACGCCAATGAAGCTCTACAACATTTCCAAAAGCCAGAGTTGCACCAAAAATGTCATGCTGACTGTTAGTTGGTCTGTGACCAGTCTCATCCATTACAGTTTTTTGAATGCAGGCAAACAAGTACTGTAAATAAATGGATGAAATGAATCAGAAACTTCGACAACAACACCCAGAATTAGTTAACAGAAAAGGCCCAATTTGGCTACGAAACTCTGCCTCATCCGCCATACTCCAGACCTCTCACTTACAAACTACCATTTTTTTAAGCATCTCGACATGCTTCAAAGACACTAGATTGTTACATTACTGACATGAATACCTTTTTTTTGGCGTTGGCCAAAGTGTGCCGATTTTGCTCGTGCTTATTATGGTCAATGAATTTTTGTTTGAGCTGAGATACGTTCATCTAAATTTAAAAGTTAAAAACCGCAATTTTTTATTTGTCAACCTGATAGCTGCGTCTGCATAACTCAAGAAACCAGGCTAATCTTTGTAGTGAATATTAAAAATGCCCAAATGCATGTATTTGAGCGCTAGTATTTAAAGAGAGTGTTGGATCAATACTATCAGGAACATAGTCGGAAAGGGTACGGTCGTGGATTGAAGGAAATACAGGTAATAACTGATACTGTGTTGTAAGGTTAATAAAATAAAACCCATTTAAATCATGTTAGCCAAGGAAAGGATGTTACAAATATAGTCATATGTTTGTCCGAACTCTGATGGCTGAGTGAGAGGTACCCAGTCATATCAAATCGATTAGAGGAGATTGAGGAGTGCAGGTTAGTTCACTTAATGTTAGAATATCTGGAGAGTTTACTAGAAGAAATGATTCTACATCATAGAGGTTAGTCCTCAGATATTTCTAAAAGAAACAAGTGAAGCATGCATGGTTTCTCGTGAGTGCACAGTGAACGAGGCATAAAAAAATGACTAAGTTCAGCATTTCCCCCCACCCATTTAGCCCCCAAAGTCCCCAGGGAACGTCAAATCCTAGCGAAAATGAACAAACGGTGCAGTTTTCGGCCTTAACATATGTAAATTTGAGTTCTTCACCATGCAAAAAAAAAAAAAAAAATGACTAAGTCCATAATTTGTCCCCCCCTCCATTTAGTCCCAAAACTCCACAAGGCCTTAACATATTAAAATTTGAGTTCAGCACCATGCAAAACTGCTAAATATATATATACACAAAAATTTTGGACAAATATGATAAAATAGTCCCAAAAATGGTGTGTTTTTATTACATTTACTATTGTGTCTAAAACAACCCTTGGGACACACCCATGAGTTATCGCGAAGAGTAGACAAACAAAATTATATAGAAATCAGTTAGATACAACTTTTCAGAAAGTTTTATAAAAATCCAAGGCATCAATATTTTTTTTAATAAGCACAAAAGTGTCAATTTTAGCCATTTGAACCCGAAAGGTATCCCTAAGGGAGCAACCAGAGTTTTCCCGGAAAATCCGTTCTGTTACTTTTTTACTCATATCATGTTTAATGTTTGTGCAAAATTTCAAAAAATTCCAAGGCATAGTTATTGAGAAAAGTGCGGACAGACGAACGGATGAACGGTGAATTTGCAGGTCCACCCTCCTTTTGTCGGGGGACCAATATACAATTATATTATATACGTTTACATACCGGTTTCCCATTAGATCACCAAAGTTAAGCAACGTCAGTACTAAAATGGGTGACCATTAAGGAATTTTAGGTGCTGTATGTGCTATTCCCTTATCTCAGCATTGTTTTGAGTCGTCTAGCACTTCTCTTTGCAACTGAACTCAAGCAGGGCCAATTCAGGAGAGGTGTGGTTGGAGATTGCGCAACCCTTGCCTCACAAGTACACACAAAGCTACCCTTACAGAGGGTATCCACTGTCTCTTGAGACTGAATGGAGGCATCAATTTCCGAAAGGGGGCTTCAAGAGAAGAGGCGATTTAACTGAATTTTTTTGTAGGCATCTGATTTTATCATTTTGCTTTTTTATTGTCATATTTATGTTGCTAATAGATAGAGTTGGTTAGACAAAATTAATGCTTGTTGAGTGCCAGAAGGCAAAGTTTATACAAGTAGACTATTAGTGGAGTCTTTATGAGGTTGTTGCCTTGGGAAATCCCACCGAAGATAGGTGCAGGGTCCCATACTATGCACGACACAATTATCTCGATATTATACAACTTTTGTTATAGCAACCGCTTTTTACTGTACTGAAGAGTTAGAGATTCTGTATTACCAGTCGAAAACTGCAACCAGAGAAGCTGTCAAACCTGTATTCTCAACCTGTCATACAAAAGTGATCACGTGAAATTAACTGACAAACAATTGTCCCCAAGTTATTCTGATAGAGAGAAAGAGATGGTGGGAGTGTTGAGTATCCTAGTTAGAAAACAAGGCCAAGTACTGGATGTCTTTGAGGAGTCCTTGTGATCGTATCTGTGTGCCTAGCTAGTATAATAGACAAAAAGGTGTGCAAAAGGCGGGCAATAGAAACAACCTCTCTACTACATTAGCAATTTAAGCTTTTGCTCGCATCCCCAGTTCTAGGAAGGTTATTGACCAGGATTAAGCTGACCTCCCTTCTCCAGTGGTTTGGTGTCATGGCGGAATGAAGTCAGTAGCACAGGTTTTACATTAGTTCTACTAGACGAATGCTTTCACATGATCTACGTGTATTAAAAGATTGAACACTTTGGGGCTTTGGCAAACGGTGAGTCGTCTGTAAAAACAATGATTATATAAAGGACAGTTTATTATTCATACATCCCATGGTTATTTCTTGCTTTATTTGAGGTGACCTATACTGTTCGTAAGTTATTCAATTACCACATTACTTATCAAAACAAGTAAAATTCATAAATATCAGTGATCATTATCATATCAATATCATAACGCAACTACAACAGGTGAGAGCTCTCTCTTTTTTCTCTCTCTTTTTGTCTTAAAGAAATATTGGAAGAAATCTCTCTCTTTTATATTGCTACTAGTTTACTGTGTGTTCTACGTGGTCCCATGGTTGTTTTCTATCTTTTTGCTTTGCTTTCTTCTGATCTCTACTTATATATAAAAAGCACTATTATGCATGTATGTATGTGTGTGTGAGTGTGTGTGTGTGTGTGCGTGAGACTTCCCTATGTACTCCAAAACGGCTGGTGCGATTTATTTGAAACTAGCGGGGGTACCTGATGTTTGTAGGTGTGTGTGTGTGGGGGGGGGGTAAATCAAAACATGATGGAAAATAAACAATAAGCGAACGTAATAACCCTGTTTAAATGTTATAAAAATAAAACAGCGAACGTGATGCAAAATAAAGAATAAGTTAATGTTAAACCTTCTTTAAAAAATTCGGAAAAAAAACAAAAAAACAGTGAACGTGAAGGGGAAAAAACGAACGAAAAAATAGCATAAATAACCGTGTTTCAATATTAAAACTTTAAAAATCGAAAAAAAAATGTATCTGACATCTGGGCTCGAATGTGCAATCTTATGATAACAACGCTGTTACTATACCAACTGGTCTATGACCGCGTGAGCGAAATTAGGTCGTTTTTTATATTTAAACTAATTCAAGAAAGAAGTTTTTTGTGCATGCGTGTATGGCTAAATTGTCACAGAAGAACGATTTTTTGCTACCCCTCCCTGTAGAAAAGTGCCCAGTTGAGGAATTAATGTTTATAGCCAATTTTTCGATATTTGTCGTCCAAAGGATTGAGCTTCAAAATGATACTGATCTTGTGAAAATCCGTCACCTCTGTCGAAAGTTTTGCAAGACATACATACATACATACATACATACATACATACATACATACATACATACATAAATACAATTGAACAGATTTTTGCCCTTTATATAACAGATTCCGCACAAATATACTTTATGCGTCTGGGAGTGTTCTAATATAGAGGTTTAGAATCGAAATACATTCGATAAGTATTTAAAATCAGTAATCGAATAATCCTATTAAAGAAAAAAAAAGTCCAGATTTGATCAAAGTTTACACGTTCATGCAACTTAATATTACAAGTGCATTTCAGAAGCTTAATCACCTTACAATCAGAAAAGCTCGGCATATAAAATCAACAGTAGATTCTTTGATAAAACAAGAGCATGTTCAAAACGAATGTTTGTTTAGAGCACAATAGGACGAATATACTGATCTTTAGCATTTTAAACTTTAATTCAATTTTATAAAATCAACAGTAGGTTCTCTACAGTGCAATGTAGACTACAATGTATTATGGACTAAGTTACTGCAGGGAAGAACGTAAAGCATCCTCCCAGTATACCATAGTGGGTCCCCAGTTAGAGCAGACAATTAATCGATTTGAATGAAAAATATACAATTTCACCAATTTCGGTGAAAATAAAATTATCAAAAATGTGGAATATTCGTTCATCCTCATTCAATCTTAGACAACGTCGAGTTTTGCTAATGAAATGATAAATGAACTTATGAAAACAAAAGTGTTTCGGATCTGAGCGTTAGCAGTGAAAGGAGATAAACTTGATTTTAGAGGGCCCAATCCACTTTTTTCTGTTGTCTTGATCGCAAATATTCGTCAAAGTGTTGCCATAGACAGTCGTGTCGTTTACATAGATATTGACAGATGATCTCAAAATATAACCCAGAAGATCATTAATGAAGATAAGGAAGAGATTTGGACTAAGGCGCGAGGCCATTGATACCATATGCTTCAGATTAATGCTCAGCAACAATTAATTTATATAATTTAGATAATTAGCAAGTTTGTAAAGCAACTCATTATATTCAGAGCCTATTAAAAGCTTTCGATATGTCAAACAAAGGTCCAGTATATAGATCCTGTGTAATATCAAAACTGTTCGTCCATTGTTGCCAATGAAGACCACAAACAAACAAACGCATGAAATTTTTTGTGGTAAGAGTTGCACAATCTCCAACAACACCTCTTCTGAGTCAGTACTGTTTTATTCCAGTGGCAAGTAGAAATTCAGGACGACTAGTAACAATGCCGAGATAAGCGGAGACCATCTGGTACTGGTCAGGTTCATTGTTGTTTTACTTCAATAATCTAACAAGAACCGGTGTGTCAACGTGATTATGCAATATGTACAATATATATCTGGTGAATGTTTATGAAGCTGATGCAGTTGATGTCACCATAGTTAGGAGATGGCTTCGTCGATTTCAGACTAGCGACAGAGATGTGAGTGATAAAGCACAATTCGAATTTTTACGACCGACGCCTCAAAGATGCTGGCAAAAATCCACTGAGAATGGTGGTGACTATGTCGGAGAATAGATTTTTTGAGCACAATAGGTCGCTTGTTTTAATGGCACCACTCCCGTCTTCGTAGCTCTTTGACGTTTTAGTTTTTGAATTAAAAAGATAGGAGGCCTTACTTTTGAAACGACCCAGAATGATTTCTCCTGTAATTAAAGTACAAAGTTGAATAACAAAAATTTTACTCATTATAAACCATTCTTGGTGTATGGTTATTTCCTGTTAATTTCAGTGTTATGTGACCAGTAGTTTAAGAGTTTATCGATTAAATATTTACACGCAGACAGAGAGCCAGATGCACACATACATCTACTATTTTATTTATATAGAAAAATTGTACAGTATCCTATACCCCTACAAATCCACCATTCGCTATGCATGGAATATTGTTACCACTTATGAGCTAGTGCACCAACCACTCGTCTCTCTCTGTTGGACATTTGCGATCGATGGTTTGGAATATGCAGAATAAACCTTAACGTAATCATAGCAAATGCGCCATAATATAAGCCTTAAGTAATTAATAATAATTTTAATAAAGGAAAGGAAAAATAATTTTTTAAAAATAAATAACTAATAATAATTTCAGAAATGAAAATATGAAAAATTAAAGCTTCAAATACATTAAACTGTGTTTAATGATAAACAGTAATAAAAACAAGAAATTTTAAACCGCAAAATGTAAAAAAAAACAAACAAACAAACAAAACCAACAATAAAAAAAAAAAACTATTGCACATAAAAATATGTTTTAAAAGCAATGTTGAATATTAGCACTCCTGTGGCGTCGCCGAATTACCTGAGCAAAAAGATTATTATTATTATTATTATTATTATTATTATTATTATTATTATTATTATCGTGTAGTTGAATCAGATTTGTTTTAAAGAGAAAAATGCAATTCAAGGACAAACATGATTAAATGATGTTTTAGGAATTTAACTTGACTAGATTCTATAAATGACAACAAGAAGGAGTCTTAGATAAATAAAAACAAATATGTATTTTTTTTTTCAGAAAAGGGATGCAGTTTTAATAACTAGCAGTAACAATAATTTACAATTAGGTCTGACCTCTAGAGTCTAACGTAGTGTGACGTAGAGGTCACTTAAGCTGGCGTGGATCTTAGGGGAGAGCTTGAAAACACACATATTAGTTAGTACAAAGTTAGGAGTCACAGAAAGAGCAGACAGAGTCGAGAAGTCGGGGAGAAGACACCGTGGAGGCCGGTGAAGTCGAAATCCAAGTATGAAGTCAAAGCGTTGTAATCTCTAAAATGTTGACACAGTGCGTGAATAATTTTATATGAAAAATAACTTTGTGGGGTATCATCTTTCGAAGAAGAAACAGGGATGCGAATTCGTCACAGTTGTTACTGTCATCTCAAATGTTTTCGAACTCTTAAATGTTTATAGACTCTGTCTATTATAAAGACTGTTGCTATTATATAAACTCGCCTTGTTAATCACCAGAACATTTGTCTAACTTTCCATCAATGAAACATTGTCTCCTCTCTTTGTTTGAAGCCCCCTCATGTATAAGTATTTGTTATCTCCTCAAAATAACATGTCGATATGTCCACGTCTTTGTTTTAGTCCAGCCCATGCAAAACATTGTTCATCGAAAAAGCTATATACACACCGTATGTCGGTTTATATACAACAATATTTATTCATTGATAATTTGAAACCCCGCTATCCAATAGCATTAGGTTTTTAAAATTAGAAAATAATGAAACGTGTATGTTAGTTTAAATTAAGTAAATAATAATGTTAAAATTTTATTGATGGAAATAAACGTCGGTATCACAGTTTTTAAATTTTTTAGATGAGGTCTATCTGATTGTTTATTATTTGGAATGTTAGCTGTGCAACGTTTTGGTCGGTGTAGCCTTCGACCGTCGTCAGGCATGTTGGTCGTTATCTTGGAAAAGAAAGGATAAAAGTTACTGTCTCCGTAGGTAGCTTTGTATTCTTGGAGTTGTTTTTTTTTATCACCATGATTTCATATTCTTAAAAAAAAAATGGTTTATAAAGGGAGGCAACTGATAAAGTTCGACATTATCTCCCTTTTATTACTGAAATTTTAAGAGGGGTTTTTACAAATTTTGTTTTTCTTACAATTAGAGGTTCCCATATGTTGATAATTTCTATACTTGGTCTGCTTAGTAATTTTTCTTTTCTTTTTTTTTTAGCATATCTGCTGCTTCTTTAAGTCGTCTTACTCCTCATCTTGCATCCTTTCTTTTCCAAGATAACGACCAACATGCCTGATGAAGGTCTAAGGCTACACTGACCAAAACGGTGCAAAAATAACACTCAAGATGAGAATAATAGTCCGACTAAGACAAATAATATAAATGTTGGTAGTTTGAAATTGTATTATAAAAACTGTAAGCAAAACCTGATATTTTAAACATCGAAAAATGTAGATAGACCTTTGCGACGATGAATCCATAAATATATGCTTAAAAAGTGAATGGTTTTTAAAATCTGAAAAAAAAAAAAAAATTGAAAAAATAGAGTCACCAATCTCATAAATCCTGCACTGCCAAACAAGGTCAAACCCCTGTTCCATCGCCGCAATGTTGCATCCCTGTACTTTTTCTCTATGGGTTCATACGTGTAAAAAATAAATTTGTTTTACATATACTTTAATAGAATGTGCTTTCACGAACTCGTAAATCTGATGCCCTTTGGTTGTAATCTTAACCCAACTCGTACCCTAACCCCGGACTAACTTGACAATCAGCAAAATCCCACACCTTCAAAATAAAGTTCCCCAAATGTCGGAGATCTTCCTACTCCAAGTTCAACTGCTAGACTTTGAAATTCTTTCTCTATATTCTTTTTCAAATGTACTATCATGTAGAAATTTAAGAGGAAAGACATCTCGCTGCTCAACACCCTACTTAGAGTGCCCCTGCAAACATGTTGCTTAATTGGTAGCAGCTACTTGTGTTCTTTGTTTTGAAAGTTAGGAAGACAGTATCTTCAGACAGCCTGATTTGATCGCACCAATTGCTACGCTTTAAGTAAATGTCGTGATACTTGTAAATCACACATTTTGATAAAAATCGAATTGAAAGATGAAACCAATTTTACGTTTTTGCTTGAATCAGTTTTCTTTTATTGACGTATTGAATATAAATACAATTCATTTTGACACATAGGAAATGAAGATGCGTGTATCAATTTCTGATATCAGATACCAAACATTTTGTTATGAGTTCGTTTCAACCATCTTTATTAGATAGGCATGTCCAGCAAACGTCGCGAAAAGAAAGCGTAAATTACAAAGACTAAAATATCCTTTTTTAAAGTCTTTTTTTCCTATTTCTTTACATTTTTCATGTTTTTTTTATTTGGTTTCATTTTTTTATGAATTTCTTTACATTTTTCATGTTTTTTTTTATTTGGTTTCATTTTTTTTATGAATTTCTTTACATTTTTCATGTTTTTTTTTTATTTGGTTTCATTTTTTTTATGAATTTCTTTACATTTTTCATGTTTTTTTTTTATTTGGTTTCATTTTTTTATGAATTTCTTTACATTTTTCATGTTTTTTTTTATTTGGTTTCATTTTTTTATGAATTTCTTTACATTTTTCATGTTTTTTTTTATTTGGTTTCATTTTTTTATGAATTTCTTTACATTTTTCATGTTTTTTTTTATTTGGTTTCATTTTTTTATGAATTTCTTTACATTTTTCATGTTTTTTTTATTTGGTTTCATTTTTTTATGAATTTCTTTACATTTTTCATGTTTTTTTTTATTTGGTTTCATTTTTTTATTAATTTCTTTACATTTTTCATGTTTTTTTTATTTGGTTTCATTTTTTTATGAATTTCTTTACATTTTTAAAGTTTTTTTTATTTGGTTTCATTTTTTTATGAATTTCTTTACATTTTTCATGTTTTTTTTATTTGGTTTCATTTTTTTATGAATTTCTTTACATTTTTCATGTTTTTTTTTATTTGGTTTCATTTTTTTATGAATTTCTTTACATTTTTCATGTTTTTTTATTTGGTTTCATTTTTTTATGAATTTCTTTACATTTTTCATGTTTTTTTTATTTGGTTTAATTTTTTTATGAATTTCTTTACATTTTTCATGTTTTTTTTATTTGGTTTCATTTTTTTATGAATTTCTTTACATTTTTCATGTTTTTTTTTATTTGGTTTCATTTTTTTATGAATTTCTTTACATTTTTCATGTTTTTTTTTATTTGGTTTCATTTTTTTATGAATTTCTTTACATTTTTCATGTTTTTTTTATTTGGTTTCATTTTTTTATGAATTTTTTTACATTTTTCATGTTTTTTTTTATTTGGTTTCATTTTTTTATTAATTTCTTTACATTTTTCATGTTTTTTTTATTTGGTTTCATTTTTTTATGAATTTCTTTACATTTTTCATGTTTTTTTTATTTGGTTTCATTTTTTTATTAATTTCTTTACATTTTTCATGTTTTTTTTATTTGGTTTCATTTTTTTATGAATTTCTTTACATTTTTCATGTTTTTTTTATTTGGTTTCATTTTTTTATGAATTTCTTTACATTTTTCATGTTTTTTTTATTTGGTTTCATTTTTTTATGAATTTCTTTACATTTTTCATGTTTTTTTTTATTTGGTTTCATTTTTTTTATGAATTTCTTTACATTTTTCATGTTTTTTTTTATTTGGTTTCATTTTTTTTATGAATTTCTTTACATTTTTCATGTTTATTTTTATTTGGTTTCATTTTTTTATGAATTTCTTTACATTTTTCATGTTTTTTTTTATTTGGTTTCATTTTTTTATGAATTTCTTTACATTTTTCATGTTTTTTTTATTTGGTTTCATTTTTTTATGAATTTCTTTACATTTTTCATGTTTTTTTTATTTGGTTTCATTTTTTTATGAATTTCTTTACATTTTTCATGTTTTTTTTTATTTGGTTTCATTTTTTTATGAATTTCTTTACATTTTTCATGTTTTTTTTATTTGGTTTCATTTTTTTATGAATTTCTTTACATTTTTCATGTTTTTTTTATTTGGTTTCATTTTTTTATGAATTTCTTTACATTTTTCATGTTTTTTTTATTTGGTTTCATTTTTTTATGAATTTCTTTACATTTTTCATGTTTTTTTTATTTGGTTTCATTTTTTTATGAATTTCTTTACATTTTTCATGTTTTTTTTATTTGGTTTCATTTTTTTATGAATTTCTTTACATTTTTCATGTTTTTTTTATTTGGTTTCATTTTTTTATGAATTTCTTTACATTTTTCATGTTTTTTTTTATTTGGTTTCATTTTTTTTATGAATTTCTTTACATTTTTCATGTTTTTTTTTATTTGGTTTCATTTTTTTTATGAATTTCTTTACATTTTTCATGTTTTTTTTTATTTGGTTTCATTTTTTTATGAATTTCTTTACATTTTTCATGTTTTTTTTATTTGGTTTAATTTTTTTATGAATTTCTTTACATTTTTCATGTTTTTTTTATTTGGTTTCATTTTTTTATGAATTTCTTTACATTTTTCATGTTTTTTTTATTTGGTTTCATTTTTTTATGAATTTCTTTACATTTTTCATGTTTTTTTTTTATTTGGTTTCATTTTTTTTATGAATTTCTTTACATTTTTCATGTTTTTTTTATTTGGTTTCATTTTTTTTATGAATTTCTTTACATTTTTCATGTTTTTTTTTTATTTGGTTTCATTTTTTTTATGAATTTCTTTACATTTTTCATGTTTTTTTTTATTTGGTTTCATTTTTTTAATGAATTTCTTTACATTTTTCATGTTTTTTTTATTTGGTTTCATTTTTTTAATGAATTTCTTTACATTTTTCATGTTTTTTTTATTTGGTTTCATTTTTTTAATGAATTTCTTTACATTTTTCATGTTTTTTTTATTTGGTTTCATTTTTTTTATGAATTTCTTTACATTTTTCATGTTTTTTTTTATTTGGTTTCATTTTTTTTATGAATTTCTTTACATTTTTATTCATATCTTTCTATTTTTTAAAAATATTAAAAAAATATTTTCAAACATTTTTTAAAAAATGCTTAAAAATATAAGATTATTTTTTGAATACGTTTTTCATTTTATTTTTATATTGTTTTCATTTTTCATATCTTTTGTATTTTTTTTTTCATATCCTATCTTCTTTTCAGATTTTATAATTTTATTTTTCATATCTTTTTGTTTTATGCCTTTTTTATTTTGCTTTTTATTGTTATTGTTTTAATATCTTTTGCATTTTTTATATACTGTTTTTTACCGTGCTAGAAAACTACTAACACCCGAAAGTATCCTGTACCTCTATAAGGCAACCATTCGCCCATGTATGGAGTATTGCTGTCATATTTGGGCTGGTGCATAGGCTACTAGTCTCTCGCTCCTTGACAGGGTTCAAAAGAGAGTCGCAAATCTGATAGGCCCTGAACTGGCATCTAAGCTTCAGCCTCTGTCCCATCGACGAAACGTTGCATCCCTCTGCCTGTTCTAAAAATATTTTAATGGTGAATGCTCTGATGAACTGCACGCACTTATGCCCCCACGACGTGAACACCCTCGACAGACCCGACAAGCTGCAAAATCCCACCCCCACACTGTAGAGATCCCTAGATGTAAAAGATCTTTCTACCCCGGTAGTTTCTTCCTCAGAACCGCTAGACTTTGGAATTCCATTCCAGTTAACTGCTTCCCCAACTGTACTGACATGCAGAAGTTCAAGTGTAACGTGAACTAACATCTTGCTGCCCAAATCCCAACATAGTACCCCAGTAGTTGTTTCCCCTGATAGTAGCCCCCTACACCAAAGTGACAATGTGCCTTGTTTGGAGTGAAAATGTAATAAAAAATATATCTTTTCATTTTTATATGATATTTAAATTTTTTTACATGTTCCTCGTTTTTTAATACCTTCTTAATTTTTAAAAAATTATCATTGTTTTCATATTCTTTATATTTGTTCATATCTTGTTCATTGTTCATATCAAATATTATTTTCTCATATCCTTCTTGTTGTTTTTTTCATAGTTTTTCATTTTATTTTTCATATCTTTATTATTTTATTTATTATTATTATTTTATTTATTATTATTATTATTATTATTATTTTTTATACGTTTTATTTATTATTTCATATCTTTTATTTATTATTGTTTATTTTATCATCTATTATTTATCTATTTATTACTATTTATGTATCTATTATTATTTATTTTATTATTATTTATTTTATTATTATTTATTTTATTATTATTTATTTTATTATTTTTCATTTATCTTTTATTTATTATTATAAATATGGTTATAAATATGATTATAGTTATATATTGCATATTTTTTATTTAAATCAGTTTTATTTTTACTAAACGGGGTTAAATTACATTTATTTGTAAGGAAAACACGTTAAAATAAGTTAAGACATAATATTGACCTTGTGTATGCTTTATAAGTAGCAGCAATGGCTTTTAATATCCGACTTCAGACAGGGCAGCCATGAAATAGGTAAGCAAACGAATTTTTTTAAACCGGAAGTCACAAACCGGATGACCGGTTTCAACGCACAAGTATGCAAGCTGAGCTAAGTTTTATAATTATATAGATATTATTTTATTAAATATTTATTGAATAAAGTAAATGTTTATTGTTTTTATTGTTAAAACTAAAAAAACAAGAAATGTAAAAAAACAATTTCTTGAAACAAAGCATGATTTTGCACATAAAGCAATAAAAAGATTTTAAAAAATTATATTTCTATAAATGGAGTCTTTTTGAAATAATATATTAAATATATTAATACAAGAAGTGTTGAAACTGAGATAGTTTTTTTTTTTTAATATAAAATGGGACGTTTCTGTATAGTTTTATGTTTTGTTTTATGCTTGTTGGCTTCTGTTCCGTATTTGTATCAACTATATCTATTTCCACCATCTTTGTTTTGGGAGAACAATTTTTAGAGATTGCCAAATATTCGATACTCAAAAGTATCGAGCAATTACGCATATAAGAAGCATGCACTTTTTCTTTTTTTGTTTTATTTTTCGTTTAACCGCACTGGGCCACGGCAACATCAGAAAACATCTTACACAAAATATTTAATAAAAATACCATAAAACTCAGTTACAGTTGCAGTGACATAAACAAAAAAAACATAATAATAGAATACTAAGCAGCAATAATAACAACAACAACAACAATAATCACAATAATAACAATAACACAAAAAACTGTAACTGCATAAATAAATCAGGATGCCCACTTAAACAATAATACCTACATACAGAAATAGTCTACAAACCTGCAATCGCCCCTATAGAAAACCCTAATGATAAAAAATACTACATCGAACTTGCTGGAACTTCATTTAAAGACCGATTTAGGGTTCATAAATGTTCCTTTAATAACCCCAACAAAACCTCACTAACTACCCATTACCTAAACTTGATTCAAAATAATCTTAGACCTATTATTAAATTATTATTAAATGGGAGATTCTTAAGAAATCTAGAACCTGTAATTTTCTGTCTATACGAAAAAATCTTATTATTAATTTTTCAATTTGTAGTATAACCAAACACCTCTACTTCTAACCACCTGCATGGCTATAAAATTCTCAGTAGACTCCACACCATTTTATAGTGTCATTTTAAACTTTTTAAAGTTTATTTAGTTTTTTCTTTTTAATATCCCCATTTTTTTTTAGTTTTTGTCTGCATACTTTTTTACATAGGCATCATCACTTATCAAGGCCAAGAGGCCATTCGAGGATAAGGGTTAAAGCCGATTATTTTTTTACCTCTCCCCCTTCACATCAGATACTTATTCAACAAAATCCTTTTTTTAATTTTTAAACCCCCAAATTTCCTCACTTTTCCTAATTATTAACCCTATATTTTTCTAACTATTTTTTAATCTTTACTTAAATCACGCAACTATCGCAAACCCAATATAAATAATAGAGCGTATATTAAATGTAACTAACCGGGCGTATATTAATATTAATATTAACTATCTACGATATAATTGCGTTCCTCCTTGAAATTTCTAGAGCGTTTATATAAGTTACATAGTATTATGTAAAAATGCAGCCAACCAGACGCATATTAACATTACTAACGTGAAAAATCTCCCCGAAAACCTTTCACTTTATATAAACCCCTCCCACCCCGACCAACGCCTGCTTGTTGACCCGTTTAACTCATTTCAAATACGTAACTCTACACCTGTCATTTTTCAATTCAACTTATTTTGTTAGCGACGCAGTTGTATGCTTCTTTCTTTCCTTCTTTTTCTTTCTTTCTATCTCTTCGTTTTTATAAAATTATTTTACTTGCAGAATCCGTTAAACGGCGTTCCCCGTTACTAAACAATTGGGCGAAATGAAATAATCTGGGTTTTACTGGCGATTAGTGCTGGTATGGGGCGATAACATGCAGGTACTGTTTGAATTTCAAAAAAGCAATTAAGGGAATGCGTAAATCAGTATGAATTAAAAAAAAATACGTAAAATGGTCCATTAGAATAATAATGGGAGTAAAAGCAGAAGTTTTAGAAGTTAGGGATTCTCCTGTATAGGAATTATTTAGAGTGCTCGAAATCAGTGATAACAGTTCTAACTGTTTCCGTTTGTTGTTCAAGTCTTCCTCTTCTTTTCAACTCTTCCACCAATAGTATTAAATTAAATTCCAGTTTTATGTCGTCTTTTTTTACGTGTGTAGACACCGCCAACCTCTCCATATTAAGAATGGCGTTCGGAATAGACGCCTCAGCATCGTCATATAAATAATGTCTTTCGGAGTAGACAACCTCCTTTTTTTTGGGAGGGGGACAAATAATTCCCCCAAATTTAACCGTGATAATCGTTCTCAGCATACTCACCCGCAAATGCAAAAATAAATAAATAAATAAATAAAATTAGGGAGGTTGCAAAGTCAGTAGGAGCGAAGTAGATTTGTTTATTGCGCGTGCGTAGAAACCTGGCAGCCAATGAATTACAGTGTATAATTCAGGTCTTTATATTTCTAGAAGTACTTGTCTCCGCAAAATTTGCATGAGATATTCTTCATCAATATAGTCGAAAACATATAAAATTCGCCATTCTAAAGGAAATTGGGGTGGTGGGCATAATGTACAAATTTACCTCCCTACCTTGCCTACCGCAGCAAAAGAAAATGTTATTAAATACTCCGCATAATTCAAAATTGGTGAAAACACAAGTATATAACAAATAATTGTTTTCCTATGTAATGAAATTTACGCTCAAACTATACCGTAGGTAATCGGTGTAAAAAATTGATAATTGTGCATAAAACTAGACCCTAACTTTCAAACCCGCCGGCAGCTCTGTCAATTGAGGTATGGAAGCACAAAATAGATACAATGCTTCCGTTATTCTTCAAAACAGTTTACTTATATATTTGTAGTGAATATATTTTTCAGACATATTTATGTCTTGCTTAGTTTTTTTTTTAAGTATAGTAACGTTTTTTATGTACTTTATCTAAATATATTTTACTTAAACCTGCGCAATCTATTACGATTGTCGCCGATTTATAGATAAATGTTTCCGCAGTATCATCTACTGGATTGATACTTATTATGCCGTTGGAATTTAATCTTTTGAAAACATGTGAAATGTTCAAATATTAAAACTGTTGCACATTCACTTTTTTGAAACTGCTAAAACTGTAAAAGATGTAACATATTCCTTGTTTTCTTTTCATGTTTCTTGAAATAAATATATTTATAAAATACCTAAATAGTTTGCCAAAATATATTACATATTTACTTAAATAAACATAGTTATTAGAAAAGATATGCGACTAAAGTAAAAATCAATTCATAAAAAAATTATGTACGTTTATATATTTTTATATAAGGAGTGGCTAAAAATTAAACTTAAACTCTAAAAGTTTTTTGATGAGTTGGAAAGAAACTTGACATTGACCAAAAAATCTTTAACATTATTTATCTAAAAAATATATGGTGCTAATGCAGAGAGTGATCCGCGCTATTTTTAAAATCATATGTCTACGTTTAATTAAAGTTTTATGATATTTTTTTTTATTCAATTGTAAGGTTAAAGTACAGAATAGATACAAAACACCCTCCCCTCCCATATTAAGAATGGCTTTTTAAACAATAACGTTATTATTTCAGCACGGACACTCTCTGCATGAGTATCATATATATATATATATATATATATATATATATATATATATATATATATATATATATATATATAGCAAAAACAAAACAAAACAAAAAATATTATGATAAAATTTTTCTTTTAGGTAGGTTTTCTTTTCTTGTTATGCTTTCATCGGCGACGCTCGGCTTAACTTCCTCGGCGACGCTCGGTTCACTCCGGCTGTTGGCACCATGTTCCGGAGAAAGCCGGGTGGACTCTGTTCACTCTCTGCATGAGTACCAAAAGGTTACTTAAAAATTAAGAATAAGCGAAAAAAAAAAATTACCTCCGAATTGAAAATAAAAATAATAATTCAACTTAGAAGAATATTTCGAAATGAAAACAAATCTATTATAGAAAATATTTAATAACGTGCTCAAAGAATTAAACTATCACAGTTATTCCCCTTGGTTTTCTGGTTTTTAAAATTAAAAGGTTTCTGGTTTACGATAATAATAAGTAAATTTAAGTTAAATAAAATATAAATTGAAATGAAAATAAACTAAAAAATTACATTTAAAATTATATTTTTAAATAGTACAGTATTAACGAGGCTATTATGTCGAATAAGTAATATAATCGAGGTAATTATTTAAAATGTTTTAATTTAATGTTATATGCTAATAACCATAACTCAGTCGATGTATATGTGATGTGAAGAATGCCATATCTAGAAGTTACGTATGAAAATAAATGTCTCCTTTGACAGAAGTATCCTACAATGAGCATTAATATTACTTGACCAGGAGAGGTATACACACTATAGAAACTTTATATTTCTGTGATCACAGGGAGTTGTACACACAGAAAAACACACACAAACGAACGCTACTACTTTATATATATATATATATATATATAATTTGAGTTCCTTCAGCTATAATCGGAAACAAAACCAAAACTTATGAAGAATTCTTCGTAAAATTATTTATAAAAAAAGTAAATGACTTGCGTGCTATCAGCTATAATCGAAACCGAAACCAATGAAGAATTCTTGGTAAAATTATTTATTATAAGAAATATCAGTCCATAACACTTAAACGACAGTCACTCGGATGTAAGCGTGACGCACGAAATAAATTACACATACGCTATCGTATTAATATATAGATAAAAACGGCTGGGAATTATGACAATTTCTTTTTATCGTTTTTTTTTTAATCATTACTCGTAAAGTTACAACCTCAATAAAATCTATGGACACGCAGACGATTTTTAAAAAGATTTTCGAAAAATTAGATGCCTGAAAAATAGGCTTTTCTTGTCACTCGCATATTTCCTATCCTGAATTTTTTTATAAGTTAAAAATTTCGTAAGCGGAACCTTTCGTATCTAAAGGTTTCACTGTATATGTGTGTGTGTGTGTGCGTGTATAAATATATCGGACAGAAATAAATGTTGCATAACAATGTATGTTTCTACAACAAAGGTTCTCAACTAGGAGTAAATTTACCCCTAACAGGTAAAAAATTATATAGTCGGTGGTAAATAATTGAAATACCTGATAATTTAAAAATAATTATTTCTGTTCAGAGTATGTCATGCTTAAAAAAAAATGTAAAATTCATCGATTCGGTGCTCGGTAAAAATGGCACCAAAAATTACACGGTAAAAATGGCACTGGTAAAAGTGGCAAAAGTGACTAAATAGGTAAAAATGACGCTTTGACAATGGAAGATTATGAGCGTTCAAGAAGTGCAAGCTAAGCTTTCATCCCTCTAGTTTAAAATAGGGTCAAGCCCCCGCCCCCCGCCCATCCGAAAATAGAAAACAGATATTTTTAAATCGGTATCTACACTGGTAAGGGTGGGAGCTTGGCTTTTTATTAAAAAAAAAAAAAAAAAAAAGGAGCTAATTACGGTAAACATAAAAAAAAAACTCGGTGATTGTTGCTAAGTTCCGATTTTCCCAAAGAATTTCCAATAGTTTTTGTATTATTATTTTAATTTGATTAAAAGTATTTTTAACTCATCACCACAGTATTTGAACTGACCTTTTCTTTTTAAAGCTAACTGTAAACAAACTGTAGACTAATCCTAACCTAAGCTTATCTTTGGTTTGGAAAATGTCAGTTTGATTAACAAAGCAAAGATTCCAAAAGAGTAATTATAACATTTTTTTAAATAATTTTCCATAATAAATATTTATGTATAATAATCTAAAAAAAGCTACCATATCTACCCAAATTCAATTTATTTTTTATTTAGTCTTGAAAATGAAAACCTAATTCAATGATTTAATCACTGGCGGACACTGCTTTTAATTTTCTTGTACCAATTGACATGTAATATGGTTTCTGCTCTGCGGGATCTACAGCTGATGTGCTAACTGTAATATCACACAGGATTAGTGAATCTCTCGACAAGAGGTTCGTTTCTAGAGCAATAGCTCTTGACATATTCAGCACTTTTGATAGAGTATGGCATAAAGGTCTACTTCACAAGATTTTCAGCTTTGGAATAGCTGGAAATGTTCTCTCAGTTACTAAATCCTTTCTTTCTGATTGATAAGAGTAGTCGTCGATGAGCAGAAATCAGAAGCTCACAGCATTAATGCTGGTATCCTTCAGGGTTCCATCTTGGGCCTAACTCTCGTCTTGGTTTTCATCAATGATCTCCCAAATCATATGCTTAGATAATTTGTACACATTTATGCAGACGACACCACAATCTATGGCAACACTTAAAAGGCCGACAATGATGAAGACTTTTCTAATTCTTTCTCTTTTGATCTTGAGCTAAATTGGTGCGATGGGGAAAAAGTTAGCTGGTTAATATAAATGCGTCTAAAATCAAGCTTCTCTCCTTTCATCATAATCTCTCTAACCTCATCTGGCCCTAATTGAAATGAATGGCTCTCGTCTTGAGGAAGCACCATCTCTTGACAAGCTTTTGGGACTGATTTTCACTTCTGATCTGAAACGGAACACATACATCAAATATTTTGCCAAGATCGCTGGAAAAATGGTGGGATCATTCTACAATTCCAATAGGTATCTCACTTTCGATGCGATTTTCTATATGTATAAGAGCTAAGTAGGTATTTATTTGCTTCCCCACGTAAGCAAAATATGACACAAGGTCGGTTTTTATGTGAGATGAAGGGGGAGGGAGGGGAAGGGGATGGTATGTCCTAAAATCGAATACTGTTGTCACATCTGGGTCATATCTTGCTATGATAGAGTCTAAAACTGGTTTCGAAACCTAGTAGGTGATGCCCTTTGCTCTTCCCGGCAAGGTTTTTAGCACAGAAGAGACGTTGTGAGCCTGTCTCTATTCTATCGTTATTTTCATGGAAAATACTCGTCTGAGCTCCAATCTATGGTTCATCCTTGCCACACTTTCACAAAAACACTCGACTAGCTACAATCATTATCAACAATTTCCCTCACTCTCTATACATGCCTAAATCTAAATGCAGATTTCATGAACAAAGCTCCTTTTCAAGAACTGTCCGCATGTGGAACACTGTTCCATCAGCCTGCTTCCTGGCGATTACATTATGGTAGCCTTAAAGTTCAATGTAAACAAGTTTTTATTGAGCTGTCCCCTTAGATATTTCACGTTCTACCCAAAGTACACCATTAACAATTACTAAACTACCACCTCAGATTCATTAACCCTTATCCTTGAGAGGCCTTCCGGCCTTAATAAGCGATGATTGCCTTGTAAAAAAAAAGATTTTTTCCTTCTTGAAAAACTATGTTATTATTCAGAAAATTGACAAAATTGATGTTTAACAATTTCATTAAAACAAATTTAAAACTACTTGATGCTTTCGTTCCGTCTTGAAAGACAAAGGATACCCCCTGTAGAGGCAGTAGCGCATGTAATTGTGAGGCAAGGGTTGCGCAATACCAACCACACTGAATCGGTACTGTTTTAGTCCAGTGGCAAGGCGAAGACCAGGACGACTGGAAACAATGCCGAGATAAGCGGAGAGCACATACAGCACCTGAGAGTCCCAAATGGTCACCCATTTAGTTCTGACCAGGTTCAACGTTACTTAACTTCGATGATCCAATGGGAACCGGTGTGTCAACGTGATTATGCCGTATAAAAACTACTTGATAGTGATTTCCGGTTGTGGAGTCGAAAGTTGACAAACAAAGTTTATGAAAAAACTAATACTTAATGGAAGTCAAATGTATTTGGGACGCAATTAAAAATTGTTTTAACCATTCTTTTGATATTAAAAACTAGCATTATAATTTGAAATGTTTGTTGTTTTATTACACATAATGAAATAAAACATTTTTTTAATTGGAATGTTTTTTCTTACAAATAATCAAATAAAACTTTTTTATATAAAATAGGAATGT
The DNA here is from genome assembly GCF_053919585.1 of Euprymna scolopes. Lineage (NCBI taxonomy): Eukaryota > Metazoa > Mollusca > Cephalopoda > Sepiida > Sepiolidae > Euprymna > Euprymna scolopes. The sequence goes on along the minus strand of NC_136504.1, from coordinate 37,564,210 downwards.
TGAGTTTGTTTTACAATAGACAGAGGAACGAAGAAATAGTCAAAAACAAATGTATAACAAATAAATGTTATCAAAGGCAAGATAAGTTACTCTTCTACATAGCAGACTGAGTTTTTAGTGTTTTACTTGATTCGGTTCGTAAAACAAGTCGTAACAAACGTTGGAGTCTCGATAATAACTTAAAAAAAAAAAATATATACTGGTAGAAACCTATCCAATAAATATTACGGCAATATTTATTGTGTTAGTTTCTACCAGTATATATTTTTTTTATTTTTATTTTTAAGACGTCAGAGATGTCAGAGTCACGCTGCGACTATTTTACTTGTTGTCACGTAACGCTAGAAACTAATTCTTTTTCAAACCGAATAAACGTTTCAAAATAAGTTTAAACACAAAAATGTAGCCAGTTACGTAGAAGTGTAACTTATCTTGCATTTGATGAAATTTATTTTCTACATATTGCTTTCTTTTACCTCATGTAAAACAAACGGGGAATGTTTTATTTGAAAATAATTTTTAATTTATTTATTATTTTATAATTGGAATATTTTTGTGTGTGCGTTTGTGTGAAAACATTTAAACTACTTTTTTTTAATAGTCTAATAGTTTTCCCTATATATAATAAAAGAGGCGCAGGTTTTCCCCCTCTGGACCAAAATACCGTAGGTTTACAATAACAGATGCCACATACAAATTTCTTATGTCTAGCCTATTAGCCACCATCTTATGTAACTTTATAAATACTTTCCTGACATAGCCAGGTGTTCGAATAAAATTCTAGATCCCTTCCGAGGAGCTACACCAAGACTATCGCATTAACCTACAGAGGAAGTAGTCTCGATTTTTTCCCCTATTTCTGAAGTCCTCCTAACTACTGCCGGGATTCATACACATTACCATAAATAAATTCATACACATTACCATAAATAAATTTATACACATTACCATAAATCCCCATAAATACTGCAGGAATTTATACACATTACTGCAGCTTCAACGGCTAAATAGATATTTTTTTCACCTATCTCCACCCGGACTACCTACGGCGTTCTGATAACCATTCTTACCACTCGAAATTGGGGGTGTCTATTCTAAAACCCGTTCGTAACATAAGGAGGTTGGGGGTTGAGCAGCAGCAGCAGCAACAGCAGCAACAACAACAACAACAACAACAACAACAATAACCGTACTTTAATTTTTTTTTAAAGGTGGGGACACACTTCGATCGGGCAACGCTGGCCAGTTATAAATAAAACTGTAACAAAATTCAAATATATAAAGCATCATAGTACTAATGTATCCAATGAACTATTCTTTATATTCGTGTGCATTACTGAATCCCACGTGCTTAAATGAGTAAAAAAAAAAAAAAAAAAAAAAAAAAAAAACACATCTCTAAGTGTCAAAAATAACAAGGAACTTTTTTTGATAAACACCGCTTATATCGATTTCTTATTTCAATACCGGGAGCCGTCATGCAGTAGACTGGACATCTTTAACCTATAATTGACCCCCCCCATGTTTGTCAATGTATTCAGATGTAATCGCCTAAAAAGTAAAATTCTCGAACAGTCTTACTTTTCCGTTGTCAAAGTGCCATTTTACGATTTATTCACTTTTGGCAATTTTGCCCATACCATTTTTACTAGTGTCAATTCTATCAGTGCCATTTTTACTAGTGTCATTTCTATCAGTGCCATTTTTACAGTGCCATTTTTATCTAAATTCACCTGGATTCATATGCTCAAAATGGCTTTGACTTCGTTGCTGTGTAATACTATTTTTTATACAAAACCTAAATTCCCAAACAATGATAAGGTCCTTTTTTACCTTGTTTTCGTTATAATACTTTTACTTTATATATCATTTAAAAAAGCGTTTTCCGTTCTATCTAATCGTTTAAATTACACTCGTTTGAAAACAATAATGGCTTCATTTCATAATGTTGAATACAAGATGGGGCAAAAGGAAATTCGCACAATTTTCTAATTTCAAATCAAGCTAGCTGAAACAGCTCCGTTATATAAACAAAACGTTTTGCCCATGAACCACTACTGAACGCACAACACAATAGTGGTTTAAGAAATTTCGTGGAGCCTTTGTCAATTCACGCACAACTAATTAAGAACTTGCTCCTGAATTAGACGTAACATATACAACGATTTCCAATCACTTGAGATATTGGAAAGACAAACAAATCTTGATAAATGAGTGCCTCACGAACTGAACGACAACCAAAAGAAATGCTGTTAAAAAGTGTCACCTTCCATTCTTTTACGTAAAAAGAAAGCTCCGTTTCTCGACCGGGCTGCGACTTGCGATAAAAGTGGATTCTTTACGACAACCGACGATGCTCAGCTCAGTGGTTAGACGCCGACGAAACTCTGTGACACTTCCCAAAGTTAGAGTTGCACCAAAAGGTAGTCATGCTGACTGTTTGGTGATCTGTGACTGGTCTCATACATTACAGTTTTTTAATGCAGGCGAAACCATTATGATAAAGACGTACTTTCAACAAATGTATGAATGCATCAGAAACTTCGACAACAACACCCAGCATTAGTCAAAAGAAAAAGCCCAATTCTCCTCCACAACAATGCCTGACTGCACGTTGCTAAACCGACCCTGTGGAAGTTGAACGAAATAGGCTATGAAACTGCCTCCTCCGCCATACTCTCCAGACTTCTCACCTACTGACTTCTTCAAGTCAGTCAACAATTTTTTTGCGTGAGAAATGCTTAAAAAACTTAAGCGATATCAAAAACGCCTTCAGCGACTTCATCGCCACCAGAACGCAAGATTTTTACGTCACTGGCATAAATAAACTTGTTTTGTGTTGGCAAAAGTATGTTGATTGTGATGGTGCTTATTTCGATCATTAAATTTTTGTTCGAGCCGAAATATGTTCATCTGAATTTAAAAGTTAAAAACCGCAATAACTTTCTTGTCGACCTGATACAAAACGACGACGGGTTAATGGTGGAGGAAAGGTTGAGAATGTCTGCCTTACAAGATAAGCATATTTTCGTTGAGTCTGTTAGTCTGCTTTCCTGATTAAATGCTGGGCCGAAGGGATTGTCGAAATTGTTGAACTCCGTTTAGAGGTATTTTAGTGCTTCAGTTGTGTGGAATGTAATCTGGTCATCTCTTAAAAAAACGAGTGAAACGACCTGGAATAATCTGCCTTTAAAGGATTGCCGAATGGAATGTCGCTGCATGGAAATAAAACCGATTTAAAATCAAAAGTAAAAAGAATCACTTTCACTGTTCGTTATATTTTATCAATTTTTGCTCATTTCAAATAAGGCATATTGCTACTTGAATGTAAAAAGTTACTGTGATAGTGACGAGATTTATAAAGAGCAATCCGTGTTAAGTTAAGCAGCAAGGTGTTCTTTTTTTTTACATAGGAGTCACCATTTACCAAGGCCCTGAGGCCACTCGATGATAAATTCACATTACATAGTAATTTTTTAATGTTGGTAGTTTTGGGAGAACCGGGAGCAGAGAGGGGATTTCAAAGACAAGCGACCCAAGGAAAGAAGCTAGTAGATAAGAAAATCTTCCGGCATCTGGGGAATTGGTGTGATCTTGCATCTTTACTCAGGTTGGTCGGGGAGATATTTAGGTTGATTAGGTTCAAATTCAGTAAGCTCACCCGAGAACATTTCGTGGAAGTGTTTGTAAAACAAGCCTAAATATGCAACACAACGGCATTTTTTGTATCATTTAATGTCGGGTTTTGTCAGTTTGGTAAACAGTTCTTATGCTGCAAGTTCTTAATATCTTCAAACAATTTGGATACTTGTTCAGTTTATGGACAATGCTATTTTTAGATAGGTATAAATTAGTTAGCAACCTTTCCTCATGTTAGGAATGTCTTTCTAAATGATAAGGGTATTATTTCATCACGGTCCATAAAACTGAAAAAGTACCATAATTTGTTTGGTAAATAATGACCCCGGGGCATTATTTACTTCCTTCTCAGTGCAGGAAGGTATGATAAGTAATAAACTAACTCCAACCGAAAGACCCGAGGCAAAACCTGGGATGGCGGACCTCCCAAAACTGCACAGGACGAAAATCAGCAAACAGAGAAAAGACCATTTCAACAATAGCATGTACTGGTGGCTTTAGAACTGAGGGAATGTCACGGCTGAGATATTCGTCCTGGGTAGTAAGTTTATTGTTTCCTGCTTAGGGCACCCTAACCGCGGAATGTCGACTGGGCTGCCACAGCAATTTTTTTTTTTTTTTGCATTTTCACTCCAAACAAAGCACAATGCCACTTTGATGTAGGGGGCTACTATCTGGGACATAATTTGCAGGGATACTATGTAGGGAGTTGGGTAGCAAGATGTCTGTTTACATTACACTTGCACTTCTGCATGTCAGTACAGTCCGGGAAACAGAGACCCGGAAGGGAATTCCAAAGTCTAGCAGACACTATGAGAGAAGAAGAGGAAGAAACTATTAGAGTAAAAGGCTGGCATCTAGGGATCGCTACTGTGTAAGGATGGGATTTTGCTGGTTGTAGAGTTTGTCGGAGGTATTTATGTCGATGGGATACAAGGGCTTGTAGTTCATCAGAGCACCTATCATTAATATGCTTGTAAAACAGGCAGAGGGATGCAACATTTCGTCGATGGAACAAAGGTTAAAGCCTAGCTAACAGTGCACAACCTATTAGGTTGGCGACTCTCTTTTGAACCCTGTCTAAGAGTGAGAGACTAGTAGCAGATGCACTAGCCCAAATGTTACAAAAATACTCCATAAATGGTGGCCTTGTAGAGCTACAGGATACTCTCAGGCATAAGTAACTTTTTAGCACGGTAGAGAGAGAGAGAGAGACCTCCTGCTTTGCTTGGCGATGCCCTCAATCTGTTTCAATTCATGGCCACTGTGAACGTTAAGCCGAGGAGTTTGAACAAAGTACTTTCAGGTAATGTATCGTTAGACATAGCTATCAGTGGCTGAGAAGTTTTCTTGTAATTATTAAAGGAAAGAAACTTAGTTTTGGCAGCATTGAATGTTACCATCCATTTTTGTCCCCATTCCACTACAGACTGGAAGTCTTCCATTGCCTTGGATGTGTTTTCATTTGTTTTTCCTCTCCTGCCTGTTATAGAATGTGGTGTCATCAGCAAATATACCCATCTCAGACATAATTTTATCAGGGAGGTCATTTATGACCATCAAGTATAATAAAGGTCAAGGATCGACCTCTGAAGTACACCTGTATTTATATCATATTTTTTTGACGTACGACCATTGAGGACAACCTGGATTCTTCTATTTTTAATAGGTCAGAATACTCCTCTTTTAGGGGCGTTCGAGTGATGATCATCGTTTTCTGAGTTTGTGTCACAGCTTCATGCGGTTAGAAACTCTCTTCTGTTTATCTGCTTTCCAGCTGACTACAGTATGGCCGTCTTCAAGTCCAATGTAAACAAATTCTTGATGAGCTGTTTCTCTTCAGTAACCCAATTTACCAAATTTACACTTCTAATGATTACTAGGATATTGTCCTTTTGACCACTGTACACTCTTTAACCCTTATCCTCGAGTGGCCTCTGGGCCCTGATAAGTGGTGATTCCTTTGTAAAAATAAAAAAAAGAAAAAAAAAAGGAGTAAATGTCGGTCTCTTCTGTTTGCTTAGAGACTTTGGATTGGTAAATACTAGTCTGACGGGAATTTTCATTTTGTTTTTGTCGAGTGTCAGATTTAGTTGTGACATCTTGTACTTTGTAATATTTATATTATATTTCTCTTCTCTGTCCGTCGCGAACTAAGTGTTATGGGATCTGCCTGATACACAGTAAGAGATTAATAGGGATTAATCAGTACAGTACCATGCTTTAAAAGTTTTTCTTGGAAACTTCTGTTACTATATGGCTGAAAATTTTATATAGACCTTTTCATGAGAAGGTATAGTGAACTAAGTATTATAGGATCCGTTTGATGCCCGATTAGGGATTAATAGAGATTAATAGAAAATAGTCACCATAATACCACATTTATCCTAGAAGTTTTTTTTTGGAAACTACTGAACCGATCTGGATGAAATTTTGCATGGACCTTTCATATAAGATGAAGCGAACTATTACAGGATTACAATAGCCGTGCTAAAAGTAAAGTCTCGTATTTTTTAAACAAAAAGTTAAAGGGCTATGAGGACAAGAGTGGTACCATTGAAATGAGCGACATTTTGTAATTTGGAATTTATTGTCTACATAGTTACCACCATTCTCAATGCACATTTTCCAGCGATGAACGATGGATGTGGATGGTTGTCCGGAGTGGTCTTTGCCATACAAGGGTCGTTCCAAATGTAAAGCCATCTATTTATTTTACTCAAAAAGTTTAAGAGCTACGAAGACAGGAGTGGTACCAGTAAAACGAGAGAGTATTTGTGCTCCACAATTTATTTTTCTACATAGTCACCACCATTCTTAATGTACTTTTTCCAGGAATCTGATGACTCATCTCTACTTCTGATACATCTCCACTAAGCGAACTAAGTATTATGGTATCCGTTCGATTCAAAGTTAGGGATAATAAGGATTAGAAGGGATTTGTTAATGCAAAAAAAATGATCCCAAATTTAACCATATTCATCCTTTAATTTGATACGAAGCACTCATTCAAAGTCAATAGGCAATAAATTTTACACAGCTTTTAATTTCTTAATACGTATTTATTTTTGACATGTACATATCCTGTGACATTCTCTAATTCTGCACATAAGTTTTTTTTAATTAATTTTCTAATTTTCCAGATAATTATTATAATTATTCCTTAATAGTTATATTGACACAAATATTTTTTTAATTTCTAGCAAACCCCACCTATATCGTGTTTACGAGCATTTAAAAATTGTTTGCAAATTTATGTGACTGCAGTTCTTTTTGTTTTTACAAAGGGAGTCACAATTTATCAAGACCCGAATGTTACTCGAGGATAAAGGTTAATGGGTGACAAGTGTCTGATGAGAAAACACTGTGGTCATTGATAATGCTGGAAATTGGGTAGAATTTGATAATTTAAGAGAGTGGATTAACAAGAAGTTGTTTACATTGGACTTGAAAACAAGCATGTCGTACGTGGCTGACTGAACAAGAGCATGCTACCCCCGTGAAGTAAATAAAGGATTCTGTTCGAAATTCCGTCCAAATTCCCGAGTTCGTCAGAAACAGTTCATTAGTTTGGCAAGATACACCTCAAGAAAGTCGGAGGTTACATCGATCAAAATGCTATGAAAATGGCACTCAAGATTAGAACAGAAGTCTGATTAATTCAATTAATACGAACATATTATAGTCGACTGGGAAGCAGTCCCACTGTATTTTGTTGCAGAAAGAATGATAATTAAGTCTGGCTGAATGGGGTCCAACATATTACTATAGTCATGCCAAAAGTAAAGCCTCATATTTTTTACACAAAAAGTTAAAGAGCTATGAAGACAGAAGTAGTACTATTGAAATGAGCGACATTTTGTAATTTGTGATTTATTTTTTAGATAGTTACCACAATTCTCAATGCACATTTTCCAGCGATGAACAATGGGTGGGGATGGGTGTCTGAAGCGGTCTTTGTCATACAAGGGTTGTTCCAAATGTAAACCCACCTATTCATTTTACTCAAAAAGTTTAAGAGCTATGAAGACAGAAGTGGTACCAGTAAAACGAGCGAGCTTTTGTGCTCTACAATTTATTTTTCTACATAGTCACCACCATTCTTAATGCACTTTTTCCAGGAATCTGATGACTCATCTATATTTCTGATACACCTCCATGACAGGGTTTGCTTTCGTGGAGTCTCACACCATCAATATCTACAGCAGAGAGATGAAACGTTCAGATCATGAATGCATAAATTCAGTCATCATAAGAATGCAATTTACCATTTTCTTTTGATCCATTCGGAATAAAACAATAAGAGGAATTACTTTTTGAACACCCCACGTAAAATTTTTAAAAAGTTGACTTGCTTTTTCAGAGTTTCACATCATTAATATCTGCAAAAGAAATATGAAACTTTCAGGTCATGAATGCATGAGTTCAGTCATTATAACAATGTAATTTGCAATCCTCTCCGATCTATTTGGACGGAATAAAAAATAAGAGGCTTTTGGAACGCCACTTGTACATTTTTTTTCTTTTTGCATAAAGATTGAATCAGTAGCAACCTTCCCCGCTTTCTAGCTTTTCACTCCTCTTATTTTAGAACACAGATTCCATCACAAGAAATGGCTTCAAACCATTGTCATCCCTCTATCTATATAAAAGCCAAGTACGTCCAAAGATGGAATACTGCTACCATATCTGGGCAGGAGCTGCTAAAAACAGCCTATCCTGCCTTGACAGAGTACAAAATAGACTTTGTGACTTAGTGGGGGGATGCCCTTTTCTCTTCCACAGAAGAGACGTTGCAATCCTATCTTTGTTTTATCGTTATTTCCATGGCAGGTGCTCGTCTGAACTCCAATCTCTGGTCCCCCCTCGCAAATCTTTTACGAAAAACATCCGTCTAGCTGAATCCACTGTCAAAAACTTTCCCCACTCTTTATCTATGCCTAAATCAAAACATAGATTCCATGAACAAAGCTTCTTTCTTAGAACTGCACGCCTGTGGAACTCTGTTCCGTCTGTTTGCTTCCCCCCTGACTACAACTTGGATGTCTTCAAGTCCAACATAAACAAATTCCTGATGAACCGCCCCCATAAGTAGACACTCTAAATATCCACACTAACGTACTGTACTTACAATAACCCTTATCCCTGAGTGGCTTCCGGGCCTTGATAAGTGGTGACCACCTTGTAAAAAAAAAAAAAAAATGTTAATATACTTTATTTTTTAGCTCTTAACACGCTTGTCTCATTGCACCGAATGTTTCATTCTGAGAGTGTCTTAACTATGGCCAAGTGTAAAATTATGATTTCAAATATTTAAACTACAGGATGGAACGATAAAATTTTCGCCCCAGAAAAGACGACATGATTCCATTTCTGTTTGTTGCAGACCATCTACTAGTTGGCCAGTTATGTACCAATCCCAAGAGCAATAGGAACCCTCTATCATGTCAGAAAGTGACACAATGTGCAATGAGCAAGATCGGAAATGCATTGTACAACTCATGCTCTCTACCAATCCAAGTTGTGACGACAGGACCATTGCCAGCACCCTCAAATTGCATAACAGGGACATGTGCAGGGTGATGAAAATGAAGATATCTCTGTTCCTCTAAAATTGATGAAAAAATACTTTAAAAATTACTTCTAGTCTGCACCACCAGAGTACCCATCTACGACCACATAAGGAAAATGGTTGGACCCTTCTACCGCTCCAGAAGATATCTCACTACTGATGCAATTCTCTATCTGTATAAAAGACAAGTACGTCCAAGGATGGAGTACTGCTGCCACATGTGGGCAGGAGCTGCTAAAAACAGCCTATCCTGTCTTGACAGAGTACAAAATTGACTTCGTGGTTTGGTGGGGGATGCCCTTTTCTCTTCCCTGCAGCCTCTCTCCCACAGAAGAGACGTTGCGAGCCTGTCTTTGTTTTATCGTTATTTCCATGGAAAGTGCTCGTCTGAGCTCCAATCTCTGGTTCCCCCTTGCCAATCTTTCATGAGAAACACCCGTCTGGCTGAAACTACTGTCAATAATTTTCCCCACTCTTTATCTGTGCCTAAATCAAAACATAGATTCCATGAGCAAAGCTTCTTTCTCAGAAATGCACAATTATGGAACTCTCTTCCGTTCGCCTGTTTCCCACCTGATTACAACTTGGATGTCTTCAAGTCAAACATAAACAAATTTCTGACAAACCGCCCCCTTAAGTAAGAAACTCTATCAAATCTCCAATACTAATGATTACTACAATACTATCTCATTGATTACTATACACGCAATAACCCTTATCCCTGAGTGGCCTCCGGGCCTTAATAAGTGGTGACCCCCATGTAAAAAAAAAAAAAAATAAGGAACATTTACACCCAAATAGACGGTTTATCCATGGGTTCCGTTTTCAGACTCATCTTCAGTGAGCCACCTCGAAAACATGATACTTAACAACACCAATAAACCCTCTATTTAAGTAAGGTATGTAGACTATATTCTCCTCCTTGCTAATAAGAACCTATATTTTTTTATATTTTCTCCAAGACAACTCCGTACTCAAATTAACTGTTGAATTAAATGTTATTAACAAAATATTTAAAAACCCAAAACCTAGTTATTAAAAATAATCCCCCTCCATTTAAACCACTAGAACGGACCAGTTCAAATGCCCCTTGAGAGAATGTAATTCCTATAATAACAATGCAACTAATAGTTACGTTGGACATACGACCACAACATTATCACGCCGCCTTACCTGCCACAATGTCGAATCTAGTATCATCTTCCAACATTTACATAAAAAACATCATTGCCCCCTCAAATTTCAGAGAAATTCTAGTTAACAACACTAAAATACTACAGCACGAAACGAATGTAAAAAACTTAAAATCCTTTAAGCTATTTATATCAAAACGCAAAAACCTAGCCCGAATCAGATCACATTTCAGAATAGTACCAATACGTTCAAATGCCTCGCACAACTCCTCTCTCTTTTCCCTCACACACCCGTTCCTACCATCGATTCTAGAACAGGCATGCTCTACCCACTTTCCCCTCCCACACCAACACCCCCACCACAGTCAGCAGTCGCAACGAACTTTGCTCACATCCCACCTAATATTTAAATAAATCTTCCCATAATTCCTTACCGAGACTAACACACATTCCTGATGATGTGAAGACGATTTACGAAGGTAAAACCGCGGGCATTTCAAGAAGAAAAAATGCTTGGACCATGCATCCATACGTTCGATGTATATACAAAAAAGATAATACGAAAAACTGAAAAAGTATTAATAAACAGAAGCTTTTTGTTGTTTTAAACAATATCTGTCTGAACACACACACACACACACACACACACACACACACACACACACACACATATATATATATATATATATATATACATATATATATATATATACTTTTTGATACAAATATGATAAATTTCATATTGTTTGTTTTCTTGTAATGCATTAATCTGCAAAATTATAATGATAATGTAAAACATTAATTAAAATCCAGGAACAACGTTAGCGTTTTTGCACAGGGGGTATTAATTGGAAATGATTAGCTATATAGTCCCACAGTGAAAAAGGCGTAAAGTTCATGATTGAAACAAAGTCGAAAGACGCGCGGTTATTTTCTGGAGGAAAAAGAAAATGGTTATTAAATTATGAGTGTGTGTGTGTGTATGTTCAATACGTACAAACAGCAGTTCGAAATAACTTGTTGAAAAGAATTAATTCTCGTTTAATATGGTACTTTCCATGTTGAGAATTTAGGTGTATGACGCGCGCGAAGTCATGTTAGCGGTTGAACGTCGCACAACGACGAAGTAAAGTAAAGTTATTGCTTACTAGTAAAACTGCATCCTGAACTGATTTGATTTCTGCGCACAAAAGCTTATATAGGAAGATTCTAGAACGTTCTTTTTTCTTTTTTTTTTACAAGGTGATCACCACTTATCAAGGCCCGGAAGCCACTCAGGGATAAGGGTTATTGCATATACAGTACGTTAGTGTGGGGGTTTAATAAAAATGTCTACTTAAGGGAGCGGTTCATCAGGAATTTGTTTACGTTGAACTTGAAGGCATCCAGGTTGTAGTCAGGTTGGAAGCAAGCAGAGGAAACAGAGTTCCACAGGCGTGCACTTCTAAGAAAGAAGCTTTGTTTATGGAATCTACGTTTTGATTTAGGCACAGATAAAAAGTGGGGAAAATTTTTGACAGTGGTTTCAGCTAGACGGGTGTTTTTTGTAAAAGATTTGCGAGGGGGACTAGAGATTGGAGCTCAGACGAGCACTTACCATGGAAATAACGATAAAACAAAGATAGGATTGCAACGTCTCTTCTATGGGAGTGACGTTGCAGGGAAGAGAAAAGGGCATCCCCTACTAAGCCACGAAGTCTATTTTGTACTCTGTCAAGGCAGGATAGGCTGTTTTTAGCAGCTCCTGCCCAGATATGGCAGCAGTACTCCATCCTTGGGTGTACTTGGCTTTTATATAGATAGAGAATTGTATCAGTAGTGAGATATCTTCTGGAGCGGTAGAAGGATCCCACCATCTATCCAGCGACCTTGGCAACAGACTTGATGTACCTGTTCCATTTCAGATCAGGAGTAAAGGTCAACCCCAGAAGCTTGTCAAAACATGGGGCTTCTCCTAGACGAGAGCCATCCATTACAATTGATGCCAGATGAGGATCAGAGCGTTGATGATGTAAAGATAGGACCTTGGTTTTAGATGCATTAAAGGTAACCAGCCACGTCTTCCCCCACTGAACCACGTGCTCGAGATCAGAGGAGAGAGAATCAGAGAGAACTTTGTCATTTACAGCCTTTGATGTCTTGCCGTAGATGGTCCTGTCATCAGCATAGATGTCAACGAATGATTTAAGTATGTGTTTAGGGAGATCATTGATGTAGATTAGGAAAAGAGTTGGGCTCAGAATGGACCCCTGAGGGACTCCAGCATTAATACTGTGCGCCTCTGATTTCTGGACTATTTGTTGTATTACTGCGCGTGGAGCATAACGTAGTCCTTTATATCGCATGTGTGCGAATGAGCAAATTACGACGTCATGTCTTTCCGCACACTTCATACGTGTGTGTGTTGAAAACGGTGATTGCTATTAGAATGTCTCTGCCGAAGATTTGTTCCGACTATATATAGTTGTCGGTACATTATGATCATACAGCAAAGTACCGAGTAAAGGCCACCTTGGCGCCAACAAAACGAGGCTAACTCCATTCTGAACATCCTCCAGCAAATAAAAATGCCAATGAAAACAAAACGGATTCGAAACAAAGCGGGTTTGTATTTTAATCCATAGAGGTACGAGAAAGTTGTCAAAAAACAAATATATAACAAATAAATGTTATCAAAGGCAAGATAAATTACTTTTCTACCTAACTGGATAAGTTTTTAATGCTTTTATTTAATGTAAAATGTTTATTCGGTTCGAAAAGCAAGTAATATTGAGTGTTACCGAAGAACGAGAAAAAATGGCCGCCATGTCTTTGAATTTTCAACAAAGTCTTCAAATAAATAAATAAATAAAACAAAATGGTGGCAGAAACCCACTCAATAAATATTACCGTGACATTTATTGGTGGGGATTTTACCATTATTTTGTTTTATTTCTTATTTTGAAATTATTATCGAGACTTCAATGATGTAAAGAGACAAGGCGGCGATTTTTTCTTGTTCTCCAGAAGCGTTTAATGTTACTTGTTTTTCGAACTGAATAAACATTTCACATTAAATAAAAAAACACTAAAAACGAAGAAGAGTAATATATCTTGCTTTGGTAACATTTATTTGTTATATATTTGTTTCTGTTTTTTTTTTTTTTGACAACTTTTTCATACCTTTGTGGATTGTATTACAAAACCGACAATACCATCCCTATAATAGGCATAGATAGTTAACATTTGGGGTGGGTGGGTTGTAAGCACGATTTCCAGCCAGTCAATAGATTTTTTTTTAGCTGAGAAAACATTTTAAAATATGTACATGTTTTTGTTTTTTTTAAGAATATATGAAACAGATGAATGTCAAAAATTTTGGGGTTGTCTCCAAAATTCGTCTTTTAGGGAAACATATCATTAAAAAAAAAAAAAGGGAAAAACAAAGGTAATTCAACAACTCAAATAAAAAGGGAGAAAAACAAACGCAAGACCCTAAGATTAAATTTAAAAGTGCTAAGATTTATTTAGGGAATTAGGTGACCGGTTGCTTTTTATTTCCCAAAGCAATGGTAAGAATTTACCACTTTAACCAAACAACAAAGAAAAAATATCCATTCGAAAATGTTGTCACAAAACAAATATAGAACAAATAAATGTTATCAAAGGCAAGGTAAGTTACTTTTCTACCCAACTGAATGTTTCTAGTGTTTATATTTAATGTAACATGTTTATTCAACTCGAAAAACATACAGTGTTTACCGATGTATCGGAAAATTCAAAATGGCAGCCGACTCTCTCTTTGAGGCGGTAAGTTTGGGAAAATGAGTTATAAATAAAAAAACCAGTCAAAATACTGTTAGAAACACGCCGCATATATGTCAGCCTATGTCACGGTAACATATATTGACCGAGTTTCTGACAGTATTTTGTCTGTTTTTTTTATTTATAACTCATTTTCCCAAACTTACCGCCTCAAAGAGAGAGTCGGCTGCCATTTTAAATTTTCCGATACATCGGTAAACACTGTATATTTTTCGAGCTGAATAAACGTGTTACATTAAATATAAACACTAAAACATATCCAGTTGGGTAGAAAAGTAACTTATCTTGCCTTTGATAACATTTATTTGTTATATATTTATTTTGTGACAACTTTATCGAATCTATGTGTACACTGTACACTGTACAGTAAAACAAACCCATATATATATATATATATATATATATATATATATATATATATATATATATATATATATATATATATGTGTGTGTGTGTGTGTGTGTGTGTGTGTGTGTGTGTAAAAAAACAAGGGGGATTTTAAATACAATTAAACATATTACACAAGGGTGAGAATAAATACAGTGATATCGTGAAGTCTCGAATGGAGAGACTCCCCCCACCCCCGCCTCCAAAACAAAAAAGGTAAACATTACGAGGGACCGTTCTCGTTCCCTCTAGAACACAATGAAAAAAAGGCAAGTTCTTACTTGTGGAAAAGTTCATAGGACACAACGATAACGAAAAGTTTTTTTTTCTCTTTTTCTTTATTTTGCTTGTAAACAAATTAGAGGGACCTCTTCAGCAAACCGGGTCGAAAGGTGGTAGCCTTTACAAAAAAAAAAAAGTTCTTTTAGACCGGCTGACGACCTCTTTTTGGAACTTCAGCGACGAATTTCCTTTTTTTTTTTCTTTTTTAAAGGAGCTCTTCTCCATAAACCTTTTACCTTCTTCTTCTTCTTCTTCTTCTTCTTCTTCTTCTTCTTCTTCTTCTTCTTCTTCTTCTTCTTCTTCTCTGTATTATTCTAGGATTTTCTCGACGTAGAGTTTTTCTTAGGGTTTAAGAAAAACTTTCTTTTAAGTGATATTTCTCAGAAACACTTCAATTTTTTACCTCTTTAAACTGGTTCTCTACCGTCGAATAAAATCAACGGGAGCAGGGAGCACCAGGTTCGGATGTCCGAACAACCGTTCAAAAGATTAGCTACTGAAGTCAAAATGGTCAAAATCCAGCAGCAGGTGTAAGCCGAAAAAATGGAATCTCTATAATTCAACAGGAGCAAGGGGGTCGGTCCACAGTGTCAGCGAGTACTTGGCACCAATCAAATTGTTGAAAAGTCCCCTGAACCAAAATAAATTTAAAGAAAAAATATACAAATAAAGACACGATGTTAACCTCGCCCCACCCTTCCACCCAGCACTGTCGATGGAGGAAAGCTTAAAATATAAAATTCCAACATGAAGTTCAGAAATAAAATAAATCAGACGAAACAATGTCTCAATAAATTATTGCGTTTTTCAACATTAACTATTTTTTGCGATTGTGCAGCGTATTTAATAGGAGAAAAAAAATCAGAGGTAAAGAAAAATAAATGTCAACAAATAACATGAAAAGGTGATCTGTTGTCGATCTGTACAGCATTTCAATTTTTAGGGAAAAATGTTTTAAGTGTTTTTATTGTTGTTTTTGTCTTTTAACTTTTTTCAATAAGATCTTAAAAATGAATAAATAAATTAAAATCGTGAAATCGAATGGTTCGGTACAGTCCGAAATATTTTCGTAAATAAATAACTTAATAACAGATTCGGAAAGTAAAAAATATACATATCAGTCGACTCGCCAATCTTTTACGAAAAACACCCGTCTAGCCGAATCCACTGTCAAAAATTTTCCCCACTCTTTATCTGTGCCTAAATCAAAACGTAGATTCCATGAACAAAGCTTCTTTCTTAGAACTGCACGCCTATGGAACTCTGTTCCGTCTGCTTGCTTCCCACCTGACTACAACCTGGATATCTTCAAGGCCAACGTAAACAAATTCCTGATGAACCTCCCCTTTAAGTAGACACTTCATTAAATCTCCACACTAACGTACTGTACTTACAATAACCCTTGTCCCTGAGTGGCTTCCGGGCCTTGATAAGTGGTGATCACCTTGTAAAAAAAAAAGAAAAAATTTAAACATTTGACCGATTATGATTTGTTATCATTTGTATTTTTGCTTAATTTTCGTTGTTTCACTTGTTAAACGATGTTGAATCTTCAGTCAGCCATTTTGTTTTTTTTACAGGCCTTCGAGACAACAATAAAAATCTGAAAGCTAATAAAAACACTTTTAAAAGTTCTTAAATTTACCAAACGCATAAAAATTTTATCTTCTATCGATTTTCATATCTTTTAGGTTTTTGAAAAATATGTTTTATCTATTTTTATGTATTTATTTATTTTTAAGATTTTCTATCGTAGCCTATAAGGTTTTGAAAATATACCAGCCACGTGAAATGCGAATGTTTCAGTATAGTGCAAAGTTATGGAAATAAATATGACCTTAACAGATTCAGTAAGTAAAAAATATACAGCTAGGTCGAAAATTAAATATTTGACCGACTAGTAACAGTTATTAGTTGTATTTTTTTTTACTTTTCGTTTTTATTTTTACTTGTTAAATAAACGGCATCGAATCTTCATGCCAGTCGGCTATTTTAAAAATTTTTTTTAGAGGCCTTAAATCGAGTTAAAAAAAAAAAAAAAAAAAAAAAAAAAAAAAACGCTTGAAAAATTCCAAAATTGGAAAGCTACGCAAATCGATAGATTAAATTTTCTTGCGTTCGGTAAAAGTTAGTTGTTGTAAATTTTTCTTTGCCCCTTTTTCTGTTAACTACTCTGAACGATCGACCTTTTTAATAAACAAGGCCATTCGTATGGAAAGATAACCTTTAAAAAATTAGTACGAAACGTTTATAAAACTAAATTGCAAATTTGGTTTAAGAACTTAAAACTAGTGTTTTTAATGTGCTTTTAATGTGTTTTAATGGCGAAAAAATAATTTTCAATAAAGTTCAATTTTAACGTTTTACAGTATACTCACAAACTTATAATAAAACTAGTAAGGATACCCGGCGTTGCTCGGGTTGCGTTTGTATATATATTAATAAAATTGTGAACAAACAAACAAGCAAGCAGATATGAATACGATTTTATTATAATAGATTGTGATTTTATAATATAATACAGAACCTGGGCTGAAATTTTGATGAGTTATAGAATATTTTTTCAGATTAAATTGTTCTCGAAGCAATGAAAGTGGAGTGTTAGACACGCACACACACACACACACACACACACACACAAATATCTGCTAACTGACTGGAAGTCTTGCTTCAAGCTTTGTGCAGAAGCCGGGAGATCTCCCCCTTCCTTTGCACACAGTAACCAGAGTCTAGGCCACCGTCGAGAGAGACTTGACTGAAATATGGTTCTCTGCAATGATAGGATGTCTACATTCCCAGGCTTTACTTCTCACCCTTTAAGAAGGGCTTGGTTTATTGCTAATCGCCTGAGGTGCCCTTAATATCGATGAAGTTGTCCAGACATTTTTTGTTGACCAGAATGCTTTCCTCTAAGGTGCCAGCTTTTCAAATCCCACCTTCCAACCTTGTGTCACACCTTCCTGCCGTGGGAGAAAGGTAAATACCATCTTGGCTCGGGAAGCATATCCAAAATATTTGATCGATCGGTCTGTTATTAGGATGGCAAATAAGTTTCCAATCATCCGAGAGACGACGTCATAACCTTCATATTATTTCTTTATATTCTAAGCTTTATTCTTTAAATGAATAGTTTTTTTTTCAGGTTACGATAGGAAATACGATGTTTTTCCGGCCCTTGGTTACGGTATCTACCCCTCCTTACAGTGTTATTTATAATGTTATTCGATTATACAGGGTGACCCAAAATAAACGGGCACCAACTCTAATTAGGTCCCGTTTCTTAGTGTATTGTCCGAATGAAATGAAACTTTGGTCATAACTAGTTTATTATATTAAAAACATCACATCAAAACACTAGGGTCTTTGGCCTTTTTTTTTCTCCGTTCTACAGCATATGTTCTACATGGCCTCCATTTAGCTTTTTTTTTTTGGGGGGGGGGGTCACCCTGTATACATGTGTATAATATACTGTACTGTATTTTGTTACTAACTTTTTAATGCCGTATCTCGTGGTTCTACTGTAATATCACTTGACCCAGATACAACTTTTTCAGACCTTTTTTGTTTGTTTATTATTAAAGGCGAACCTAAAAAACGACAATACATTATAATGTCTGATTGTATTTTTGAGAAATCATGTTCCACTTAAAAACTTGGGACACTCCCAAAGTTAATATTATAACTGGTGATGGTGGTGGTGAAGGATAGAAACAGTGAGTATTATTTGCTATATTTTTTTTTTTTTTGATATTTTCAATAGCATTCATAACGGTACAGTTTAGAAGTGGAGAAGTTAGAAGATATTTGGACATATACGAAGTCATAGAAAGCAGGTGACTGATGTAATACGGAAACAAACAGAAATAATTTTGTTCAGGGTTTCGTATTTCGTTGTGCTGAACACAAGATTCCTCTGGGTACAATGGTCAGGACAATCGCCCAGTATGGATACTGCTCGGACAGAAAGAAACTGCAACCTACTCTATGTACAACTGCAAAGAAAGCTATGAGAATACATCAAACTCTTTATTCTAGAAACAGCGTGAATAGGGTTCTGAATCAGAAGCACCTCGCTCGGTAAGGATTACCAGGACAGACTTGATCGTCATTAAACTACTTTATGGCCAGATGCTTTTTGAACTGATATGCTATTACAAAGGTCGCACACACGCACACAACGTATCTCAATAGCGTCATTAAACTACTCTCAGACAATCAACAAAAAATAACACGAAAGATCGTGGATAGAAGAAGCAGGGAATGACAGCAAGAAACATACGTTGATAGTTTAAACATTTGGACAACATCAAAAATGATGAGCAACAATGGATTCGCGAATGCCTCGAGGGAGAGAGATAGATGGAGGGGGAGGCATGTCGGTCAATGCCTGTACCAGGCAGGACACCACTTGAATGAATGAATGGGGATTAGGTTTAAGGTTAAACCCTAACCTGACCCCGAAAGAAAGTTCATTCCAAACTCGAACAAAAACGGACATCTCATTCATATATAAGTAGAGAATATTAAAGTTGGACGACAGATTATGGAATAAAACGAAAACAATGATACATATTAATATATTAAACAATTTTGCTTATTCTGTTTCGCTATTTTTAGTTAGACTTTTTTGTTTCATTTGCCTTTAGTCAAAGTTCTCAGAAAGCCAGGGGCTCCCGACCTGGGGCTAACAATTGATCTCTAAATGAATCACACATATATTCAAATATTCCATTAAATTTATTTATTTGCAGACTATCATCTCCATCTTCTAGTTGTTATTTCACAACGTTTCGGCCAACTCATCCTCTGGCCTTCTTCAGGTCGTAAACCGCAACAGGATAGGAATGCCGAGTCTCTTAACTGTATCCTCAGTAATTACTGCCTCCCATAGTTTCTGTTGTCTTACAACCATGGAAGGCAGTAATTACTGTAATTGTATCCTCAGTAATTACTGCCTTTCATAGTTGTGAGACGACAACAACTTAGCATTCCCATCCTGTCTACCACTTGACGAAGGCCAGAGGAATAGTTGGCCGAAACGTTGTGACAAATAGATAAATAAAATAAATGTATAAATTACTCATCTGAAAAGGATTCCAATAATAAAAATAACGTTCCATTAAAGTTCTCCTTTACATCTCAAACACTGAGTTAGTAAAGAAGTTGAAAACATCATTTTCCTCCCCCAAATTAACGACTTAATATATCGTCAAGGGTGTGAGTTCCATATAAAAACGTTGATTTAATTTGAATAAAATAAAATACGCATCAAGTGCGCTTGAAAGCCAAATCACAACGCAATATTAAGAAAATAGACATATATTTTACATTTTTTTAAATTTATAACATAAATATATTTCGGAGCTAAAGTCCATCCTCTGTATGGTGGCTATCCACATGGTGGCCATCCACATGGTGGCCATGTTTTTTTCTGTTTTTTTTTTTTCAAATTAGTTCAAATTAGAAAAAATATGGTCACAATTGCATTGTAACGTTTTAGTGTTGCCCATTGAGTCTAATAAAAATTATATAAAAAAAATAATAAAAGTGAAGTTTTTATTGTTTTATTTAAGGCTTTGAGTCTAATACTGTTTTATATAAAAAAAGAAGCTTTTATGGTTTTTGTAGGTCGAATAATTTACGCACCTGACGTGCATATATTTTATCGATTTTTTTAAATCGTAAGCTTGATGTACGTGGAATTTACAGAATCAGAAAAAGTTCAAATTATAGTTAATCTAAAGAAAATTTCACTCTCAATAGCAAATGCAATTTGACTATTTCTATGTGCGAAAAAGTGAGGAAATTGTTCTTCCATGCTGTGAGATAAATTTTACGGCACTTCTTGTAGACTTTCTTGATTGGAGCAACTTCGTTTCGGTTAATTTCGTTTTTTTTCAATTGTGTATTATTACGATATTACGATTTGTTTCTTCACCTTAAAAATAGGACCCTAACGAGAAAGATTTTTTTTACATGAATAGACTAACACAGATCGCTTAATTTCCTCCTCCCTCCCAACAAAAAGGCGATTACGTGGGGAAAAAACATTTTAAAAACTGTTACGAAGGCGAAAAAAATCTATCCACGAAA
>NC_136504.1:37533299-37540799 GCF_053919585.1 Euprymna scolopes | reverse complement strand
CTATTACGTGTTATTATATCCATGCAAATATTCTACATTATTTATACTAGAATAATATATGCGTAAAAAGTTTACAGTAAACACAAAATTGTTTCCATATATATTTATGTATACGTATATATTTTTGTTTAATCTATAAAAGTGAACGTGTCTGTGTGTCTGTCCGTGTGTGTACATTTTCCTACACAATAACTCTGTCAATTTTCAGTCTACGGGCTCGAAATTTGATATACAGGGTACTGAGATTTGGGAAAATCTCTGGGATTGGTTTTCGGCCATAAATTTTACTGTTAAGAGGGCAAAGTTCAACGATTTGACATTTGAGAACTCTACCAAACTCCTCCGACAATTTTGGGCTTAAACACTTGAAATTTTAGATATATGTCATTGGACATGGATGTAACTTAATAACTTGATTTGAGCCAAAAACAATAAATGTTAAGGGGTCATAATCGGGGTTAAATTAAAGAAAAATTGACCTCTGTGGCCTCTACCAAATTACTCAGACAATTTCTGGTCTAAACATTTGAAATTTTACATAAGGGGTAATCAGAGATAGGGCAGGCTTTTTAATCGGTTTGGGTCGAAAATTTTTAATTACCAATATATAAATGTATGTATGTATGTATGTATGTATGTTTGCATGTCTCCCTAAAACTTTCGACAGAGGCGACGGATTTTACCAAGATCAGTATCGTTTTAAAGTATGACCTTTCAGAGGACAAATATCGAAAAATTGTCTATAAACATTAATATCTCCACCTTCAACTGGGAACTTCTATAAGGGGAGGGGTCGTCTTTTCGCCGATATTTTTTTAAGTAATACTTTCCTTTCGATTTTCTAGCCTTAATTTAAAAAAAAAAAATGTTACTTCCTATTTGGCGGTGGTCGTAACAGCATAGACGTCATGTTTTTCCCCGTTCTTTTCTTCCTCCGCGGTACGGGTTCGAGTCTGCCTACCTTCTACCACTTTTCCTTTTTCTTTTTTCTTTTTTTTTTTTGCTCAACAGACACATCCAAACACCCGGGCAACGCCGGGATGAAATATATATCTATAAAAGTGAATGTGTCTGTGTATCTGTCTCTCTGTCTGTCTGTGTGTGTACATTTCCCTACGCAATAACTCTGTCAATTTAAAGTCTACAGACTCGAAATTTGATACACAGGGCATGGAGATTTGGGAAAACTTTATAATCCTTTTTCAGTCAGAGATTTGGCTGTTAAAGGGTCTATTGTCTAGCCTTAAGTTAAACCTACGTCACTTCCGGTTTGGCGGTGGTCGTAACAGCAAAGACGTCAGGTTTTTTTCCTATTCTTTTCCTTCTTCGCGGTGCAGGATCAAGCCTGCCTTCCTACTACCATTATTATTTTTTTTTTGCTCAACACACACCGCCAAACAGCCGGGCAACGCCGGGCACACATGCTAGTATATATATATATATATATATATATATATATATATATATATATATATATGTATGTAGTCATCCACATACAGTACTGTTATATATATATATATATATATATATATATATATATATATATAGAGAGAGAGAGAGAGAGAGAGAGAGAGAGAGAGAGAAAGAGAGAGAGAGAGAGAGAATAAATGACAAAAAACTATATTCCAAAATTCATGATGTTGACCATCTTATAATTTCTTCCTTTAATTCAGTTTACTTTTACAATTCTTGACAGTATCTGTTTCGTAGCGCAAAATCAATCGCTTGTTATCAATCAGTGAATTTATTATGCCCTTTACTCTTCAGAAGAAATAGCAACAATCAATCCGTTAAAAGAAAATGAAGTGTGATGTAACATGATTATAATCTAAAAATTGGAAGAGAAGTTGCATATACCTTTAATATATTTCCATTACGCCATTTTGAATTTTATCAAACAAAGTCACTGCACGGAACTATTCATACTCACAATCTACATTAATTTATGAATATTCTACCAAAATTTTCTATTTAATAATTAGTAAATTTATTAATTCTAATTAATGTATGCATACTTATGAAAATAACATCAATAAATTATAAACTATCATACAGGTGTGCATTTATAAAACTAAACTAAAAGAACAAAAAAAAACAACAACAACAACAACAAAAAACAGATACTATCAAGAATTTTAAAAGTCAACTGAATTAAAGGAATGGATTATAAGATGGTCAACATCAAGGATTTTTTAAATATAGTTTTATGTCATTTATTTTCTATATTGCTCTGTAATTACATTGAGCTTCTTAAAGAAGGATTGATATATATTATTAGAAAATATACTTCTACAGAAATAAACACACACACACACACACATATATATTTCTGTAGAAGTATATTTTCTTATAATATATATCAATCCTTCTTTAAGAAGCTCAATGTAATTACAGAGCAATATCTATATATATAAAAGCGAAAATGTATGTATGTATGTATGTATGTATGTGTGTGTTTGTATGTCTGCTAAAAACTTTCGACAAACAGAACAAAAATTCACAAATTTAGTCTCGTATGAAAGTCCGTTCCTTCGCCCGACAAATATCGAAAAATTGGCCAAAAACGTTAATTTGTTTCACCCTGAAATCAGCACTTTTCTACAGGGGGGGGGGGTCAGCAAAAACCGCCCTCTCATGACGAGTTCGCTTCTACGCATGCGTCATACGACTTCGTAACCTGATTTAGTTTAAAGATTTTAAAAAATGACCTAATTTCGTCGACGTCGTCTTAGGTCAGTTGGTTAGCGCGCTGGGTCATGATCTAAACGTTTTGGGTTAGAATCGTGGTGTGAGATGTCTTTTTTATTTTTAAAATTTTAATATTGAAGCAGGGTTATTTAAGCCATTTGCACGTGTTTTTCGGATTTTTTAACGTTCGTATTTCTATTTTAGGTTTTCATTAGAACCCCCACCCCCCGCCCGAGCACACACACCGAAAAACACCCGGACAACGCCGGGTACCCCCCGCTACATGACATAAAACTTATAATTCATTCCTTTAATTCAGTTGACTTTAAATATTCTTGACAGTATCTGTTTTTGTTGTTGTTGTTGTTTTTTTTTTGGTTCTTTTACACTTATATTATTTTGTGTATCTACAAATTTTATGCAAATATTTTCAGTATTTACGTCGACAGTTCTTGAGACGTAAGTAAAGCTAGGCACGATTAAAATGTATGAGCATTAAATAAGCAAAGATCAACAGCCTTGACCTTGTGATCAGAAACCAAGATCAACTTTAAACGGAACGAACCGACGGGACTTCGGTGAATCTGTTAGTATGTTTATGAATTTATGTGGAAAGAGCAAGCGGCACAAATATAAATTCAGCGAAATCGTTTGCTGCATCAGATGCATTTAATCTAGATAACTTATTTTTCGTTTTAAATTAAGACTAAATTTTATATAAAAAAAATAAAAGATTCATGGCAATTTAAACAACTTTTATTTTTTTTTTTTACTAATGTAGAATAAATGCAAGAAAAAAAAAACACGAAAAATGAATTAAACAACTTTTAAACAATTTTATTTTTAAATTTTTTCTTCTATACGTTAGAATGACGAATAATTTAAGCAAGTTTGAAACATCTTTCACTTTTAAGTAAAATTTAGTTTTAATTTAAAAGTAAAAATAATTTCGCCGAAATTATTTGTGCCACTCACTCTCTCCACATAAATCCATAAAGATATGAACTAAACAGAAGATTAAATAAAATAAATACCTCGATCCAGCTCTGGAAGAGTGAGTGCGAAACTGGTCAGCTAACCTCCTATTTTTTTCTTCTTTTGTTTTTCATTTAATCATGATAAGTATCGAAAATTGAAAAAATCCCATCTTAAAAATAACTATTCTCTCTTATAGATCAAAATTAATAATTTTTACAGTGGAATATTTTACGGCAAGGGAGATAATAACATTTCAGCAAATAATTTTTTCTTAAAAAACAGATTTATTGTAATAGCACAGCGGTAGGGCATTCGACTACAAATAGAATGATCCACTGTTCAAGCTCGGGTGTATCTCACCATTTTATTTTAATTTTTTCTTATTAATGAGTTCAATTTATGATAAAAAAGAAATACTATTTAAAATCGTCGCAAATCATTTCTTCGCTTGCATATTTTTAAACTAAGCATAAATCGGAAGTGACTTTCCCAGGGCTCTTATCATCAAGCCAAAATATCAGCTGACGGGATATTGTAAACAAACAGAGAATTTGATGAACGACATTATCATTATTATTTATTTATTTATTTATCTATTTATTTATTTTGTTTATTCATTTCTTATTGCGAATTAGACCACCGGGAAAATTATGCCTCGTAATATATAATAATCAACGGTGAATTGATTCTATAATAATACATATGCAATCTGTATATATTAAAATATTACGTTTAAGCGTATTGTATGACCGGGCAATGTTAGGCTAGCAGCTAGTTTATATATATATATATATATATATATATATATATATATATATATATATATATATATATATATAAAAGTGAACGTGTCTGTCTGTCTGTGTGTCTGTGTGTCTGTGTACATTTCCCTACGCAATAACTCTGTCAATTTTTAGTCTATAGACTCGAAATTTGAAATACCGGGTACTGAGATTTGGGAAAATCGATGTGACGGGTGTCAGCCAGAAATTTGGCTGTTAAGGGGTCAAATTTCAACGATTTGACCTTTAAGAACTCTACCAAACTCCTCCGACAATTTTGGGTCTAGAAACTTGAAATTTTAGATTTAGGTTCCTTGAACATGGATCTAACTTAATAAAGTGATTTGAGCCCGAAACATTAAATTTTAAGGGGTCATAATAGGGGTCAAAGTTTTAAAAAATTAACCAGTTTTTTTGTTTTTTTGCTTTTTTTGCACAGCGTACACCTCCAAACACCCGAGCAACGCCGGGAACCCCTGCTAGTATATATATATATATATATATATATATATATATATATATATATATATATATATATATATATATATTTATTTATTATTTTAAATTGTTTTCAGACTTACGAAAACAAGATATTAATCATAGAAAAAAATACAGGAGATGCACTGTGATCTTAGACTTTTATTCTTTCTTTCATTTTTTTTTAATTTGTTATTACATTTACTCCTAACTTTTATTATAATGAAAGCCATTTAAAATCAGTTACTACAGTATTTGTTCACTATTTAGTATCATTCTCCGTCTTGACAGAAAATTTAATAAGTTTATAAGTTGTGAGCACTCTATATTAATGATTTATTATCGACTAGCGGGGGTACCCGGCGTTGCCCGGGTGTTTAGAGGTTTGTGTGTGTGTGGGGGGGATAAATAAAAACAAAAGAATAAGCGAAGTAATAACCCTGTTTAAATATTATATAAAAAAAAAACAATAAACGAACGATAATAAAATCAGAAAAACAAAAACTAAAAAAAAAAAAAACGCGAACGTAATGGAACCCCCCCCCCAAAAAAAAACGAACGATGTAAAAACTTCTTAAAATAATCTAAAAAAAAAATAAAACAAAAAACAGAAAACGCGAAAAATAGGTGTGTGTGTGTTGGCGGGTGTAGATGGAAACTAAAAGTAATAACCCTATTTAATTATTAAAAAAAAAAAAAACGAACAAAAACAAAAACAGCAAAAAAGTTTTGGGAGGTAGGCTCGAACCCAAAGCCTTGAGATTAATAGTCATATGACATAGCACGACACCACGAAGATGAGTCGAAAATAAGTATTTATAAACCCATGTGGTTTTCTAGGTCAACTCTCATGTCATAGCAGCAGCAAGAGGAGAAGTAGAGAGAAAACGAGTTCACAGCGCAAATTTTGTAAGATAAAAGTGGCTGAATAAAAGATTTTTACGGCGTCGATTCGTAATTGTTATATATTATCATCTCGATAGCAAAGAAAAAGTTATAAGAATGAGCGAGCAAGCTGAGAACCAGCCGGAAAAAGTCTTTGCCGGACATACAGAAAAATGCACAGACGCACACACAAATACACACACATTTTCGATTATATATGTGTATATATATATATATATATATATATATATATATATATTATGATTATGTCGAGTTTTAGTTATCCTTACAGTTTACACTGTATCATTTACTAAAATTACAATGACTTAATCAAATACATCATTTTATTTTATTGATTTAATTTCATTAATTTACATTAACTGTTAAATATCTTAAGCTAAGTAACCTTAACAAATCTTAATTGCAATTCATATGGGAGGGTTTTAATATTTATTACATTTTAGTAAATTATTGTTGGTGTTAAGGATAATGTTGTGTAATGTATATAAAATATCCAACAGTGTTTTTTATTTGTCTAATAGTTTTTCAATTGTTTAATATTTATAATCACAAATTCATTTTGTGTTGACATAATATTAAATCTCAGCTACTTCTATAGTCATCTAAGGTAATTTGTTTGAAATGTCTACAAATATGTCCAACTTCTCTCTTTTGGTTCTGGAAATTTAATAATTGTTAAGTTTACATTGAGACACATATTACAGAGTTGTGTACTGTTGGTGTACATACTTGATATTTCTCCACTTGACGACGTATATCCTATTATTCATTTAATGATACCATATATATATATTGAGACAGTGAAGAGTCATCCTTTTTATTTAGGTTGTTGAACGATGTTTCATGGTTAGAGTATCTGGTTTTAAAAATCTGTTCTTGTTCGATTCAAGATTTGAACCTGCTATGTTGTTTCTGTTTTTATTCTGAATTTTGTCCAAATTTATTTTCATAATCACCTTTGGCTCAAAAAAGATGGCCATACCGAAAAGCGTATGCTGTTGCGTAGGCCACTTAAATATTCATATAATAGATAAAACTTTATGTGATATGCGATACTTTTGAAATTTTTTTTCCATTTTAAGTTCATTTTAGAAATATATATATATATATATATATATATATATATATATATATATATATATATACATACAAACGTAGAAAGTCGGCAAGTATAAACGAACATTTTTCATTTTAACTTGCCGACATAATTCTGTACGCGTTATTCATCCATCCAAGCAAAGATTTTATTCTTATAAATCATACTTGGTGTATGATTACAATTTTATGTGACTAGTAGTTTAAGAGCTTATCGGTTAAATATTTACACACAAGCACATACATACATACATACATACATACATACATAAGTTGTGTCTGAGTCAGTCAAATGGAAGCAAACAAAACGAAGAAATTCGACTCGGCTTTTTTTCCAGTTTTAACAAAAGGCATTTATTTCCATTACTTTCCAAACAATGCATCTTGTTTTTTTTATAGCTAAAATGTACTTAACGAACCTCTGCATTTCCAAACAATGCATCGGCTTAACAAACCTGTGCCATGTTGAACATGTGCTTTAAAAGTCTCTCATGCCGCTGGCTACACGTCCATCTCAAAGCATACTAGCTTTCTTCATCTCACATACACATTCTTCCACACTAGAGACACACTA
>NC_136504.1:37485799-37530799 GCF_053919585.1 Euprymna scolopes | reverse complement strand
ATGCGCAAAGTAATAGAAATATGTCGGCAAATTGAAATGAGTATTTTTCATTTCAAATTGCCAATATGTTTCTCTACGCATTATTTACCTATCCAAACAAAGATTTTGCTATTATAAACCATCCTTGGTGTATGATTACTAGTTCCTATTAATTTCACTTGCTTGTTATCACTTTTACTGAGGAATACTAGTGTCGAGATGTATTTCTAATGTATTTTTTGGCCGATTTTCAATGATTTAAACATTAAATTAAGACAAAATTGACACATTGCAAAAATTGAAATTTCTCATGTATACGGACCTGTCAGGTTTTGCCTATTTTACAGGGTTCTTGTCTTGATTCTTGTTATCACTTTTACTGAGGAATAGATTCGAAAACAGCTAGGCCGATTTTTATGAAATTTTACACAAAAGTTCTTTATGTACCTGGCAGTGTTCTTAGATAAGTTTTGTATCGGAATGCTTTTGACAGGTATCGATAATCAATAATTGAAATAATCTGATGAAAGAAAGAACAGATGATTTAAACTAAAGTTAACACCTTACACAGCCTAACATCACAAGTGCATTTGAGAAGTTTTATTACCACACAAGCTGAAAAGCCCGACATATAAAATCAACAGTAGGTTCTTTGATATGACAGATGCACGTTCGAAATGAATGTTTCTGTTTAAAGCACAACTGAACCATAATATTTGACCCTTTCACTATATACTTAAATTCAAGCTATTATCACCGCACAAGCAGTAAGGCTAGGCATATAAAATCAAAGGTAGGTGTAAAATGAATGTTTCTGTTTAGAGCACAATTGAAGCATGATACTTGACTTTTGTATTTTAAACTTTAACGCAAGCAATTATATATAAAAATAATCTTATAAAATCAACAGTAGGTTCTCTACAGTGCAATGTAAACTACAATGTATTGTGAACTAAGTCACTGTGAGAGGCACGTGAGCTTCCTCCAGGTGCACCACGGTGTGCCCCAAGCTAGAGAAGTGGTGGGTCTCAACTAGTGCAGGTAATCAATCGATTTGATTGAAACATTGTTGATTTCACTAATTTCGATGACAATAAAATATGGGAGTGTGAAATATTTATTGATCACCACTCAATCCCGGGCAACGTCGGGTCACCCTGCTGGTGCTTAATAAGTTTACAATTTATACATTATACACACATTTTAAATTTTAATAATAAAAATTTTAAAAATAAAAGAACGGATAAAAACATGTAAATGTAATCGCCCCCAAAAAGAAGTATCTGATACCCTTTCCACCAGATATTTCGGCAGAAAGGATCACTGTCCTAAGAAAATTCACAATTTTGTGAACCTAAAAAAATAACGTTGATAAACATTAATGCGTGCATTTATTTTTTATTTTGGTAAATGTGTAGTTTAGCGGCGTAAATTATTTGCCAGACAAAAAAAAATATATATATAAAAACTATTTATTTTTTATATAAAACACATTGTTAGACCCAAAGGCTGAAATAAAACCATTATTTTTTTTTTATCATTTATATTTATTATTCTATGCCGCTATATGGCTTTTAAAATTTGGCCTTTCTAAGGTTTGGCAGATTGGCCTTTTTAAGCTCTTTCATGAACTATGTTTTTGACCGCCATATTTTTTTTTGTAATGAAAGAGCGTAAAAAGGCCAAATTTGGTCTTAAAAAAGCCAATCTGCCAAACCTAAAAAAGGCCAAATTTTAAACGTGTAAGGTGTGCACATTTAGTCAAATAAAAAATGACAAAAAAAAAAAACATAAAAATGAATTTTTTTGTTGTTTTATTTCAGCCTTTGGGTCTAATAATGTTTTATATAAAAATAAATAGTTTTTATAAATTTTTGGCTGTCAAATAATTTACGCCGCTAAACTACACATTTACCTTTATTTTTTGTTAAGGCACTTTTTTATTGGCTTTTTTTTGTAAATAAAGGAAATTTTAGATTTACTTTTTTAGGGGGGGGGGCTTTTCGATTTGCTTTTTATTTGTCATTTTATGATATTTTGGGCTTTGTTTTGTTTAATAAATTCCTCCCGACCAGAAAAACAAATTGTATTTATTAGATTTTGCCGCCCCCTTCAATCGCCAAATTTGAAAAAATGCTAGAGGTGACATGTCTCGTTGAACGCCTGGTGGCCCAAAAGTGGGTGCACATTTTACGTTAAATTTATATAGAAAAGTGATCTCCCACCCTAACATGATATTTAATTTTTTTTTTTTTTTTTCAAAATTTCTTCTCATAATATTTGTAAAAGCTGTTTAAAAAAAAAAAAAGTAGATCTCCATTTTTTTAGGGGTTAAACGTCGCTGGGTCACGTCGTATAAAGTTATCTTCCTACTTAGAAAATTAAGTTTGTAATCGATGAAATGAACGCGAAAAAAGAAAAAAAAAAGTGTAAATTGTGGAATTTAGAGGGGGGCAGTAGATCTTCATTTTTTTTTAGGTATTGAACGACGCTGAATTATGTTGTAAAAATTTATCGATTTCTATATTGCCGTAAAGAATAAAATAAAACGAACAAATGAAATCTTTTCAGTTTTTTTCGTAAGTATTTTTTTTTAATATAAAAAAAAACAATAAAAGGCAAACATTTTTTCTATCTACGCGGAATTATTTTTCCAGCTAGAAACTTAATGAAATCACCAAATGATATTTGTTAAACGTTTTTTTTTATGGATAGCATCTAGGGGCAAATAACTCTAAAAAAATAGTTTTAAAAAAGGTCGCCGTTGGAAATATTAATTCCAAAATAAATTAAATTAAATATATTATCAATATAATTGTTGTTTCAAATTTATTAAATAATAATTTTAAATAGAATACTTGAAATAATTCTCTTGCTAAAAACATTAACTAAGATACCGCTATTTAGTAAAATCAATTTTTCTTAATGTCATAAGCAAATAAGGTGATCCCTTAATTGTATTTTTTTCAAGTATCCATGAGTTATAACCACCAATGGTTAGTATAGTATGTCAGAATCATCTTATCATTTACATTCTCCATCAAAAAAGATGGGAACATTTCTGCTTCGACCATGCCGTTTACCTAAATGTATTGCTTACATATAAAAATAATAAAATAACGTCAGTAATATACTTTTTCAAAGGTAAATTTTCATTTCTGATGACCTAAAGAAAAAAATACACCAATCATTGACTTTTTATCATAGAGTTGGGGGGGATTTTTTTTCTTCAAATTTATTTCAGACGATGGGGTAAATATGAGGTTACATGGCTTGCTATTTGATCTCTTGCTTCGCATCACCACTTAATGTTTGCTTCTTGAGGACAGAGAAAGGCACATGTTTTACTCGCTAACTTTTGTGGGATGGCATAGAAGTATATATATTTATATTTTCATATACAAATAAATCAAGTATATAGAAATAAATGAAAGATTATAGCAAGACACGTTTTGTATATATTAATCAAATTGTGAACAAACAAACAAACAAACAGACAGGAATACGAATTTATATATATATATATATATATATATATATATATATATATATATATATATATATATATATATATATAACACGGAAATTACATAATTGTCGATGCAATAATTTATTTCAACCTTATGGTATTTTCAAGCATCTAAACCAGAATGTATTGCTTACATATAAAAATAATATTGTATACTGTATCAAAAATGTAATTGTCTGGTTTAGATGCTTGAAAATACCATAAGGTTGAAATAAATTATTGCATCGACAATTATGTAATTTCCGTGTTATATTTTTATGTTATTGCTCTGTTTACCACATTGAGCTGTCATACCCGGATTTCCTCTGGAATTATTCCATTATAACACTATATATATATATATATATATATATATATATATATATATATTATCCTTTATAACGTGTTTATCTAGATCCTTATCACGTTTTCTTTTATAACTAATTGTTAAAAAAGATAGTCATCCTTTCTGTCGTGTCCATGTTAAGCTCTCATTTATTCGATTTTAGACACCTTTTTTTGTTCTTTTCTACTATACATGTATTTGTCTAATTTTTCAAAGTCAAACCCAATCATACGCACTATTTTTTAAATATACACATCGCCGCACTTGCTTCATTCCTCATTTCCATATCATTCGAATTATCTTTGGACAAGTTTCAGTTCACACGATCTGGTATATTATATCCGCCAGTGATCTTTGAAGTGCCCAGTATATTTTTTGCAATCGTACTTTACTCAAGCCCGTGTATTTTAACATTGATTGTTATTATTTTGTTAAGAAATTAATTCGACACTATTAATTAAAGCTGTACCTATATTACACTCTATCCCGACCTTTTTAAAGGGTAAGGGGAGAAGAAAGGGGATCTCTCTCTGTAGTTTCCTTAAAATGGTTTGTAGTTATTCATAGTATATTTAGTGCATATCCTTTAAAGTGTTTACAGTTAATCGTTAATTCTTGTTTAATATTTAATACCTTTCTCGATCGCTAAATCTGATTATCTCGAATTTTTTAATCAGGCAGAGATAACACTGTAAAATTAGTGCCCCACAAGCTTTCGCTTTTCTAATTATATTCCATTCAATTTTATGTGTTTTATTCATGTAAATTTTTTCTTAACCCTCTGTTTTATATTTTAATTTAATTTGTTAATGCCTTCATATTTTTCTAACACCTTCACTTTTATTAATTGAACCCATATAATGAAAATTAGAGTTAATGAAAATTTTATATTTCATATTTTAAATTACTCACACAAGATTTCAACAAATTGTAGATTGATAAAATTAAGTATTATTTATAATACATAGCGTCTAGTGATCAAATCGTTCACCACCGTGTAGCGACGAGTCGTCTGATCTATTTTCTGACTAACCAATCATTTTACCATATTTTTTTTTCCTTTTTACCACTCATTCGTATAAACTCTTCTAACTTCTAAGCTCAAACACTCATTCGTATAAACTCACATTCTACTCCCGTCTCTATCTCCCATTCCTCTTTTCTATCTATTTCTTTGCGGATAAGTAATCACCAACTTATATGTTTAACTATTGCAACCCTTCACTTGCCAACTACATGGAATATATCCATCTTTATTACCCCTCCCTTTATTTTATTAGAGTCGTAAATCACGGGACCCGAATAAAAATTTTCAAAGCTTTTGCTGTCATTTTAAGAGCGTTTTTTTTTATTTTTATTTTTTATATAACATCGGAAGTTTAGGTTACCCGATGAAGGTCATCATTTAACCGAAATACTTCCTTTGTTATTGTCGTCTGGACATTTATATTTCTGTTTCCTTATGTATTGCCATTGGATTGAACATTTTCCTGCATTGGACTTTACCGTTTTTCCCAGTGAATATTTATTATATATCATATTACTTGATCAATTTACGTGATATTTTGTGTACGATACTTTTTTTCCGTCACGAGTACGTGTTTCATAAAGTTTTTTTTTTTTAATTTTTTATTTATTTTCTTGATTTTTTTTGCATGTGAGAGGATTCTGGACAAGCACCAAAAAAGTATGTGTGTGTGTGTGTGTGTGTGTGTGTGTGTGTGTGTGTTCAGATTGGCACTTATGGTGGCAATTAAAAGAGTAAAAAAAAAAAAAAGAAAAAAAAAAAGAAAAGTCTGTATGATGTGTATACCAGTCACGGAAGGTAAATAATTCTAAAAACCACGTAATTTGATGAAGTAGTTGTTTTTTCTTTTTTTCTTTTTTCAAGAAAATCAAAGTTTTACAACTAAGCGAGTCGTAGTATTTTCATCAGTCATTATTAAATCTAAAAAAAAAAAAAAAAAAAAACGGGGAAGGGAGGACAACTTAAATAAGAATTGTCGAGGTGAAAAATCAGCCGTACATTCAATGTAGTTTAGTAGTAAAATCGCTAAGAATCCTAAGTTTTGATTTTCTTAGTTTTAAATAAAACTACTTAATCGATTTACATGATTGTTGGAATACGAGATCTTCATTCTGTAGCGAGTATGTATATCGTACGGACTTTTCTGCATTTTCTTTACTTTTAATTGCCACCATAAGTGCAACTGCAACTCTGAATAAGCACCAGCACCATATAATTACACACACACACACACGTACGCGCGTGCGCACAAACTTTTTCATTTCTTTATCCTCCCGCCGACTGGGCATTTTTATAAAGAACGTGGAATCTAGGTTACTTGACGTTATTTGGGAAACCCAGAACAACAGGCTGGATATTTTAAACAGGATCTTAAATACATATCCGCCCCCCTCCGCTGTGGTTGGCTATATAAGTACACACCCACCGCCTTTGTGTGCAAGCCTGTAGTTGATGATCAGTTCAGTTAAGTTTTAACCAGCCCAGCTTCAACATGTTGCTCCCGGATCGGCCTGTACTAATACTCGCGCTCTTTGCGATAAGTTTAACTATCGCCACGGCGGCGGATGTTGATAGTAAGTTCTTATATCTTACGTTTTGTTCATTTAATATATATATATATATATATATATATATATATATATATATATATGGGTTAGTGCAAAAATAATGTCGTTTCAACTTCAAGTCAAAAAATGACATTTTTACACCAATCTTTCGATGCAAAAAAAAACAAAAAAACCTAGCGCACTTGCTTCTGTTTTGTTCTTTTCAGTTAGAAGTTTTGGTGCATCAGAAAAACAGACTCGAAGTCTGCAGCAGCAAAAGATGTCAGATAAAAAAAAAAAAAAAAAAAAAATTCGGTATTTTTTTTTACGACTTGCCCAACCACCCCATGTTAAGAACGGCTTTCAGAATAACTCCCCCTCTAACTTCCCCATGTTAAGAACGGCTTTCGAGGTTGAGTGTTTATTCCGAAAGCCGTTCTTAACATGGGGAGGGGGTTGTATTACTGTACACATAGATTCGAAAAAGTTGTCAAAAAACAAATATATAACAAATAAATATTATCAAAGGCAAGACAAGTTACTTTTCTACCAAACTGGATACATTTATTGTGTTTTTATTCAATGTAACATGTTTATTCAGCTCGCAAAACATGCAGTGTTTACCGATGTATTGGAAAATTCAAAATGGCGCCCGACACTCTCGTTAACATGGTAAGTTTGGGAAAAGGTGTTATAAATAATAAACTAGATAAAATACTATTAAAAAAACACCGAATATATGTCAACTTATGTCACGGTTACATATATTGAGCGAATTTCTAACAGTATTTTGTATAATTTATTATTTATAACATCTTTTCCTGAAATTACCGTGTTAAAGAGAGACTCGGGCGCCATTTTGAATTTCCAGTACATCGGTAAACACTATGCTTTTCGAGCTGAATAAACATTTTACATTGAATAAAAACATGAAAAATATATCCAGTTAGGTAAAAAAAAGTAACTTATCTTGCCTTTGATAACATTTATTTGTTATATATTTGTTTTTTTTTTTGACAACTTTTTCGAATCTATGTACAGTAATACAAACCCGAAAAAAGAAATATCAGTTTTCAATGATAACGTTCTACTAAATTGAACACATATTTATGACCGCCACAGAAAAATATTGCGACTCTTACGCGACCGGTGTTTATTCCCATCTAAAAATAGGTTAGGGTAACTTTTTACTTTCTTTTCAACTCTATGACGACTTTGACAGGTTTTCAAGTATGCTGTAAATGACTTGGTTATAAGTAAACGCATCTGACAATTCAACGGGTCTAATTTTTAACATTTGAAACAAATATTTCTGTTTAGTTTACATTAACTTGGTTAGTCATACATTTTGGCAATGGGACATTTATATTCGGGGCAGACAAGTATTTTTTTATTTATTTTTTATTTTTTTTGTAATTCACAACAAATAATCGTTAAAAGCCAAGAAATAATCTATTAAAAAAAAAAAAAAAAAAAAAAGCATGTTCCTATAGTTTGGATTCTTTCAAGCGAGAAGACGCGGATAAAATAGATAAGATAAATGACAGAGGCGGGGGGGGGGGGTCAAGAAAGTTTCCTTCCTATCCCCTCCCCTTTTTTAGACGGGGAATAAACACCGGTCGCTTAAGAGAATAGTACTATGTGATTGTTCTTGGCCTTCGGGACAAGATCAAAGTGTAGTAACTGTTCTTCAGATGCTGCTGCAGTGCTGCACTTCTATTTCTTGTTCTCTTTCGGTGGAGGAGAAATCCTTCACGACTGAGACAATTTTTATTTTTGTACTTTTTCTCCGCGTTAAAAAACGACCCTGGTGTCTAACTCTGTCCCGTGGGTGGGGAGGCATAGTAAATAGGTACAAAGTACTTGTAGTTAAGTTTGTAATCGAAGAGATTAACATAAAAAAAGTGAAAATTATGGAATTTAAGAGCTGGGGTCAATTTCCTTAACGTCCACTAGATATCTTTTTTTTTTTTTTTTTTTCTTTTCTTTTTTAATACATCTTTGGATGTCCTTAATTGCAAATCCGAGAAAGAAATACTCGTTGGACATTTATATTTTAAAATTATCGTAAAGCCTATTCCCCGTTCCACTGTGAGACAAACAAGAAAATACAACTGTTGGTAAAGCTGATGATGGAAAATTGAGACCAAACTTTGATTTCGCGGCATTTTATTTTATTTTTTTTTTAGTGTGCCAATTTGTCAGATCAAGGGAGATAACTTATCTCAACTTTCATCTTTTATTTACGGAAACAATTTTCTGTTAATGGAATTAACGCATTTATTTTGGTGCATAATCGGTGCTTGTGTACATTGGTAATCTTTTAAACCAGCGCATTTCAGGTGACAACTTACGCACTTACGTGTCGTAGCATAAATTTAAAAATATGAAAAATGAACTAGACGTATTTTAAACAAAGAATCTCTCATAATTACGTTCTAAAATGCGTTAGTTTAAAATGGACCGCATAATTTAAGAGTTATCTACTTTGTTTTGTCATACTGAATTGGTCGCACACACAGCTCTTCCACATTAACATGTACGCTTAAACTCGATAAGTTCTAATTTTGCTTGTAATTATTTTTCTTCTGTATTTTTTATATAAATTTTGGAATTTATACTATTTTTGACATGACACGTAAGTACGTAATGCTTTCAGCTGAAATGCGACGCGTTAGTTTTACAGATCACCAACAAGTAAACAAACATCGATCAATCTTTTGAACCAATTCAGCTGAAAACATTACGTACTTACGTGTTATGTCGAAATTATAATTTATATTAAAAAATGCAGTAATAGAAATAATTATGGTGCTTTTGTCTACATTTGGGCCTATAAAAAATCCTTTTTCCATAAAAATCTTTTAAAAATCGAAAAAAATGAAGGGTTTTGCCCACTTTTAAACCCTGTCTATGAGTGAGACAGATGCATCAGTCCAGATGTGGCCACAATACTTCGTGCATGGTGGGCCTTTGTAGACATATATAACTAGCAGGCTGTCTGGCGTTGCCCGATTGTAAAATACTCTTAAATATGAATTAAATATAATATTTTGATTTATGCAGATTTTGTATTTATTATAGAGATAGTGCTCTATTGGCTATTATATTGTACCCAATATACTGTAGTAATTTCAAGTTAAAAAAAAAAAAAATGACCTGCGTGCCATCAGCTAGAATTGAAATCAAAACCTTTAATTCACTAACATCTGAGCTAAGAACAGATGCATGTCAAAGCTTTACAAATTATCTGACTTGTACGTATAAATGTAGATTTGCGCATACATAAAGCATACACATTACGTCAAACTATGCTTGCCCAGTCCCAGTTTTTCAATTTTAACTACATCGGCTAAAATTAAAAACCAATTCACATTTGTTCCTGAGGTCCAAATCCCCTATATATATATATATACTAGCAAAAGTACCCGTTGTTGACTGGGTTCAAAAACAGCCTACAGAAAATGGACTCTGATTTATGAAAGTATGATAGGTTATGAAAAGGAAGGGTTGTAAAGAGATAGCTTCGAATTTGGGGGTATCAAAACCAAAGCAAAATATGATGAAAGTAAAAATAAAATAGATAAACCACATAATTTATTATACCATATCTGTTCACACTGAAACAATTATCACAATTTTCTGTGGATCTATATTAAAAAAACCTTGTTAAACTTTGACATATTTCCATTCTCTGGAGGTCAGGCGAGAACGAACACCCCATAATTTTATTATACCATATTTCTTCAAACTGAAACATAATTATCAAAGTATACTTACGCAGATAGATATGAAAAGTCTTTATTAAAGTTTGTGCCTATTTCCATTCTATGGAGGCCAGGCATGAACGCAGACCCCACAATTTTATTATACCATCCGTATTTAAGTTAAAACATACTTATCAAAGTATTATGTACATCTATATCAAAAATACTTGTAAACGTTTTTTTTTTTTTTAATTTAAAGTTTTTTATTTCCATACTTTGTGAACCAGGCGCGTATGCAGACCCCCACAATTTTAATGAACCCTTATGCCAGATCAAACATACCCATTCCTGTGTCTCGATACATCTTCTATCATTATATGTGATCAGTTTTCTATAATAGTCAACCATATAGGAGCCTATTCGTGACCAGACACACGCACAGATGTTCAGCTTTATATGATAGACAATAAATTCCAAAGCAAACAACGTTGCTGCTCACAAGAGCCATGACAGTCTACAAACCAGAAGTCCAAGACTCGAGTTTTGTCCTCATTTGGGCTCATCAGTTAGACACATCCGAACTCAGGATATTATATATATATATATATATGTGTGTGTGTATGTGTGTGTGTTTCAAGTTCGTAGATCAGAAATTGACAAGTTTGGTAGACTTTTGCAAACAGAATAGGTAATTCTTGTACTTGTGTCTCATGTGAAATACCTAAACTTTTGATGAAAAGGAACGTACAGATAGATGGCAGTGTTGAGATACTGTGGTTGTTAATTAACAAGGAGAGGTCACTTTTTTCACCGATATTTTCGAAAGTCCTTCCCTCTTTTCGATTGACTAGCCTTAATTTAAACCTTCACCACTGTTTGCTGATGGATGCGACAGATGCTATTATATGATCTAAGGAAACCTGGATATAAAACTTTAAAAATTAATGCTGTTAAACGTATCAATGTATATTTACACATGCGCGGAGGATACAAATTAAGTGGGCTTCTGCCTGCCAAGTTCCAATTTTTCAATTTCGATCTATTATCAGCTATTTTTAAATATTAAAAACCAAATTGAATTGGTTCCACTGGTCCAAGTACCCCGTAGATAAAATTTCAAGTCTGGACCAAAATTTACAGTTTTGTAGATACCCTTCACACGTGCACTTGCACACAAGGACAAGTTGGCTATTGGTTAGCGTGTGAAAAGGATTTTTTTAAAGTCATCTGCAGATAAGGTAGCTAAGTGATTTGTTGGCATAATGACCCTGGATATGAAATACAAGTAAAGAAATCTGCCTTGGACCCCCTTTTGGGGTGGGGGGGGGGCTTGTGTGTTTTCCCTAACACAGTTGGTATTATAGTAACTAATGGGAGGCTATTAGATTTTGCATATTATAATTTGATTTTAATTATACTTTTTATGAATTAAAAATATAAATTAAATTCAGATTCAGAATTTTAATAGCTGGATGATATAATGAATAAAATGATCTTAAAGCGATTATTTTTCTGATGGTGGCAACCTTCCATCTCCTAAGAAAATTGCATTCTACACCTAGTCTGGTGCACTATAGATGCTGTAGTGCACCGGTCCACAGCAAAGCTGGAGTGACCACTCCAGTTGCAAGCCTGCGCAGTGATAAGGAGACCTAGGTTTGTTCAGTTACCAGAGTCTTCCCCTCTGTGTACCAGGCAGTGTAATGGAAAGACAAACCAATATAGTTGGTGCTAGCACAGCTGCAGGAGTTGTTGGAAAGGTGTTGTAGAACTTGGACCTGAACGAGAATCACCCACACCACCTATCATTTTTATAGCATGTTTTTAGTATGGAGTATAGTTTTCGAGGTTGGGAGTGTTTATTCTGAAAGCTGTTCTTAATATGGGGAGGTTGGAGGTGTTTATACTACATTGGTTATGGTCATAAAAAAAATACCAACTGCAGAATATCGGTTAAAATTATAGGTGTGAGTGGGTGCGAGGGGGAGAGGGATTCTTGTTCAGATGCGCGTACAGCTTCATCATCCACCTATCTGGACTCCAAACTAAACTTTTGTCAGGTATTTATCCCCTTAAGCTTTGCCTTTTCAAGGCATCCACAAGACAGTAGAGCTATTTGCCTATAAGTAGGGTTTTGCACCAGGGCAATAACTTTACTTTTATACACTAAATACAAGAAATAAACGTAACATTGTTTTCATGAACAAGCGTTAGCAGAATTTAAAAGCATATCGTATCAATTTTATGTTAAAAAAAAGTAAAAAAAAAACTTGCAGCTTTTGAAATAATGTTTATATGGAACTTTACAACAAAAAATTGCATCGCCTTAATGGGAATTAGAAATAGCTATTGATGAGAATAACATTTCTGATTTACTGGTAGTCTCTTATTTTTGTGATTTACATTTCAAGAATATATGATTGATTAATGAATTCAATTAAACTTTCTC
Organism: Euprymna scolopes; assembly: GCF_053919585.1. Lineage (NCBI taxonomy): Eukaryota > Metazoa > Mollusca > Cephalopoda > Sepiida > Sepiolidae > Euprymna > Euprymna scolopes. The sequence goes on along the minus strand of NC_136504.1, from coordinate 37,518,236 downwards.
TCCCCCTCCCTATTTTATTAAAAATAATTTAGAAATAATATCCTAGTGTTTTGTTTGATAATTTTTTATTTTTAACTAGTGTGGGAGAGGGGGGGAGCGTTCGATCTTCTCTTGTTGTAAAATATGCTTAAATATAAACTCCTGCAGATTTCGTAAATCCGAAATCTGCATGAAGTCATTAAAGAGCCAATTCTCTTTGAATATTATGTTGCAAATAATACAGTAGTGATTTCAAGAGTTAAAAAAAAATAAATGACTTCAGTGCCATCAGCTGAAATCGAAATAAAAACATTTAACACTCCAGCCGCATTCCCTACCGTTTGAGCTATCAAGATAAAGTTTTAAAATTTAACCACTTAAAGCTATGAATGAATTTTTGCATGCGCGAATGTAATAGACATATGTCGGCAAGTTGAAATGAACATTTTTGCATTTCAACGTGCCAACATTTCTGTACGCACTATTCATCCATCCAAACAAAGATTTTATGCTCTATAAGCCATCCTTGATGCATGACTATTATTTTAATTTCAGCATTATGTGACTAGTAGTTTAAGAGTTTATCTGTTAAATATTCTCACATACATCTACTGTTTTATTTATATCGATTTTAAGTAGAACCTGAAGATTCAGAAGTATAGTTAACCCTTTTCCAAGGTATATTTGACTATTGTACACTTGAAGACGGGAGGTTACATCGGCTAAAACGTTGCACAAATAACACAAAATGAGAACAGTAGTTCGATTGATCCAAATAAAATCAATTTTTGAAGAGTTGGTTTAAATTTAAAGAAAAGTTTTTGGGCACCATATACGAACCTACATTTTTTTTTTTTTATCCAAAATGTTTTTTTACTATGGGTTCATCACTTATCAAGGCCCGGAAGCTCGTCGAGGATAAGGATTGTGCGAAAAGAAACAGAACTTTTTTTTTTTTTTTTTTTTTTTTTTTTTCGAGGAATCCTTACACTACTGCTTATACCGAAAAAAAAAAACCTTTTTTCTAACAATTTACTGCTTATCAGGGGCCCAGAAGCCACTTGAAGATAAGGATTAAAGATAGTTAGATGCTGATCATCACCATGAAAGGATTGGAATTGGTGGGTTGAATGGACAGATGATTGGATCGATTATCCAAAAGGATGGCTCGACAATATTTGTTGACATTAGACTTGAAGACCTACGATGTTGTAGTCTGTTGGGAAGCAGCCTCGTTTTTCATACACAGATAGGAAATAAATTTAGGAAATAAACATTGTTCATGGAAGTTCTGTTGGATTTTTGGTACAGATGGCGAAAGGAAAGTTCCTAGTTGCAGCAGCAGCAGCAGCAGCAACATGAATGTGTTTTTGGTCCAACATTATTGCACATGTGAAATGAAATATTATATACATGTCTACATATTTAAGATTTTTTATCAGGTCATCACTTGAGATGTGAAAGAAAATAAGTTAACCACTTGTGAAATACTATAGGGAAGGCAATTATAATATCTACTCTTTCCTGTTTATTTTTCTTGTTGCTTCACAGGCAATTAAATTTTAATTTTTTTTTTTTTTTTTTTTTTTTTTTTTGCAACTAGATACAGAATATATATATATATATATATATATATATATATATTATAGGAATCGTCCCATGACTAATTTATAAAAGTGAAAGTGTCTGTGTGTCTGTCTGTGTACATTTCCCTACACAATAACTGTCAATTTTCAATCTACAGACTCGAAATTTGATATACAGGGTATGGAGATTTGGGAAAATCTTTGTAATCCATTTTCGGCCAGAAACTTGGCTGTTAAGGGGTCAAAGTTCAACGATTTGACTTTTGAGAACTCTACCAAATTCCTCTGCCAATTTTGGGTATAAGCAATTGAAATTTTAGATATAGGTTCCTTGGACATGGATCTAACTTAATAACTCGATTTGAGCCCAAAACAAATGTTAAGGGGTCATAATAGGGATCAAATTAAAAAAATACTTGACCTCTGTGGTCTCTACCAAATTACTCAGATAATTTCTGGTCTAAACATTTGAAATTTTACATGAAGGATATTCAGAGATAGGGCAAGCGTTTTAATCGGTTTGGGTAAAAAATTTGAGCTACCAATATATAAATGTATGCATGTTTGCATGTCTGCCTAAAACTTTCGACAGAAGCCACGGATTTTCACGAGATCAGGATCATTTTGAAGCTCTACCCTTCAAATGAAAATACCGAAAATTGGATAAAAACATTAATTTCTTCATCCTCAACTGGACCTTTTTTTTACAGGGAGAGGTTGCTTTTTTAACCAATATTTTCGACAGTCATCCTCTCTTTTCGATTGTCTGGCCTTAATTTAAACCTACGTGATTTCCGGTTTGGGGGTGGTCGTAACGGCAAAGATGTCAGATTTTTTCCCATTCTTTTTCTCCTTTGCAATACGGGTTTGAGCCTGCCTTCTTACTACCGCTTTTTTTTCCCCCCTCAGCACCCACCTCCAAACACCCGGGCAACCATGCTAGTGTGTGTGTGTGTGTGTCTATATATATATATATATATATATATATATACTTTTCAAGTCCATTTTTATATATTCGTATATATTAGTGACTTATTAGTGGGGTGGGTACCTGGCGTTGCCCGGGTGTGTGGAGGTGGTGAAGTAAGAACCCCTCCCCTCCAATAAAAAAGTGGTAGTAGGGGGAGGATCAAAACAGTAGGCAGCCTGGGTGGAAAAAGATGTTAAAAAAAAAAGTTATAGTAGGCAGGCAGGCTCAAACCCGTAACGTGAAGGAGTATGTATATATATAAAAAAAAAACAAACAAAAAAAAAATCGTAACGTCTTAGCTGATGCATCTATAGTAAAAAACGGAAGTTGAGTGTTGAAATTATGCGTAATCAATCCAACGGAGACAATAACTTGCGAAAATGTTGACGAAAAAAGTGACCCCTAATTGTAAAAAATGGGCGAGTTGAGTTGAGGGCGAAGAAATTGTTTTAGGACAATTTTTCTATATTTGTCGTTGGAGGTGTCGAGCTTCAAAACGATACCGATCTCATGATCCATCACGTGTGTCGAAAGTATTTTGGCAGACATACATACACATAAACAGGCGTTTGAGATTTATATAATAGATGAGACGGTTCCTATTTTCGGGTGGGGGGGGGGCAAGGTCAGATTACCACAAAGCCTCATGTAAAATGTGCATATATTTTTGCAAATATAAAAAGACACTTTATGTTAAAATCAATAAATATTGTTTCATCATTAAAACGAACCGTGGAAAACGAAGTTTTTAAACAAAGACAAAGAAATCAAACTAATAAAAAGAATCCTTTGGGACATCAGAAAATAGGCAAATTTTTATTTTGATACTCCAAAATGTTAATTTTTTTTTTTTTAATTTTTTTTTTTTTTAATTTAAAAAATTTTTTTTTTTTTTATTCCAGCACTTATATAGTTTCTGTGCTTCATTTTACTTCCAAGTTCTCAGAAATCAAGGGGCCCCACTTCCTTGATCTCTATATGAAATACATAGATATTTGAATATTTCATTAAAATTCTCCATTACCTTTTAAACACTGATTTAATAAAGAAGTTAGGAACATAATTTTCCTCTCCCCAATTGACCATTTAAATATGTTATAGTATATCTTTCTTGTGATCTTTTACTGGATTCCAGGACAAGAATTTCCCTTATCTGGTGGAGTATCTAGTTTTGGGCTGTTATTTGAGGTAACGTCACTTTGGAGAAGGTGCCCCATTCTTCGTAAAAGCCAGTGTTGACTAGCCATATTGAGATCTTACTTGGGCTGCAAATACTATGACTTTGAATATTTAGTCAGGGAAGAGTATTCTCATGCCAGGTTGTCCTTACAAACCTTTTTACAGAGACCGTAGGCATGAAGATAGTGTCTTGTAGGCATTCAAGTTCTGTGTGTGTGTCTATAAAATATTCCTAAATATCTTATATATGAATAATCTCTCTTTAAATAATGCATATGTGTCATCCCATAAGTTCTTCCGGATTTTAATTTTTATATAAAGAGATTCTGTTAATTATTTTATTTTTTTTATTATCTTTATTTTATTTTTTTTTTAATTTATTTTAGCACAGTATATTGCAGTATTTGTCTGATTTCTAAAATATTAGATCTTTTCTGTTTTTAGAAATGGAAAATAAATTGCCAACAAATAAAGCGAATTTCATAATCAAAAATCAGAATCTTGATCTTCAATTTTCTACCAACTAACCTCTTTAGACTTTATGAATAAAGCTTACAAAAATTACCTTAATTGTTTTTTGCGTTGCTTAAATTTGATTTATATTGCATTTCAAAAGTTGAATTCAAACAAGTGGTAATTAAAAAAAAAAAAATGCGGAGGTGGGGGGTGCATGAAATTTGAAGAATGTAACTAAGTTAGAATCTTTTTAGTCTTTCTAGTGTTGAATATTGGTATCCCAGAAAACGCTGGATGATCGAATTAAATAAAAGAGGTTGTGCTCGTCGTCAATGTTTATTTAATAGGAAATATTTCAATAACAAAATGGGAACGTATTGAGAAAAATGTGACACGTACACTCACAACACTAGACGATCAAAGATACATGTAATTATATATATATATATATATATATATTAGTAAAAGATGGTCACACACTTTTAGAAAATACTTCTCATTTAAATATATATGTATATATATATAAAACTTTGCCCGGTCATAAAATAGGCTTAAATATGAGATTTTAATTTTATATATTATTATAGTCGTGATTGCAAAAGTAAAAAAAAAAAAAAAAAAAATGGGGGGTGCCATCAGTTAGAATCTAAACTAAAAGCAAAATTATAGCATTCAAATTCAAAGCTGGTGACGTTACCACTGTACCAACGTGACATGCATATGAACTGATTAAAAATCAACTAAGATGAATGAACAGTGTATAACGATCTTTTCAATTTTGACCCCTTAAAAATTATTTTAACCTGTTAAAGACCATAAAAAAATCCAATCGTTTGAGGCCCCTAGCGGCTAGCGCCGCCGCCGCTCTGCAAGTTTTAGTTTCGGAAGATAGTTTGAAAATATGCTGACAGATAGACAAACATAATGCCTTTTTATATATTAGATGAAACATTTGAATATTAGGTGCACTGCCATCGTTGTTAATTGTTGAGGTATTTTTTATTTTTATTTTATTTTATTTTTTATTTATTTATTTATTTTTTTGTTATAGCTTCAATATATATTACTATTTACTTTGCTTCCCCACGAGGGCAGAGTTAGACACGAGGGCCGTTTTTTAATGTGGAGAAAAGGAACAAAAATTAAAAATTGTTTCGGTTGTGAAGATTTTCTCCGTCACTGAGAACAAAAGAAATTGAAGTGTAGCATCAGAACAGATACTACACTTTGAGATATTAAATCTTTTATTCAGGCAAAAATAAACATGAACAAAAAACTTAGGCACAAGGCCAACTCAAAAGGGGCGGGATAGAGGTCGTTGCTCATTCTTGTCACTCTAGAACTAAACAAAAGTTTCTCTTGGCTAGAATCTTCTTCCACCATAATACCGCATTCGCCCTTTCCTACTTGGGGACGTCCTACTTGGCACCCAATTGTTAAAACATTTTTTTATTAGCATGTAAAAAAAAAAAAAAATAAAAAAAAATATATATATATATATATACCAATAACGGTAACACAATAATTAATGTGTCGAGGGCGGGGGGGGGGGGGGAAGAAAAAATACAAGCAGTGGTTAGTAGGACCCTCCCAACCCCGTCTAGTTGATAGACTGCCCGTTCCACTTTGGTAGCAGCAGATACTACACTTTGATCTTGGCCCGAGGGCTACGAAATGTTTCAGCATATATTAAAGAAGAAACAGTGTGATTATGAACAAAAACTAAAATACTATTCTAAAACTATCTTTTCTCCTTGGCTCTAATTCAATGTTTAAAAAAAAACCCCAAAAAATTAGACAAAAGGAAAGTAAATAAATCTAATTCTTTTCAAATTTCTAAATATAGTTATTTTGTGATGGGGGGGGGGAGGAGGGAGAAGGACTGTTCTTTCCATCCACTCCTAACTCTTGTTATCACACCGGCTTGTATATGCGCCAATGTCATCACCAAGGTAACAACGCTTGAATGTGTGAAGCAATATGGACTTAAAAATTTAAAACGCAATCACCCATCGTTAACCAGGAGCAGTGTAAAATAAAACTATGCTGGATACAGAAATATATTACAATTCATGAAAATGAGGGGGGGGGGGGTAGCGGATAGAGCAGCGAAAGAATCTTAGAACATGGTACTAAGATTCCATACGCTGCTCTCCGACCTTCTACAAGCAGGATAATTAAAGAAAAATAACCAGAATCTTCGTATAAGGTAAAAAAAAATTATACAAGAATTGGCCACCTAGGCTATAGAAAGGCATCATCCAAGGCATACCTTATAATCAGACTTCTATTGTCTAAGCATTGAATCAGTTCTGCAAAAACAGTTGCATTCTTTTCGAGAAATTTGGGGTCGTTAGGATTCTCTGTTGGCGATTGTATGACTTTGTGTAGTTTTCGCTTCCTTAAATACCCCAGAAATTTCACCTGCCACAATTCGAATTCAGATTCTGATCCGTCAAAGAAAAGACTATGGCTGGGTGCATAACCTGTTAAGTGTTGAGACATTATGTTGAACAAAGATGGCGGCAGTAAATCAAATCGGTGAAGAATCAATGCAGTCATGATTTCGAGTGTTAAGTAATTCATAGTGAAAAAGATAGCGGCGAAGAATCAATATAGTCCCGATCTTGAGTCGTTTCGAGACAAAAGCTGACGGCGAACTGATTGAATCCAAAATTCGACATTTAAAAAAAATTTTTTTATAACTTTTGAAGCTTCTGATTGGTTGGTTATAACTGTGGTTATAAAAACGATCGTCAAAATCATTGGTGTCATATCCTCAGTAGTTAAAAACATTTTAACAAAAAGAGAAGTGGTTGTAGTAGCCAGTTCCTATTCCGGACACTTATCAGCAACCTGAAATAGACCAATCTGTCTCCTGTCCACATGCTGTCCTGAATCCCTCCACTGCGGATTTGTCAAGAGACAATAATGAAGGCAAAACGTGACAAGTAGTGACAATTGCCAACCCCTATATCAACATCGATAGGTGCTGCAGTGACTACCATTCCGTAAAAGCTTTGCCATAGTCAAAGGCCTCAGACAAACAACACCAGTGTCCTTCTGCCTGCATTGGTGAAATGAGTCTATCAAAGATGACAACAATGAGGCTTTTCCGATGTCGAAAGAAGATCTCCTGGCAGGCTCTGAACTCCCTTGGAATGAGCAGGTAACGCTCAACTGAGCCAAAGCTAAGGTTTTCCAAAATGTGAAACAACCTGCACAAGTGGAGCTATGTACAAGACGTTCCTGCAGCACTGACATGCAGATTATTGGACTTGCCCAACTCCATAAATACTATCCCTGCAAATCTGGTCTCAAATAGTAGCCCTCATGACTAAGTGGCTGTGTGATTTGTTTAGGGTGAAAAAAAAAAATAGATTGCTGATATGCCATAAATAAACTAAACCAAATCCCTGAACATACTCCATTCTTCATGACAAATGTAACAAAGCTTGAATATTTTGCTTGAATTTAATTTTTTTTCTTTTTGAAAATATTTTTTTGAAATGTCTATTTCTCTCCCAAAATCTTAATTCTCTGATTTATCGGGTAAATGAATATCCTATCCTAATCCTAGTTTGTGTTGAGATGATTAATCATCAGAACTTTCGGGATTATTGGAATCGGAAAAATTTGCCTTTTTTCCGATTCCCAAAACGATTCTTTTTTTTTTTTTTTTTTTATAAAATTTTTTATTTTGTTGTGTCTATTCAAAACTTAATTTTCAAGGGCTCATATTAATGATGAAATGATATATTTATGATTTTAAACTACAAGTAAAACTAAAATCTATAGGTCGCACCTATAAAATGTATTTTTGTTTGAAAATGTATGGACATATTACATGCTTTTTTTTTTTTTTTTTTTTTTTTTTTTGTGGTAATCCGAACCCCCTATACAAAACAACTCTATATTTAGAAATTTGAACAGAATCAGTAATTTGTATCAGAATTGGAAAAATATTAGAATCTCCACATCACTACCTAGTTTGTGGAGTAACAAGCTGTCCGGCATTGCCCGGTCGTGAACTATGTTTAAATATATTTTAATTTATGCAGATTTTGTATTTATTAAACATCCAATTCTCTTTTTTTATATTGTACCCAATATATATAGCAGTAATTTCAAAAGTTAAATAAAAAATGACTTGGGTGCCTTCAGCTAAAATCGAAACCAAAATATCTAGCTCTCTAGCATTATTCATTACCATCTGAGCCATCATGTCCATAAGCATATAAAAAAAACTTAAAAACATTGTTAAATGTATATTTGTGCATAAATAGAAGTAACAATTTATGATTGCAAAGTTAACTTTTTATTTTATTTTTTTTTATCAATTTTGACCCCCTTAGCAGCTATTTTTACCAGCTAAAAATTAGATCAAATCTATTCCACAGATCCAAATTCCTTACATATCAAGTTTCAAATAATGTTGGGATGATTCCAATATTTTCCCAATTCTGATAGAATTACCGATTCTGATTCTTTATAAATCACTAAATATTTAACTTGCTTTAAAGAAAATAGCCGGCGACACCCTAGGGGGCCTCTTTCACCAACAAACTCCTCCGGCGTTAATTGTTGGACTATACAAAAAAAAAAAGAAATACATAAAAACATCAGAGACTTAATAGGGTGTCCGTGTAAATTTTATTGAGTGAGGAAAAAAGAGATGGGCGGGAATATGACTAAAATAAAATATTTACAATTACGTAAAATATATGTACAAGTGCGGACAAAGACAGGGCTCTACATTGCGAGTGAAACAGTCGCATTTGCGAGTGATTTTTCAAAATGGCGACTAGAAATAATGAAACACTTATCTTTTGGCGATTGTGTTTCTTTCACTGACAGTCTTTCAAAGCTCATTACTGATTGAAAAATATCTTTTTAAACTTTTTTTTTTTTTTTTAATAAAATAAAATGAACAAAGTTAAATTATTTCAACAATAAAAGTTTAATAGAACAATATACACTTTTGTTTTTAACGAAGGCTGTTTAAAAAATATCTGAAGAAATTAAAATGTTTATACCTTCAAGTATCAACAGAAAATTTGCTACATATTTAGAATTACACTTATTAAAAAAACAAAAAAAAACAAAGAAAAATCTTTATGATGACATACTCGTCAAAGAACGAAGATGTCATATTCTAAAAATCGTGTGGGTTTGGCTAGTAGACAAAAATATTTACTTGTCAAAGGTTAACTAAATATAAATTTGTCCATTAGAGCCCTAGGACAAAGGGGAGTTAAAATATAGCCTTAAATAAGTCTAATGACATGACAAATTTTTTCTGTTGACAGAGGGGGCCTACATGAAAGAATGGAAATGGAGACTGACTCTGTAATCTGCTAGTGATGCTGAGAACCAGCCTAGTGTAAAATTCTAAAACATTCCATCTCATACACATTGGCACATGCTGGATTTTCATGGTGGTGTTGGCCAATGGCAAGTTCCAAGGCGGAAGAATGGGGGGGGGAGCGACAAGGCTTGCCAGTTTTATTTTTGCTAGAATATGTTGACTAATTCTAGTCTGCACATTTAAGGTGTGACCAACATAGTAAGCGTCACGCTGACAATTAAATTTGTAAATTACATTTTGTGAGGTAAGGTAAACCATCCTTAACGAGAGTTAAATGCAGACTGTACATCAAAGACCAAACGCAGAGCAACAGACAAGTAGCAATTGGATACAGGATAGATTGGGGATACCGGTCAGTGTTTGAGTAGACGAATCATTAAATCTGTATCAAATATATATATATATATATATATATATATATATTATATTATATTGGCTGACTGTAGCGAGATTTGAAATCCGGAACCCATGAAAAGAAGCCTAAACTTCTACCACTCGGCTATCGCACATGACTGCTTGCATATATTGCAATTTACGTAGATGTTGTTTATTTGTTTTTGCAATACGTTTTTGAAGGAATTCAATTATTTATACGAAAGCGCATTTTTACCTAAATGCGAGTTGGGAATAATTTTCCCTTTTACCAAATTGGTACTCCTAAATGGAGAGTGGCATATATATTAGTTTAAAATATAATTATCTACAGACACATTTCATCATCTATGACTCGTCAGAGTGGCTGAATCTAGCAAGATTCGAAATATGTATTTTTCAATGCCTCCGTTCAATCTCGAAAGACAAAAGATACCCCTTGTAGGAACAGCTGTGTGCATAATTGTGAGGCAAAGGTTGCGCAATCCCTAACCACACCTCTCCTGAATCGGCACTGTTTGAGTCCAGTGGCAAGGAAAAGTCCAGGACGACTGGAAACAATGTCAAGATAAGCGGAGAGCACCTATAGCACCTGGAAGTCCCAAATGATCACCCATTTAGTACTGACCAGGTTCAACATCGCTTAACTTCAGTGATCCAGTGGAAACCGGTGTGTCCATGTGATTATGCCGTACTAATCAATAAATATTTGTTATACTTATCTATTATTATATATATGTTATATATTATGCTAGAAGTTCAGCCCGGCTTTGCTCGGCTCCTATGTACTGTTCATAACTTGTCCTACTTGTGAATACACTTTATGTAAGATTTCAAATGTTTAGACCAAAATTTGTCTGAGTTATTTCGTAGAGACCGGAGGGGTCAATTTTTTTAAACTTTGATCCTAATTTTGACCCCTTTAAAATTTATTATTTTGGTCTCAAATCCAAATTTTACCCATGTCCAAGTTATCTAAATCTAAAATTTTAAGTGTTTAGACCCAAAATTAGCGGAGGAATTTGGTAGAATCTGCAAAGGTCAACTCTTTCAAATTTGACCTTTTGGCAGTCAAATTTTCGCTCAAAACTGATTAAAATGCTTGCTGCATGTCTGAATACCCGTTATGTATATATTTCAAATGTTTAGACCCAAAATTGGCCGAGTAGTTTGCTAGACACCGCAAAGATAAAATCTTATGAACTTTGACCCCTTTGCAGCTCAAATTCTCGACCCAAACTGACTTGCCCTATCTCTGAATACCATTTATGTAAAATTTCAAATGTTTAGACCAGAAATTGGCTGAGTAATTTGGTTGATTGCAGAGGTCAATTTTTTTTTTTTTTTTTTTTTAACTTAATATTTATTATTTTATTTATTTATTTATTTTTTATTTTTTTTTAAATTTTATCAAATCAAATTAAAAAGTTTGGTCCATATCCAAGTAACCTACATATAAAATTTCAAGTGTTTAGACCCAAAATTGGCGGAGGAGTTTGGTAGAGTTTGCAAAGGTCAAATCGTTGAACTTTGACCTCTTGACAGCCAAATTTCTGGCTGAAAACCAATTAAAAAGATTTTCCCAAATCTCAATACTCCTTATGTCAAATCTCGAGTCTCTAGCCTGAAAATTGAGTTATTTTGTAGGGAAATGTGTACACACACACACACACAGACAGACATTTTCACTTTTATAGATATACTAGATTACCCGTTACCCGTTTGGTCAGTATGTTATACTAGCTATGGAATTCATGTATGAGCGTGACACTTGTGACGTAAAGAAAATATTTTTTTTTTTTTTTTTTTTTTTTTTTTTTGACATAACAGAAACATTTCTATGAAAGTATATTAAAAATATATAGATAGATTTCTGAGTCGTTCTGTTTATTATAATTGATTATTTTTGAAAAAAAAATTTTACAGTTACTGAATTATAAGTGGTTTGCCATACTTGTAGGTAAATGTGCACTGAACAGATCCCATAATACTTATTATAGTTAAATTCAAATTTTGATATCTGCTTCTTTTTTTTTCTTTTTTTTTTTTTACATCGTTCATTTCTGTATTACATTTAAGTTATTTTAAACCCCACTCTTCCTATGTTAAATAATAATTTCGAAATAATAACGTTAATATTTCAGTGCGCAGGTCATGCGCGCCTGTGCAACCGGATGTCGTGCACCGGAAAGTGGGTTACATTCATCGTTACAAGGTCATTTGAGTTTTATAATTATATATAGATATGTGATGTTATATCATACAAACACTACTGTGTTTGAATATATGGTTGTGGCAGTTTTAGTCATTTAGAATTGCTTTAAAGCTTCACTGCTCACTCATTTTTTGACCAAATTTCAAACAATTATTACAGTTTTTAGATCACTTTCTTAGCTATACTGTAAAAAAAAGAAAAAAAAAAAAATTAAATTTTCGTTCCGTAAAATAAAAGTTATGAATTTTCTGGTGTTCAAAATCGTAAAAATTGAGCTAAGCAACGCTTTTTTATGACTGGTTCCTATAGTAACCACATCGCTTCAGCAACTACTGTTGCCACTAATTCACTAAGAAAGGATGAAAGGGGGATAATTGGGAATTTTATAGAAAGCAGATGATTGCGACTTTTACTACATGTGTTTATGGAGGCAAAAAATAAAACTGAAATTAAACAAAGAATAAGTGAATTTATTGGAAACCTGGAAAAATCATGGATTGCAATAGAAAAATGCGAGCATGAAAAGTAATATGATTAAGCTTAAACATGGAAAAGTAAAGAACTAGTTGTTAAAACTGGAAAAGAAAAGGACAAGATATTCTAGTAACAAATATAATAAATTTATAACTTAAAATATTGCAGCATTAAGAATTTTTTTAAAAATTCAATTAATAACATTATATAATCAATTCTTAATGCTGCAATATTTTAAGTTATAAATTTATTATATTTTTACTAGAATATCTTTGATATCGTTTTGAAGAACAACCCTTTGGACGACAAATATCGAAAAATTAGCCAAAAACCTTAAATCCTTCACCCTCAACTGGGCACTTTTCTACAGGGAGAGGTTGTTTTTTTAGCCGATATTTTCAAAAGTTGTCGCCTCTTTTCGATTGCCTAACCTTAATTTAAACCTACATCACTTCCGGTTTGGCAATGGGTGCTACAGCAAAGATGTCAGGTTTTTTTTTTTCTCATGTTCTTTGCCTTCGTGGTACGGGTTCAAGTCTGCCTGCCTACTACCACTTTTTTCTCAACACATCTCCAAACACCTGGGCACCCAGGCTCGTAATATATAATTTTCTTGGTATTTCTGGATTCCAGGACAAGAATTCATCCAGTCTGGCTGAGTATCCAATTTCTGTCATTACTATAGGGAACATTACTCACAAAAGGTGCACCAATCCTTGTATAAGACAGTATAGGGTAGCTATATTGAGGGAATTTTATTTGGGCTTTGACTACTGTTATTTTGAATATTTTGTCGGGGTTTACTTGTAGGAGGAAGTATCCTTATGATAGGTTGTCCTGGTAAAGTCCTGATAGACCTTAGACATTTGAGAATAGTGTCTAGTAGGTATTCGAGTTCTCTTCTGTTACTTACTACTGACTGTATATCTGACCATTTGTCTAAATTCATATGAATCATCATTTTTGTATTGGTCTATTGTATCATTCGTTGTGATATTGCCTTCTTTGACACTTTCATCAGAAAGGAGGTACAAGATATAAAAATAACATGGATTTTTTTTTTTTTTGCATTGCTAGTAAAGTGGTGCGTTGCAGACGAGGATGAGGAAAAATGCAAGGAATTTGAGAGCAAGTACAACAAAATTAAATGCACAACGGTAAGTTCCTTTCCTTCGATAAATTTTGCTTCGGAGTGGGGATTCGTTTATGAATATACTGATGGATACAACTTTAAAAAATTTTTTTTTTTTTTTAATTTCTTAGTCATAATCGTGGCCAACTAAAAAAAAAAAAAAAAAAAAAAAAAAAAAAAATATTGTATCAAGAAAGATGAGTTTGTTAAGCCAGTTCAATGTAAAATAAATAAATTGGATTTTGTTATGTGTTTGTCTAAGGTTATGAACAAGCAACAAACCAAAAGAGTAAATAAAACCAATCAACTCAGAGTTCTAAAAAATGAAATATTTTTACATAAACAAAACTTTTAAATAACATTTTGTAGCAACCACTGCATATGGCCGAACAAATCTTTGGCAGAAATATTTTTGTAGCAATCACTGTTTCAATACCCATGTGTATCAGAAACACATAATGTTGCGATTTGACCATCCACACACATGGAATAAAGGAACTACTTTATGTTCCATGATTACAGCAAACAGGCTGAAATGTTTGAGACCATCTGTATATAAAGATTTGTTTGCAAAAATCAAATCTGTTTCCGTTCGTTCCAGTTTCTCCTGTCTTCCCCGAGACTAGATCTAAAAATAACTCCGCCACTTGGAGGCATTGAAATCCTCCATCTTGAATTTGTGTGCCATGGACATGAACCTGCATGTGTACTTTAATTTTCGCCATGGAAAATTACTACATCGAACGAGAATTTAATTCTCTTTTTTTTTTTTTTTTTTTTTTTTTAATTCAATTTTCACCCCAAACAAGGCACAGGGCCACTTTGAAGCAGGGGCTACTATCAGGGACTTAATTAGCGGGGTCATTATGAAGGGAGATGAGTAGAAAGATGTTTGTTAACATTACACTTAAACTTTTGCATATCATTGCAATTTTTAATTTGTTTTTATGTGAACACCTGCACATTTTCGCACTCATGATTGACTGCTCCCCCCTCCCCGAAAATAAGCACATTATCTTTAATCCACCTGTGACACTCTGTTCATAAAAATCAGTAATTTTAAAGTCCATGCTATTCTCCATCGCAACTCCATGACTCCATCGCAAATCCCACAATTTACAGATAAACACATTTTTGTTCCTACTGATATAACAAGTCTATAACGTTGAAAAGTGCAAGGGGAATAACTCTAAACTTTGAAATCAAATGCTTAAAAATCAATCAGATGAGTTTGAAAATATAAGACTTTGATGGTCAATGAGAAATTGTAGAGAAATTTTTGTACAGGATGGAACAATAGTTTTCACTCTAAAGAAAACAACACTACAGCTTTATTTTAAAACTTTTATTGAAAAAAAAATCAATCCAGATAACTTATGTAGTAGATCTGACATCTATTCTTTCAGTCTCAATCACCCCCTCGATATGGGTCCGGAACTGGGAGCATACCTTTTTCACAAACGCCGGTGGGAGCTTGGCAAATACTCAACAGATAGCGGTGATCAGGCTGGCTTTGGTGTGGTGGGAGGTTCTGTTAGTGATGTTCTCGACATATGATTAAACGAAGTAATCCAGCAGGTTCAGCTCGGAGGAGGACGGCGGGGGCCAGTGGAGATAAAGGTACAAAATCGTAGCACTCCGTTTGAAGCAAAGCCTGGATCTTATTGGACTTGTGGCACGCCCACCGAGATATAGAAAGCCTGTTAACAGAAGAGACGTTGCGAGCCTGTCTGTTTTATCGTTACTTCCATGGCAAGTGCTTGTCTGAGCTCCAATCTCTCGTCCCCCTCTTTCGCCAATCTTTCACAAGAAACACCCGTCTAGCTGAAACCACTGTCAGTAATTTTCCCCACTCCTTATCTGTGCCAAAATCAAAACGTAGATTTCATGAACAAAGCTTCTTTCTTACAAGTGCATGCCTGTGGAACTCTGTTCTGTTTGCCTGTTTCCCACCGGACTACAACCTGGATGTCTTCAAGTCCAACATAAACAAATTCTTGCTGAACCGCCCCCTTAAGTAAGACACTTTATGAAATCTCCAACACTAACATACTGTACATGCAATAACCCTTATCCTCGAGTGGCTTCCAGGCTCTGATAAGTGGTGACCACCTTGTAAGAAAAAAAAAATGCCTTCAGGCAATGTAGGTAAGATTTAACTGTCACTGTCAATACTATATGACGGCATTTTTAAAAAAGAGCATTAAAACGTGTTGAAAAAAAAAAAAGAAAGAAACCCAATTTGATTAATAATGAAACTGAACTTTATTCAATATAAAATATAAATATTATCTATGTAAAATTACGTAATTTTAAAGCAATATACAATCTAATATTGATAAAACTGAATTCTGAATTTAGGGAATAAACAATTAAAGAAACCTAAAACACGATTAATTCTTGGCTTTTGGGACAAGATCACTGTAATAGTACCTGTTCTGATGCTACAATTCACTTTTTCTGTCCTCGGCCGGTGGAGAAATCTTTCATGACCGAGACAATTTTTACTTTTGTTCCTATCCAGAGTTCCCCTTATTGGGAGCTGGATTTTCCCCACAAGATTATGTTGAAATATATTTAAATAACTATTACTTTTCATACAGAATTTATATCTAAAGTTTTTTTGTTTTTTTTTTTTTTCTTCCATGTCCATTTTTTTTCCCTATGTTTTTCATCAAAATGTGTAGCATATGTTCATCAGTTACATGGTTAGGAATTCTAAAAAATTCTAAAAACTAAGAAAATATAGTAAACATCTACGATATTAAATAAGGGTGGTGGTGAATTTGGGAGAGACATTATTATTATTATTATTTCACTCACTAGGAGTTATCTCACAGGCCATCATCAGTGATCACTCACTAGAAGTAACCTGTGGTATTCATTGGAGACCAAGTGACAAGTCTCCCCAGATTTCCAGTGCTCTCCACCTCTTGACCACTTATGCAGATGATTGCACATTATCGTAACAGCCGTTTGCCATTAATTTCTTGTTGGCATCGGCCATTGGTGTTTCCTGGGGTTTGGGTAACAAAATGCCTCCCCAAGATACCAGATTTGAACTGCACACTTCCAGTAGAGATCTGGTTAATACTCTCTCACTTTGGACTATCCATACTCTCGGACCCTTCAGAACTAGTTGGTGAGGCGCCAGTCGATGTCATCTACAGTGTTCTCTGGCACTTCACAGGGAACATGGACCCTGCATAAACGGGTTTTAATTTAATGGCTGCTCCCATAGTTTTTTTTTACAAGAAAGTCACCACTTATCAAGTCCCAGAGGCCACTCGGGGATAAGGGTTATTGTGTGTACACTAATCAATGGTATAATATCGTAGTAATCGCTAGTATTGGGAATCTGATAAAGTGTCTTTCTTAAGGGGACAGTTCATCAAGAATTTGTTTATGTTGGACTTGAAGACAACCAAGTTGTAGTCAGGTGGGAAACAGTCAAATGGAAGAGTTCCACAGGCGTGCACTTCTACGAAGGAAGCTTTGTTCATGGAATCTACATTTTGATTTAGGCACAGATAAAGAGTGGGGAAAATTACTGACAGTGGTTTCAGCTAGACTGGTGTTTCTCGTGAAAGATTGGCGAGGGGGGGGGACGAGAGATTGGAGCTCAGACGAGCACTTTCTTTCACTTTCTTCGCATATATCTCGTACACTTTTTTTGTAATCAAGCGTGTATTTTATTTTTTGAATTTTAATTTCTTTAATTAAATTTGATTCATTTCGTGCTTGTTTTTATTTTATTTTGATTTTATATTTTCCACACTAATATCTTTTTATTTTTTATATTTATTTTTTAATACATATTCAAATAATGTTCGTGAACTTTTTTTTTTTTTTTTGCCTCAAATAGTACCTTCAAAAATGTTTTCGTGATTAAGTATGCGCTTTTTAGGGAGCAACCATTAAATTAAAACCCGTTTACTCAAGGTTCACGTTCCCCGTGAAGTAACTTTTTTTTTTTAATTTTTTTTTTAAATTGTTGTTATAATAATAATGATGCTTGTGCAGTGTATGCACTATGCTTTATTTTAGATAGGATTTTCAAGTTAAGATTTATGGTAGCTTTTTATTTTTTATTTTTTTTCATTAAATTGTTAGGTGAAAGTGCAGAATAGTTAGAAAGCCCCCCACCCCAAATAAAATGTTATAAAACAAACAAAAACTTAAGTTTTAAATATATTTCAAAGAAATAAATTATGCCCGGTGCTAAAATATTGAATTAATCGATCGTTTTAGTTAAAAAAAACTATTATGAAAAATGTTTCTAACTTTAAAATATTTGGAAATACTCAATGAAAAGTTTTATTTATTATTAAAAGAACGGACTAAAAATATTTTAATATAAAAATTGTTCGTTTTGCAGTTTAAAAAAACGTAAATAAAATGAAATTCGACTTCCTCCGATAGATATAAAATTAAAAAAATCCACTTACTGTTATATTTTGTTAGATTAAAATTATTCCAATTTGCAATTATTATAATTGCAATTATATAATTATTCAACTGGAGAATTGTTTTTTCTCTTTAGGAGAATAAAAAAAAACATGCACAAACTAAGGTAATGAAAAATATTTTTTATAGCCATGTGGTTGAACACCGGAAACTTTCTTTACCTACATGTTGATCTGGTAATGACGTCACACTGTCATGTTCTTTGGCCTTATCTCTCAGTAGCTATGCTTCTGGGCTAGCACTAAGTCCTGCTGCCAAACCCAGGACCTACCATCGGACACTTGATTGCACCAGGAGCTCACCACACTCTTCAGCA
The DNA here is from genome assembly GCF_053919585.1 of Euprymna scolopes. NCBI lineage: Eukaryota > Metazoa > Mollusca > Cephalopoda > Sepiida > Sepiolidae > Euprymna > Euprymna scolopes. The sequence goes on along the minus strand of NC_136504.1, from coordinate 37,499,722 downwards.
CATCCAGGCAAACTTTGGTGTTGATTTTCCAGCTGACTTCAAAGATGTGAGGTGGCATGATGTGGCCCTCACTTGAAACCACATCAAAAACCATAACCATGACCATAAATTGTTTTCATCACCCTGGACATGTTGCTGTTATTCCTAGCAATCCAATGATGCATTTTCAGAGTGCTGGCAATGGTCCTGTTGTCATAACTTGGATTGATAGAGCACAGGAGTTGTACAGCAGCGTATCTTTGATCTCGCTCGTTGAACATCGTGTCACTTTCACACATGATAGAAGGTTGCTCTCGCTCTTGAGATTTGTACACAACTGGCAAACTAGTAGATGGTATGCAACAAAAAAAAAAAAATGGTTTTCATAAAACGGAAATGGAATCATGTCGTCTTTTTAAGGCAAAAAAATTTTATCGTTCCACCTGGTATTTACCCAAAATTCTTTAGCTGATGCTGGGAATGGCCTTTTTGAATGAAGTTTCTTTCAGCTAGTGACATCCTAGAAACGTTACCAGAGTTCAAACAAGTCATTAGCACACAGATTAACAACTGTTTATGAAACTGACTCGATTGCAAGTGGTGCATCCTTTTATACAGAATTTTCTGATTATTGTAGATTTTTCTTAGTAGGTTGAAAAAGAGCACTTCTCACTTTTATAGATATATAGATTGTTATTCATAGCAGTCGAAACTTGCTACAATCACAGGCAAGAATTAATTCTCATGGCTCGATTTGAAATCCAATCACAAGCCAGCTCCTAATCACGTGACTGAGTATATAAAACCTGAAACCAGCAATGCTCCTCCTCTTTTTTTTTTTTCCTGCTCTGTCCCAGTAGTACACATTGCTGAGTGTTCTTCAGCCCCCCCCCCGGCCAAATGTGAGTAAAACAAGCCAACATGGCTCTTTTCTAACTCCCACTTATTTCCATGTGCAGTACGCACACAAACTTTCTTTATCACGCTACAGAACTGCTCTCGTTGATATACACACACACACACACACACACACACACACACACTACAACTAAATACACTGAAGACTTTGCTCTTTCTTTCTCCTTTGCTGGCATCTTTCATCCCGATGACTACTGGCTATAAACACGTGTAAATGGAACTCTTGTCTCCTCAACAAGCCGGCAGTATATTAAATTCATCTTTACACAAGAACACTTCCACCTACTAACCGTTTTTCTTTTGTACACGCTACTAACGAAGATAACAAATAAAGTTGTTTATCAAATGTTAAAATGAGACTTTTGTTGTCTTCATATTTAACGAAATATCTTTATTTACTTATTCCAAACAAGGCATGTAACCACTTTAAACACATGGATCGTTTGTTCACCAGTTCTACTGGATCACATTGTTGGACATCCTTCCGCTCACCCATATATATGCTTCAAAATTAACTCATTCTAATTAGTTATCTAGCTGGGTCTAGCTCTTGGGAGGGTTCAAACAATTGCCCAAGCTTACCCGAGTTGGAGGAAGTGTTGTAGTGGACAATAAAAACCTGGCTGACACTTAAAACTAGCCTGACTTTGCATATATAGAGTTTGCTAATGGAACGGTCAACCACTAACTTCAAATCATCAGGATTGGTTGACTAGTGTTAGAATTTTGTACTCTGCGTTAGACTTTTTAACTCTGCTAATGGAACGGTCAACCGTTAACTTCAAATTCTCAATTGATTGACTTTACATTAGAGTTTGTACTCTGTGTTAGTTTGATATATTTAGTTAAAACAGTATTTTGTGTTCTCTCTTACCACACGCACGTGGTGGGGGTCATCCCAATTTCAGCTTTTTTGGACCGTTGACTGCTAACATCCGTGACATTTAGATGCAGTCCAGAATCCCCTCTTGCAGGTTACTTGATCCGTTATCTGGATTCTGCTTTAAAATTCATAATTTTCTCTTTTACAGGCACCCAACATTTACCGTTGCCTTGCACACTTAAAGAATGGAATCGCCGATGTTGCTTTAGTCAGTGACACTGAACTTTACCCGGCGGGTAAAGTTGGTCTGAAACCTCTTCTCCAGCTTATTCATGAGAATTGTAAGTTTAACTGATATTTTTCTTCATTTTTTTTTTTTTTTTGCCTTTTCTTTTTTGCATGTTTTGTCACATACTCTGAGGCCCTAGATCTGTAGGTAGAGATTATGTCAACTAGTTTCATTAGGTACATGTTGGGTCGGCTGGCCTGGTGGCAAATGGAAATAGACCCAATGCACTCAGCAAATGAAGTAATAGGGTCCGCTCCCTTGACAAAATGCGCTAGGAAGCAGATGCCGGTTTGTTACAGGGAAAATTGTGTTATACAGTTTTCAAGCAGTTTGGAGTCGGAAGCCAAGAAGTAATGTGCTGACAATGTAGAAACTTAAGAAAAATTTCCTCAAGACCTGTTTGTTGATCAATTTTAAATTAAGGAAAGTAAGTATAGAGAAATTCATTTTGTTAATCTTTTATAAGATTTATTTTTGGTCTCTCCTTGTGAACGAATCTTTTCTCTCCAATAAAACCATTAACAAGTCTTCCTGCATCTGAATTTTTGAGATGAGGATTGATAGTTTGGATTGTTTGGACTGTTCTCATCTTGGTTGTTATTCTCACAATGTTTCGGTCGATGCAACCTTCGACCTTCTTCAGGGGTATCTTCGTAATAGATGTTATTGGTGAATGGTGCAAAAGAAAAAAAAAATTGTTTTTTTTTTCTACTCCCTCATTTAAAAAATTCTGAAACATTTTAACAAGTTGATACAGACACTGACCTGAATTTACAAAATGAAAAAAAAAAAAAAATGGAAAACCTGACACTCTTTTTGTTTTTAAAAGAACATCGTACAATTTGAATTCTAACGACTACGGTTGGTTAGGAAAAAGAACAAAAACATTCTTTTTCAGTATTCATTAATAACATCCATTGTGAAGATACACCTGAGGAAGGTCGGAGGTTACATCAACCGAAACGTGAGAATAGTGACAAAGATGGGAACAGTAGTTCGATCAACTCTAAAAAGAATTGTCAATCTAATTGCTGCAATGCTGCATCTCTGTGCCTGTTTTACAAATATTTTAATGGAATGTGCTCTGATGAACTCGTTACACTTGTGCCCCCTCGATGTATATACCCCCCCCCCGACAAATCCGTTTAGCAATAAAATCTCACCCCTTCACTGTTGAGGTTCCTAAATGCCAGAAAGTTTTCTATTCTAATAGTTTCTTCCCTCGAACATCTAGACTTTGGAATTCTCTTCCTGCTCCCTGCTTCCCTGGCTATACTGATATGCAGAAGTTTAAATGTAACATAAACAAATATCTTGCTAATCTTTCCCAGGTATGGTCCCAAATAGTAGCCCCTTACATCCAAGTGGTGATATGACTTGTTTGGGAGTAAAAAAAAAAAAAAAAAAAAAATACATATTGTGTTTTCAGGTTTCCATGCATGAATTTTATTTGTCTTGAATGTCGGAAGATCACAACCATTGAACGATCAACATCCACACGCATACACATGGGAAATGACGACCAAAGAATGAAAACCAAATTGTATGTAGAAAAGAGTTCATTGATTGATTTGTGGTTCTTGATTGCTCACCCGCGATAACAAACGGGTGTGGGTGTTTCACATATAGTAAAACAGTTCATTAGCATTCAGTCTGTGCCGCACCCATGCAAAAAATGTACCTCTCGTACCTCTCTTCGTTGTGTCTTTGTCTCTTCTCATTATTCATCGCTCTCTCCGAAGGAAACTTCTAGGGTTGAAATTGAAGTTTGTCTTCGAACTGCGGAATGCCATTAAATGTTTGTGCAAAAAAAAAAAAAAAAATTCTTCAGCTTGTATCATTCTCAGCACATATTCACAAAAAAACGACAGTCTTTTTTTTCTTTTCCTGCTTCGACGTTCGTAGAAAATCCGTCTTTACTTTTTCACACTGACACGCGGAATAACCGTATGTTTAAACATCTCTGTCTGCAAAAACGTTTTTTCCCAATGAAAACCAGCTTTTATATGCTCAAATTTGACGGTTTTAATTTTCATGTCATTTTTTCGTTTCCTATCAGTCAGGTCTCGAGTTTGAGTGTCAATGACTTTTTACAATATGCTCAGGCCACCCTTGGACGCTTGTTTCTTTGACTGTTGTCACAAAACCAAACAAGAATCTATATATCTATAAAAGTGAACGTGTCTTTGTGTGTACATTTCCCTACGCAATAATTCTGTCAATTTTTAGTCTACAGACTCGAAATTTGATATACAGGGTACTGAGATTTGTGAAAATCTATGTGCTTGGTTTTTGGCCAGAAATTTGGCTGTTAAGGGGTCGAAGTTCAACGATTTAACCTTTGAGAACTCTACCAAACTCCTCCGACAATTTTGGGTCTAAACGCTTGAAATTTTAGATATAGGTTCCTTGGACATGGATGTAACTTAATAACTCGATTTGAGCTTAAAACAATAAATTTTAAGGGGTCATAATAGGAATCAAAATAAAAAAAAATTGACTTTTTTTTCTTTTTCTCAGCATACATCTCCAAACACCTGGGAAACGCCGGGCAGCCATGCTAGTAGGTTATATATTTGTAACTTTATCTTTGACTTCCTATCGGAGCTGCAAGATGATGTCATTTTCTACATTATGCTGAAGTTGCATTTCTCATAACTTCCAAGACGCAGAGACAATATCTTTCGTGTTAACTTGTCCAGCTTTTTCAGTCTCTCTACAGACTCTAACTACACTCATTACGTGTATCATTAAGCTATCTCGTTGCATCATTCACTCCATGTAATCAAGACACAAATCGAATGATCTACCTTCGTTATGTATTTTGTTTATGTTCTAACATTTTCTGTTTTTTTTGCTTCAGCAAGTAAACATTTCTGGGAACTATTTTTACATCACATTATTTCCCCTTGATAACATTATTCCAGCGCTTCTACTTCTACAAGCATCAGTAACGATCATAATAATAATCGTTTAGCTAACTTGGCATTGCCTGATCAATATCTAACATAAATATATCAACAAACACACAGACAAGTGACCTTTATTGCCCAGGCTTTTTTTTTTTTTTTTTTTTTTTTTTATGTAGGAATCACCACTTATCAAGGCCCAGAGGCCACTCGAGGATAAGGGTTAATGGGGTACACCTTAGTCAATGTGATTATAGCCTAGTAAACAGAAATAGTGGGAATTTTGTAAATTGGATTACTTAGGGGGACAGGTCATCAAGAACTTGTTTACGTTGGACTTGAAGACAATCAGATTGTAGTCAGCTGGAAAGCAGGCAATCGGAAGAGAGTTCCACATGTGTGCGGTTCTAAGAAAGAAGCCCTGCTCATGAAATCTACATTTAGGTTTAGGCACAAATAAAGAGTGTGGGACATTATTGATAGTGGTTTTGGCCAGATGAGTGTTTTTAATGAAAATTTGGCGAGGGGTAGGGGGGACCATAGATTGAAGCTCAGTAGAGCACTGGCCATGAAAATAACGAGAAAGCAGAGATAGGCTTACAATGTATCTTCTGTGGGAAAGAGATTGCGGGGAAGAGGAATCTCCTATGAGGCTATGAAGTCTATTTTGAACTGTCAAGGCAAGATAAGCTGCTTCTAGCAGCTCCTGCCCAGATGTGGCAACAGTACTCCATCGTTGGCTGTACCTGGCTTTTATATAGGTAGAGAATTGGATCAGGAGTGAGATATCTACTGGAGCGGTAGAAGCATCCCACCATTTTTCCAGTGACCTTGGCAATGGATTTGATATACGTCTTCCATTTTCAGGTCAGGAGCTTGTCAAAACCTGAAGCCTCCCCAAGATGAGTACTATTCATTTCAATTGATGCCAGATTGGCATCAGAGCGTAGATGATGTAGAAATAGAAGCTTGGCTATATAAATTAAAAAATAAAATGAAGTTAAATTCAACTACACTTTGCTAAATGATTTTTGTTTTAATTTAATTAGTTTTACTTTCCAATAATTTATATCAGTTTGAAAAAAATCCACTGATGTCAGTCCACTGCAACGAATTTGGAATCGGAGCATGTGAGTGAGGAAAAATGTATTAAGCAGTTATGAGTTAAAAAAAACAAAAAAAAACTGATTTACGTAAGTAATGATTAGGGCTAGGACAATGGCATATTCTTTTCGTTGTTTTGACTTCATGTTTTTTTTTTTTTTTTTTTTTATTACATTTTCACCCCAAACAAGGCAAATTGCCACTTTGGTGTAGGAGGCTACTATCAGGGGCAACAACTGCTAGGGTACTATGTAGGGATTGGGCAGCAAGATGTCGGTTCACGTTACACTTGAACTTCTGAACGTCAGTACTGTTGGGGAAGCAGGGACCTGGAATGGAATTCCAGAGTATCCGTTTATATCTTATATGCTTTTATATAGAGTATTGTGATTCTTAGTTGATTAACTGTGTCTAACTGTCGGATATATACTCGAGTCAAAACGATGAAAAGAATATGCTGTTGTCATAGCCCTAGTAATAATCAATCTGATCTTTAAATCAACCAGCGATTTAAAAAAAAAAAAAAAAAAAAAAAAAAAAAAAAAATTAACCACTGCTAAAAAAAACAAAACAAATTTACAAATAAATAATATAAAATACAAAACCAAAAACTGTTGGCCCTGTATATAATAGATATTGTGTGTGTACGTGCATATATAATTTCTTTTTCTTTTCTTTCCCCCTTTAGCCGCAGATTACCGTTATAAAGCAGTTGCTGTCATCAAAGCTGGAGGAAAAATTAATAACCTGGCTGATTTAAAGGATGCCAAATCCTGTCATACTGGAGCCGGAAAGACGACTGGATGGACAGTACCCATTTCTAACCTTATAAAAAAGAAAATCCTTCCAACGAAAAAAAGTTGTTACAGTACAACCGAAAATGTTGCCGAATTTTTCTCAGAAAGCTGTGTTCCGGGAGCATTCACTCCACGTTTCAATCCTCTATGTAAGTAACAGTCTTGCTCTTACCTTTTCATTGTTAGATTGATGTTTGTGTAGATTGAACTTTTAAACGGTCAAGGGTCACCGTAACACCAATGGAATATGCGCCAAATTTCTTAATGTAGTTTTGTTACATGCTTCACTTGTCTCAAATTTGAATGTCTTGGCCTTAAAATGCAACACAACCTGTCAGATAAATCTGTCAAAATCTTTTGGTAAAACTTGTACTTTGCTAATCCAAAGAGGGAGGTGTTTGGTAGGCTATATATATATATATATATATATATATATATATATATATATATATATAAAGCGAAAATGTATGTATGTGTGTTCGCTTTTTCTGTATGTCTACAAAAGGCTTTTTTCAGAGAAGCGGTCGGTCGGTTCACAACTTAAAACTTTTTATATCACATATAAATTATAATATCTCGGAGTTAACAATGGAGCTCGCCTGTCTATTAAATTTGTTTGACTTCGAAGATAAATATTCAACATTTGTCGCTCGCTGCATCAGGGTTAGTCTTTTTTCCTATAACATCTTGGGAAAATAAAAATAAAAAAAAGCGTTCTCGCAGTCAAACTTGGCCTCATTACGTCACTAAAACGTGCACCTGCCAAATCCAAGTAATTAAATAAATTCAAACGTGTTTCCGTTAGCATCTCGCGGTGGGGAAATGGTTAACGTCGCACATTTTTTTTTTTTATTTTATTTTTTTTTCACACTTTAATTTACAACTTTGCCTCAAGGGTTCAGGTTCGATCCTCATACTTACCGACCAAAACATTTTTTTTTTTATTTTAACCTCCACCCCCCCTGGAGTTTTGATTTACCCAAAACCACACGCACCTCCAAACGCCCGGGCAATACCGGGTACCCCTCGCTAGTATGTATGTATATATATATATATATATATATATATATATATATAGAAGCGAAAATGTTTGTATGTTCGCTTTTTGTGCATGTCCGAGAAAGGCTTTTTTTCTGGCGGCTTCTCGAGGCCGTCACTTGTTCTTACAACTTTTTATATCATGTCGAAATCATAACATCTACGAGTTAACAATGGGGTTCGCCTGTCTATTTAATTTGCTCGACTTTGAAAAGATAAATATTCAACATTTTTCGATCGCCGCATGTGCATTAAGCTTTTTCGTATAATAAAAGCGAAACTAATTCTGGCGGCATTTTTCCGGTCGCGATCGCCGGAAACATCTGAAAGCAATCAGCTTTGATCAATGTGGAGTTTCTCCTTATATCAGACAATTGCTATTCAATTTGGAAAATCCCCTTTTTATGGGGAGCTGGTTTTTGCCACAAAATCTTGGGGGGGAAACAAAAAAAAAAAAAAAAAAAGAAATAAAAAATCCTGCCCCCCCCCCCCCCCCCGCGTTAAATAAAATACTGCCCCGTAGTCAAAGTTGACCTCATTAAGTACGGGCACCAGCTAATTCCTTAATACTTAAATACATTCAAAAATGTGTCCGTTACTATTTTGTGGCGGTCCAGTGATTAACGTTTTTTTCACACTTTAATTTCCAACTTCGACTCAAGGGTTTGGATTGGATTCTTCATACTTATCCCCCCCCCCCGACACAAACACCCGAGTATTTTGATTTACCTAAAACCACACACACCTCCAAACACCTGGGCAACGCCGGGTACCCCCCGCTAGTCTATAATATAAATTTCACCTGTCTGTTTAAATGTATGTATGTTTGTATGTCTCACAAAAACTTTCGACAGAGGCGACAGAATCTGACAAGATCAGTATCATTTTGAAGCTTGACATCTCTGATGACAACTATCAAAAAATTGGCCACAAACATTAATTCCTTCACCTTTGCCGTTTTGTACAAGGAAGGATCTATTTTTTTTTTTTTTTTTTTTTTTTTTTTACCGACATTTTAGCAAGTCATCGTCACCATTGGATTAACAAGAACATCTTGGGAAAATAAAAATAAAAAAAAAGCGTTCCCGCAGTAAATGAAATACTATCCCGCAGTCAAACTTGGCCTCATCGTCACCATTGGATTAACAAGAACATACTACCCCTGTGAAGTAAATAATGGGCTCCATTTGAAATTCCATCCAAATTCTCAAGTTCGACAAGATACACCTGGAGGTTACATTGACTGAAACGTTAAAATGACACTCGAGATGAGAACAGTAGCCTGAAGAATCTAAATAATCAATCCTCATCTCAAAAATTCAGAAACTATGACTGCAGTTATGGAGTCAGGCTTCCAAGGGTGGCATGTGTGATGCTTAGAATTCGAAACCCGACCGATAGGGCACAGAAAAGGCGACAAATGATCAGGTTCGATCGCGTCTCATGGAATGAGGGAATATAAGGCAGACAGTCAGGATGTCAGCAGTTGAGTTCTCGAGAACCGGACTGAACGGGTCGAAGCTGAGAATGTTCGAATGCTGGCAAAAATCCAGAAACATAGAGAGACAATACATTAATAAAAGAAAATATAAAAAAAAAAAAAGAAAAAAAGACGGCCGAGGGGGGGGGGTGCTATCAAATTAATAAGTGTCAAGAACATACCAGGCAAAACATCATGCAAGGTAGGCGATTCATTACTATATTGTTAACAATATAGAAAAAAAGCAAACCACACAAGCTATTACACTGCCACTCATTGTAAACAAATACCATACGCTGTTTAGTCAATTTTGTGAATCAATAATAATCGCTGATTTTGTTTTAAAAACAAAAAAAAAATCAAAACAAAATTCATTTCATCTAAGTGTGCTAATTGTTAATTCTCTTTATTAAGTGGCCTGCCAAATACCTCCCTCTCTATGGATTGATTTTTTTTCCCAAGTACTCTAACCCCTGCACCATGGACAGAGGACAGTAGTGCGAAGAATCCAAATACGAATATTGTCTCTGTCTTTGACTTGTTTATTTACTATTGGAGTTCCTGCATTGACGCTTGTATTTTGTATGTTCACTTTAGACCGTGATTTGAGTTTCTGAGTAGTTGTCTATAAATTATTTTGCAACCACTTCTAACACCATGTTGCAATATTGTGATGTGCAGATGGTTATGGATTAGATGAGAATATTTTGTAGACTGAAACAGTAAAACTCGTTTCATTCCAGTCTCCAAACTAGAACTGCTTCACGGTGAGCCTGAGACCAGAAGAGAGAGGCGGAAAGGATGGGGTTTCTATTACTGATACTACAACAGGAGCCACACTTTGTCTCTTTTGAAAACTTCTAATGCTATTCTATTAATATTTCATCTTCGACTGATTAGAGTTTGAATGAAGTTTGCTTTGATTCGTATTGTCTAAACAAATAGGAAAAAAGGAATTGTCATGTGTTTTAATATGTTCATTTATTTTATTTTATCAGCCCTCAATCCGCCTCGTTTGTGTTCACTTTGTGCTAGTAAAAACTGTTCACGAGAAGACGAATATGCGGGCTATGACGGTGCTAAGCTTTGCCTTGAGAAGACCGATGCAGACATTGCATTTGTGAAACATGAAACTATGCTGAATGGCAACAAGACCAAATATAAACTGTTGTGTCCATCTGGAAAGATAATGGAACTTAATCAGTTTGACGATTGTCATTGGGCAGTTCGTCCAACTGACACTATTGTTGTTTCTCCAAAAACTTCCAACCAGGGTGAAATAGCTTCTCAAATAATTAATAATTTGGAAGCTTTCAAAAATGCCTTCGAGTTGGAAAAGGTACAAAATTTGAAGAAAACAACTGACGATTATGCTACACTTATGGGTAAGTAAATTGTTCTTTGGAAATAAATAAATTATATGAAAGTTCTTTTGAAATTTGAAGTTTTTTTTGGAAAAAATTAAATTGCTCGGAAGTCCTTTTGAAATAAGGAAAATTGCTCGAAGGTTTTTTGAAACTATAAATAAGCACCAAAATTTTTATTTTCTTACAGGTGATGGATTTAAAGCAACTTTTGAACATTATCACAACTGCAAACAGGATTTAAGATGGTGCGTTATCAGTGATGAAGAGATGAAAAAGTGCACAGATTTGAAATATGCTTTCATGTCGAAACGTGCGACGAATTACCTGGATTGTGTCAAGGCTAAAGATCACTATGACTGCATGACTAAGATTGAAAAGAAGGAGGCTGATTTTGTGGTCCTTGATGGTGGAGATATTTCCACAGCAATTAATAAGTAAGTTGCTTTATTTTATTAGTTTAAATAGAAAGAATGGTGGACAATGTCTGTCTCTTCCCTCATGTGTGTCCCCTCTCCTCATGCGTGTCTTCCCCCTCTCCTCATGCGTGTCTCTGTCCCCGTTCTTCATGCGTGTCTCTTCCCCCTCTCTTCATGCGTGTCTCTTCCCCCTCTCCTCATGCGTGTCTCTTCCCCCTCTCCTCATGCGTGTCTCTTCCCCCTCTCCTCATGCGTGTCTCTTCCCCCTCTCCTCATGCGTGTCTCTTCCCCCTCTCCTCATGCGTGTCTCTTCCCCCTCTCCTCATGCGTGTCTCTTCCCCCTCTCCTCATGCGTGTCTCTTCCCCCTCTCCTCATGCGTGTCTCTTCCCCCTCTCCTCATGCGTGTCTCTTCCCCCTCTCCTCATGCGTGTCTCTTCCCCCTCTCCTCATGCGTGTCTCTTCCCCCTCTCCTCATGCGTGTCTCTTCCCCCTCTCCTCATGCGTGTCTCTTCCCCCTCTCCTCATGCGTGTCTCTTCCCCCTCTCCTCATGCGTGTCTCTTCCCCCTCTCCTCATGCGTGTCTCTTCCCTCTCTCCTCATGCGTGTCTCTTCCCCCTCTCTTCATGCGTGTCTCTTCCCCCTCTCTTCATGCGTGTCTCTTGTCCCCTCTCTTCATGCGTGTCTCTTGTCCCCTCTCTTCATGCGTGTCTCTTGTCCCCTCTCTTCATGCGTGTCTCTTGTCCCCTCTCTTCATGCGTGTCTCTTGTCCCCTCTCTTCATGCGTGTCTCTTGTCCCCTCTCTTCATGCGTGTCTCTTCCCCCTCTCTTCATGCGTGTCTCTTGTCCCCTCTCTTCATGCGTGTCTCTTGTCCCCTCTCTTCATGCGTGTCTCTTGTCCCCTCTCTTCATGCGTGTCTCTTGTCCCCTCTCTTCATGCGTGTCTCTTGTCCCCTCTCTTCATGCGTGTCTCTTGTCCCCTCTCTTCATGCGTGTCTCTTGTCCCCTCTCTTCATGCGTGTCTCTTGTCCCCTCTCTTCATGCGTGTCTCTTGTCCCCTCTCTTCATGCGTGTCTCTTGTCCCCTCTCTTCATGCGTGTCTCTTGTCCCCTCTCTTCATGCGTGTCTCTTGTCCCCTCTCTTCATGCGTGTCTCTTGTCCCCTCTCTTCATGCGTGTCTCTTGTCCCCTCTCTTCATGCGTGTCTCTTGTCCCCTCTCTTCATGCGTGTCTCTTGTCCCCTCTCTTCATGCGTGTCTCTTGTCCCCTCTCTTCATGCGTGTCTCTTGTCCCCTCTCTTCATGCGTGTCTCTTGTCCCCTCTCTTCATGCGTGTCTCTTGTCCCCTCTCTTCATGCGTGTCTCTTGTCCCCTCTCTTCATGCGTGTCTCTTGTCCCCTCTCTTCATGCGTGTCTCTTGTCCCCTCTCTTCATGCGTGTCTCTTGTCCCCTCTCTTCATGCGTGTCTCTTGTCCCCTCTCTTCATGCGTGTCTCTTGTCCCCTCTCTTCATGCGTGTCTCTTGTCCCCTCTCTTCATGCGTGTCTCTTGTCCCCTCTCTTCATGCGTGTCTCTTGTCCCCTCTCTTCATGCGTGTCTCTTGTCCCCTCTCTTCATGCGTGTCTCTTGTCCCCTCTCTTCATGCGTGTCTCTTGTCCCCTCTCTTCATGCGTGTCTCTTGTCCCCTCTCTTCATGCGTGTCTCTTGTCCCCTCTCTTCATGCGTGTCTCTTGTCCCCTCTCTTCATGCGTGTCTCTGTCCCCGTTCTTCCCCCTTACATCCCTAATTCTCCCACTCTTCCATTATGTCTCTCTTCATATCTCTTCTTTCTCTCTCTCCCTCCTTACGTTTCTTTCTCCATTTTAAAAAGTAATATATTGATTACTAGCAGGGTCTCCTGACTTTGCTCGGGATTGAATGATGATCAATGAATATTTTGCACTTCTATATTTTTATTGTCATCGAAGTCCGCGAAATCACCCAGGAGGAAGCTTCACATTCCTCCATGCAGTAACTTTGTCCAAGATATGTTATTCTACATTGCGTTCTTGAGAACTTACTGTTTCGTTTATAAAATTATTTTATAGACTTCTTTCCAGTTAACGAAAAAAAAAACATTAAGAAATTTACGTGCGAGGTTTGAACCTACAAACCATGTCATGAAATAAAAAAAACAAAAATAAAAAAAAACACGTAAATTTTCAAGTCTTATTAAATTCTTTGAAAAGTTGAAACCTACAAACCACATCATGCAAAGAAAAACAACAAAAAAAACCCGCATTATAAACTTACCCACAGTAGAATTTTCACGGCCCATTGTTCTAACATTGTTGCTAAGTGACGACATGGAAAAAAAATGGCTTTATCGATGATAGATAAATCAAAATAACTGTTTCAATTATCGGTAATTATCGGGAGTATTCTGAGACAAGACTTCTACAGTAAAGTTCTGTAAATTTTAAAGAAAATCTGGTCAGCCGTTTTGGAGTCTATAAGAAACTCACACGCACACAATTTTGCATTTATATAATTGTAGAGATTATTTATTTTCAATTCATATTAAAGTTTCTAATCCTTTTCCCCTCAGCTGTAAACTTGAGCCGGTCATTGCTGAAAACTATGGAGTTGAAACTGCCACTTACTATACAGTGGCTGTGGCAAAAGCAACTTCCAGCTTCACTATCAAGCAGCTAAAAGGTTTGTTTCCATATTCCTTTGTTTTTTGACATTAATTACTTCACTAGCGGGACCTGTGGAAATTCCACAGAGGACTCCTTCATATGTAATATATTGATGTTGACATTCTGT
>NC_136504.1:37401833-37474333 GCF_053919585.1 Euprymna scolopes | reverse complement strand
CGCAATGAGTTAAGAATGCTGAGCCTTGTTACTGTATCCCCAGTAATTACTGCCTTCCATAGTTGTCGTTTCTTACTGAGGATACAGTTGCGAGCCTCAGCATTTCTATATTGTCGCGGCTCATCACCTGAAGAAGGCCAGAGGATGAGTTGGCTAAAACATGGTGAAACAACTGAGGATAACAGTCCGTAAATAAAATAAAAAATTACTCGTCTCAAAGGATTCCAATAAAAATAAGGGTTTCAAATATTTTTTCTTTTACAAAGTCACCACTAATCAAGGCCTGAAGGCCACTTGAGGATAAGGCTTAATGAATATAAGATGGTAGCATAATAATTGTTAATGGTGTAGAATTTGATTATTTACGGGGGACAGCTCAACAAGAACTTGTTTACATTGGACTTGAATCCTACCATATTGTAATAGGCTTGGAAGCAAGCCAGTGGAAAAGTGTTCCACAGGTAGGCAGTTCTATGTCAGAAACTTTGTTTATGGAATCTGCATTTAGATTTAATGCAATAATTGTGATACTACTAGTGTCTCCTCCCTGCCCAAATGTTGGGATGTGGGGAGAAAAATAAGTCTGACAAAAGACGAGGTAAAACATGTTTATCGGGGAAACAAGGTTCAAATGAACAGCTACAGCAGGAATTGGAATACACCTTACTAAAGCCTGATTGTCGCAGCTAGTGAATTTTAAAAATGCAAGCTAGACGTGAGGACACTTTAGAAGAATGATATGCAATAAAATTCTGTTTTAAACTTGAAAAAAATGCCACAGAAATGTATGGAATGCTTCATACTACTTTTGATCCAAGAGTGCTCAAAGAAGATCAGAAAGAAAGACGTCGTCATGACCAAGATCAGCATCACGACAGTTCCTCACCTTCCCTATAGTCCAAACCTTGCTCCCTGTGACCTTTGGTTATTCCTTAAGTTCAAGGAAAACCTTAAAGGCTGTTGTTTGAGACAATTAAGCGACAAGGATCATTGACATGCTCACAAAAGAGGACTTCCATGAGGCGGGGGGGGGGGCTCCTGGAATTTGTTGGAATGGTACAAGTGCATTGCAGCCAGAGGAGATTACTTTGAAGGAGACTAGTTTCATGTGTGTACTTCAAAAGAGTCATCAACCTGATAGGTCCTGAACTGTCATCTAAGCTTCAACCTCTGTCCTATCGACAAAATGTTGCATTCCTCTGCCTGTTCCACAAGTATTTAAATGGTGGATGCTCTGATGAACTACAAGCCCTTGTACCCCCTCGATGTAAATACCCCTGACAAATGTTACACGCAGCAAAATCCCATCCCTACACAGTAGTGATCCCTAGATGTAAGAAAGCATTGTACTCTAATAGTTTCTTCCCTAGAACTGCTAGACTTTGGAATTCCCATCCAGGTTCCTGTTCTCCAACTGTATCGACATGCAGAAGTTCAAGTGTAATGTAATCAGACATCTTGCTGCTCAACTCCCTACATAGTATCCCTGCAACTTATGTCTCTGATAATAGCCCCCTACATCAAAGTGGCACTGTGCCTTGTTTGGAGTGAAAATGTAAAAAAAAAATTTTTTAAAAATGTAATAAAAGTGTCCACACGAAAAATGTCTGTAAACTTATTCAGGGTTCGTAGAGATTTTAAATGTCCATTTTCAAGGCTTTTCAAAGTTTTTTTCAAGGCCTGCTCCAGACAAAATTCAAGTTTTCAAAGGAAAATTTGTGGCTTGTTTTACAATCCACCACGATTTGAAAAAGTGTTAAAAAATCAAATATACAAGAAATGTTATCATAGCCAATTAAAGTTACTTTTCAATCTATCTGCATCATTTGTTTGGTGTTTTTAAAAGTGGTTTTAAATACTTTTCATTTCATCTCCAATATTAACTCCCCATACGACTTTTAAATTTCCAACCAAAGATAGCTATCGTCTTGCTTGTCCATTTTTTTTTTTTTTTTTTTTTTTTTTTTTTTTTTTTCAGCCTGACTAGTTTCATTTTAGGTTATATTTATTTATTTTTTTTTTTTGGGGGGGGGGGTATTCGCCATTGAAGATCTCCGCTCACAGAAGGAAAGTTTTTATTTTTAAAAGAGGTTGCGGTCATTTTTATTTACGCTGGCCGCAACTACTATTCCCCCACCACCACCACCACCACCAAAAAAAAAAAAAAAATTAAATTATAAATGAAAGCAAAAAATAGAGGGAGATTTGACACCACCACAATCCCCTGGGGGCGGGGGGTTAAAAAAAAGTGATAATTGAAAACTAGGCCGTCAGGGCCGAAATAAATGAAGTTACATCCCTTTATTCTGAAGTAGTTCAGATTTGCGATAATGGGACATAACTCTTGTATCCATAATACTGTTATTTCGATTTTATCGTCAATATTCAAAAAAATATTTTAATGGTATTTGTTTTTAATACTTTAAAAATAATTTAATTATATTTATTTCAGTTTTATTTTTAATATATCGACACAAATTTTTACTGGACATAAAATAATACAATTTTCAAGGCTTTTCAAGATATTTTCCATATTTTCAAGGATTTTTCGAGGTAATAATAGAAAAAAAGTTAAAATTCAAGGACTTTTCAAATCTGTACAAATCCTGTTATTAAAGGTACTTCGTATATTTAGTTTCAGGCTTGGTAATGAGTTCTATGACCATTGAAAACGGTTTGTAGACTGTCTGGGGTTCAAGTTGAGGACAGTTGTAAGCCTGACACAGTCAAAAGCACATCATTTGTACAAAATAGTTAGGTCGAGATAGAGGAATGAGTTGATCTGCCAACTGACTAACACAACCTTTACAGAATGTAGATGCGGACGTTAATGTTCGGAGGGTTGATCGTGTCACCCCCCCCGGACTCACCCAAAGGGCAACTGAAATGTACAGAATGTGCTGGAGTTTGCGTTTTTAGTTCCTTTTTTTTTTTTTTTTTTTTTTTTTTTTTTTTTTATACGTGAACCACGAACCAGGTGTTTTTGACACCACCCTTAACACAAAACTGCAAATAAAATATACAAAACTCGTAATTTCTCTTTTTTAAGTGATTTGTTTAATTTCTTTATGGAATATACTTCCAAAATAAACTTTTAAAGTTTTTTGAAAAATAATAGAAATATTATTTTTTAAAAGAGTGTTTACAAAGTGCCTGCACGTGCTCATGCAGCCATTTTTTCTACGTAATGAAATAAATTGAATTTTACGAGTTAGATTTTTAAAAATTGAAAAAAATTTATCAAAATTTTTCTCATGGTTGAATTTTTACGATATTTGCAGGTTTAATGTAAAATTTTATGTTCTTTCCCATAAGCCGAATATAATATTCTAGACAAACGTTTTTTTTAAATTCGCCCCCCCCATTTTGAAATGCCTATTAAAATGAAAATAATTGATTTTCTCACCTCAGATTTATATATCACAAATTGAAAATTAAAGATCAATAAATAAAATAATCTAATTAAAAAAAAAAAAAAAAAATTTACCTGTAAAGTCAAAAGTTAAAAATTTTTTTTTTAAAACCACGTTGATTTTTTTTTTTTTTGTAATTGAAACCTGACATTTTGGTTATATTGTCCAGTAAATATCGAACACCTACAGCAATTTTTTCTATTTCATTCAATGTGTTTTCTGTTTTTAGATTTAAAAAAAAAAAAATTCACTGCATAAAGAAGAAATTAATTATATTAAATCAAAAACTTATGTATTTCTTTTAGAGAATAAAAAAAAAATGGAAAATTGGTCGGGTGGTTTGTATTCAAATGGCAAAAAACTAATGAGTGAAATGTGATAATGTGGGTCACTGTACTTAAAAAAATTTTCACGACGGTTCACGTGTATATGTTGTTTTTACATTTTTGAAATAATTATGGCCCTTTTAGGTATCTGTATTTCATGACTGGAAGAACACCGCTTTGCTAACAGTGATGAAAATGCGGTCTTTTCGAATGCTTGCTTAAAAAAAATTCTTTTATTTAAAAAGTACATGGAATATAAAATATAAACATGGACAAATTCTTATGAATGAAGAATGGAAGCACCCATTGATTAGTATTTTTTATAGGTAAGTGATTTTTTGGCATTTATATATATTAGATTTGGATTAAAATTAAAATTTGTTGAATTTTGTGAAATCTTTTTTAAAGAAAACCGATTTAAAAAAAAAATATTGTATATTTTTCGATTAAACCTTTTATCATTTTAAAATGTGGTCTTTGCTCCTTTTATTGAAAAAAAATAGGGTTTGAAGTGACATTATTCATGTTGTTATAAGCTTCGAAACATAGCGAGTCTAATTAATCAAATATTTATCACTCTTTTTGTAATGGCGACTTCTGATACTCCTAGTGAACCAGTACATGCCCCATCCCACCTTGCCAGTTGCCATTAAGAGACGACATGAAAGAAGAGAAGACGAAAGAAAAGATCAGAAACAACAGGGGGGGGGCGTTTTCTGAACGAGGACCACGTGGTCTTGTATAATAATAACAGAAATGTAAAACCATTCGTTTGAAAATAAAATTGTAACAATTTTATAATTACAAAGTTTGATGATTGACAGAAATGAATTAGGTTAATTGAAAAATTGAGTTTTGCTAAATTGGCCTAAGATTTTTAAAGTTTTCAGAAAATAATTACCTCTTTTATGACAATACTAAAACGCCTGTTTATTTATTTATTTACTTTTTTTTTAGTATAACTCAATTTTCGCTAATTGTCTTTGAATACTGTTTTTCATTAATTATCAATTTTCTACCTTATCGTTTTTCATAATTTTTGGATATGTTCATTACTGTGACATGCCAGTTTAGTAGATGCAATTGGTTGTACTTGAAATTCAATATTTCAGTTTTTGAGTTGCGCTCTAATAATGAATAGTGGTGGGACGATTCTAATATTTTTCCCCCGATTCTGATTTTATTTAAATTTCTAGCGTTGTTTTGTTGGGGGTCAGATTACCGCAAAAACCCACATAAAATGTGTATATAGTTTTGCAAAAGTGAAAATACACTTATGGCTGTGACGTTTTTGTTTTACTAGTAGTTTAGAATCAATAGATATAAATCATTTCATCATTAAAACTTTAATTTCCACAGCTTGCATTAAACATTAAAGATGGCTTCCCATGTGGTAGAGATATCTCCAGGGAAGACCCTAATTTACCTTGTATGTGCTTCCGGGTTGCACTTGCTTACACCACCGCATTCATATTTGCACTCTATCGCGCCCACAACAGTGGGGTTACTGTCCTTAAAAGTATATCTGAGAAAATTGACCTCATCCTGTCTGCTCATCCTTCGGCTACCATTCACATTTGCAGTGACTTCAATGTCCATAATGTGGAATGGCTGACCCACTCAAATAAGACAGATGATGAGGGGAGAGGTTTTGCCATTGCCTATGACCTCACTTAGATTGTTCACGAACCCACCCGTGTGCCCGATACTACTGGTCAGTGTGCAAGCTTTCTAGACCTTTTTCTCACAACTTCCCCTGAGCTATGTTTATGTTCCGTTCTATCTCCCCTGGGATCCTCCGATCACACAGTTGTATCAGTTAAGATAAAAATGAAATACAATGTCTTCAGATATACCTCTCCACCGTACTGCATATCGATACTCTATAGCTGACTGGGATAGCTTCCGTACATTCATATCTGATCTACCTCTACATTCCATGTTTAAAAAGCATGTGTCCTCTATAGTATCAGACCTGACCAAATGGTTAATTGTAGGGATAGACTGATTCATATCATCCAAAAAATTTCAACAAAAACCTAACAGCCAGCCATGGTTCTCCTCAGAATGTGCTACTGCCATTGCGCACAGAAATCACTTTTTCCATAGCTACCAACGTAATAGATGTACTGAGACTAAAGCTGCCTTCAGGACTGTCACCAAACACTGTAAAAGAGTAATAAAAAATGCAAGAGAGCTATATGCTCAGTCCGTCAAATCCAAAGTAGCTGAGCAGCGGCTTGGTTCCCACCAGTTTTGGCAAATAGCAAACAGGATCCTGAACAGATGCATGCGTTCTATCCTAACCATCATCAATGGACCTGAGGTCATCTCATCAGCATCAGACAAGGCCAAACTATTCGCCAAGAACTTTACAGCTAACTCTAACCTCTGCGACGAAGGGCATCAACTCCCCATATTTTCTCCTACAACAGACAACACACTATCCAACATACAAATATCTGTGCATGAGGTCGACAAACTAATCAAGAACCTTGATTCCAGTAAAGCAACTGGCCCAGACGTAATTCCAATTATAGTGTTGAAAAAGCTTCGACCAGAACTTGCCCCCATACTTACAAAACTGTTTAAGCGTTGCCTTAAGGAGAAGTGCTTTCCAACAACCTCGTCAGTATGCCCTGTATTTAAGAACTCAGGTGATAAGTCATTTCCCTTTCAGTACAGACCAATAAGTCTCTTGTGTGTCATGAGTAAGTTACTGGAATCCATATTAAATAAAGAAGTAGTCAACCACCTCAACAGAAATAACTTCCTTAGTGACCTGCAATATGGTTTCCTTTCTGCTAGATCTACAGCTGATGTGTTAACAGTTATATCTCATAGGATTAGTGAATCTCTCAACAAAGGCTTCCTTTCTAGGGCAATTGCTCTTGACATATCAAAGGCCTTCGATAAGGTTTGGCATAAGGACATACAAGATTTCCAGCTACGATATAACTGGAAATGTTTTCTCAATAATTAAATCATTTCTCTCTGATAGGTTCATAAGAGTAGTGGTTGATGGGCAGCAATCAGAGGCCCACAGTATTAATGCTGGAGTTCCCCAAGGGTCCATCCGGTGCCCAACTCTCTTCCTGATCTACATCAATGATCTCCCAAAACACATAACTTAAATCATTCGTTGACATCTATGCTGATGACAACTATCTACGGCAACACATCAAAGGCTGTAAATGACAAAGCTCTCTCTGATTCCCTCTCCTCTGATCTTGAGCGCGTGGTTCAGTGGGGGAAGAGATGGCTGGTTACTTTTAATGCATCTAAAACCAAGCTCTTAACTTTACATCATCAACGCTCTGTTCCTCATCTAGCATCAATTGAAATGGATGGCTCTCATCTTGGGGAGGCTTCATGTTTTGACAAGCTCCTGGGTTTGACCTTTACTCCCGATCTGAAATGGAACATGTATATCAAGTCTGTTGCCCGGGCCACTGGGAAAACGGTGGGATCCTTCTACCGCTCCAGAAGATATCTCACTAATGATGCAATTCTCTATCTCTATAAAAGCCAAGTACATCCAAGGATGGAGTACTGCTGCCACATCTGGGCTGGAGCTTCAAAAAACAGCCTATCCTGCCTTGGTGGGGGATGCTCTCTTCTCTTTCCTGCAACCTCTCTCCCACAGAAGAGACGTTGCGAGCCTGTCTTTTATTGTTATTTCCATGGCAAGTGCTGGTCCAAGCTCCAATCTCTGGTCCTCCTCGCCAATCCTTCATAATAAACACCCGTCTAGCTAAAACCACTTTCAGTAATTTCCCCCACTCTTTATCTGTGCCTAAATCAAAACGTAGATTCCATGAACATAGCTTTTTTCTGAGAAGTGCACACCTGTGGAATTCTCTTCCGTTTGCCTGTTTCCCACCTGACTACAACTTGGACATCTTGAAGTCCAACATAAACAAATTCCTGATTAATGGCTCCCTTAAGTAAGACACTTTATCAAATCTCCAATACCAACTATTACTACGATATTATCTCATTGATTATTGTACACAAAATAACCCTTATCCCCAAGTGGCTTCCGGGCCTTGATAAGTGGTGATCCCCATGTAAAAAAAAAATAAATAAATAAATGAGAAGAATCATTTTGGGCATTGGAAAACAGGCAAAACATTTTCCAATTCCGATACCAATACCCTCAAATGTTCCGATTTTTTGATTCCTGCTTCTGATCAATTGTCCCAACACTTATAATGAAGAAGCACCTATCAGAGTAAGTCAACTACATAACTATGAATTCTAAATAAGCTTTATGTTATTTCATTTATCTATAATTTTATAAATTCACAATCAAAGTTCCACAAAACTTTCTGAGACCCCCCCCCTCCTTTTTTTTTTTTAAAAAGGTATAATGTTACGCAATAAAATATAATAAAAACAGTAATGGGTGCTTCTGCATTTAGCAACCCGCAGTTTCCACAAAGTTTCTCGCATGTGCTCAGTCACTGACTGGAAGCAGCCAATCGTGAAACATTGAACCGCTACAAGAAAATTATGATAAACAGGAAAAACATAGGAATACAATAAATAAAATTACAATTATCTAACCCTAAATTGCGCAATAAAAATTAATTTTTTTTTTTATTTCTTCCAATTTTTAATAATTATAGCCCTCATACATTTGTATTAGCTAAAAACAGACGGTGTGTTCGTTAAAAATTGAAGAATGTTCGGCCGACTTTTTCCAGTTATTTCTGTCAGCTGCTGAGCGAATCCGAGCCAACTTTGTGGAAATCACGGATCGGAAAATGCAAATGCACCCAATAATGAAATGTAACAGAAACTCGTTAAAAAAAAAAAAAAAAAATCTTTATTCATGAGATGAATATGTACAAAATGAATGTTGAATAAGAATATCATTCTTGAATATTTTTCTTTTTTAAAAATGTGACGAAAGGGATAAAAAAAAAAAAAAGACCCCCCCCCCAAAAAAAACAACGTTTGTTTGATACCATAAAATATGTAACAAGTCCCAAATCCAAATTTACAATCTGTGATAGTCCAATGTTAGATGCTTGTCCAGAATTCTACCAAAATCAACAAACAAAAATTTAAAAAAAAAAAAAAAAAAAAAAAAAAATTGTGCAATGTATGTACCCTCGATGGAAACAAAATATCATATACCAACAATCATGTAAATGGATTCAGTAGTTTTATTTTTACAAAATGAACACCTTTTTAAGCGAATGAGCTTTTCTGATGTTCTCATGGTAAAAATGACTTTCTAAAATCTTGCGATTCTGAATTTGGAGTTTTCTCCCTTGTTTTAGCCTGTTTTCAAGATGGTGTTGCAATATTGCTGTTCACTTAGTCATAAAATTTTATTAAAAAAAAAAAAAATTTGATTAATTTATGTGATTTTTTGGTGTATAATATTTTTTACACCATGAGTATGTACACCATACAGATTTTTCTTAATATGGGGGGGGGGGAGTTATGGACAAGCATGCAATGTTATGTTAGCTTTAAAAAATAGTATTTATAGCAAAAAAAAAACAAAAAAAAATGTAAATCCAATAATTTAATAATTATTCTTTAAGAGTTAATGCTTTAGCTTACTAGCAGGACCTGTTGAAATTCCATATATATATATATATATATATATGTATATATATATATATATATATATATATATATATATATATATATATATATATATATATATATATATATATATATATATATATATATAAGAATAACAGTATAGTTACATTCTTAGATCCAAATATTTATTTTTTATGCAAAACAGCTCCTCAAGCATGTTAAAATTTTGGTACATTTTTTACAAATCCGTTTTGTGATGCAGAACCAATCAGTTATTATTATATCAATACTGATTTTTTTTCATGCATATACTCCTTAGAAAAATTATATTAAAAAAATGCATGAAAATATGTCAAAAAAAAAAAAAATTCATAAAAGACTCAATATCATGTGTTTGTTCCGGCAGTCATCATATATATATATATATATATATATATATATATATATATACATACATACATACAGAGAGAAAGAGAGATAATTAAAATGAAAAATGTAAAAAAGAGAATTAAAGAAGTTAAACAGTTCAAGATATACCTAGAGTATTAATCTATACAAAGTTTATTTTATATCAAACTAAATCTTTTTAATCTTCTAGAACATATTTAAGATTAGGGGTTAAAAGGTTATATCAATGGTTTTTGTATTATATTACTAGCAGAACTTAGTGGAAATTCAACGGAATGAGAAATATATTTTGTCAATATACAGGATTCAATAAAGCTGATATTTTTCTTAATAGTGCAAAACATTAAGTTCTTGGACACAAAAACTAATAACATGAGTTTATTAACATTTCTATGAAAATAGTGTCTATTGTATTTTAAATATAGAACTAAGATAAATAAATAAGTACTAATATTCACAAAGTAATATTATGTTACATAGTTCAATAGAAATAATTTTAAGAAACAATCTTAAATTTACTCCTTCAGTCCAGCATTGCTTTGTCCAAAGGTTAGATTGGCCTTTTTAAAGCCAATTTTTGTGAATTTGGCATTTTTTTAAAAAGTAGTTTGACCTTCAAAAATTGTATTTAGCCTTTTTCAAAGCTGAACATACGGATTAGAGAAGGAATAAACAGAAAATTATATATCTACTAGCAAAAATATGCAATTTCTGATAGCATATTTTTGTGAGTATATAACTACCCTTCCCCCGTAAAAAGGTAATCCAGAAAAAATACAACATTACCCACTCCAACTACCACAAAAAAAAAAAAAAAAAGAAAGAGGAATTAGTCAAAAACAATTTATTTTGCCATGCTGACTCATTAGTGACTTATCTGAAAAAAAAAAAAAAAAAAAAAAAAAAAAAAAACACGCCAGAAGAAAAACCACAACATCCCACCCCCTGTAGGGCTGATTATTGAGGATGTTTTCTGAACTTGATATGAACACACCTATTGAAACTGTTTAACATTTAAAAGAATTCTAAAGCAATTGACTTTACCATAAATAGTGATAATGAATAAAATAATCAGTGTTCAACCATTTTTGATAAACAAATTATTTTACTCACAGTAGAAATTTACAGGAAAGTAAATTGCTTCAAACTACTTTTAAATATTACATTTTTTTTACGCAAATAGGTCACAAATGAATAAATAAAACAAGCTACATTGTTCATGGACTAATTTCCCCCAGTCATATTTCCTTTTGAATAATTTATATAACAAATGGTAATGATTATTCTTTTGTTAAAATTATTAAATGCAGCAAAAACATGTTTTACAAATAATAGAATTTCTTTCTTTTTTTTTTTCTTTTCAAGTTAAATAAATCGATTGAGTAAGAGGGGCGGTACAAACTTTTGGTACTTGTACAGTTTAATCAAGACATTAAAAAAATGAAAATATCAAAAAAAAAAAAAAAAAAAAAAAAAAGAAAAAAAAAGTTATATTGTACGTATCTGTGATGGAATGAAGTTCTCCGAAAAAGAATTTCACTTAATTTCATGAAGTAGTTTTGTTTTTTTTTACAGCGAAAAAACAATTTGTTATGATACCGAGCAAAAGGTTCGATTTTTAGGAAGAAAAGCTAGTATTAAAGATGGGGAGGGAGTGTCGGCGCTTTACACGGAGTTATCTCCCTGTGGCTGACTTCAACGCTGTCTCATAAAAATGTGTTTTTCCGCTGTAAAAAAAAAAACAAAAAAACTACACGATCAAATTAACTGAAAATTTTTTCAGAGATCTTCAGTCCAAAACGGATATGTACAATATAACCTTTTTCGATATTTTCATTTTTGAATGTCTTGATTAAACTGTACAAGTGCCAATTATTTTTTTTCTCTCTCTCTTTCTTCTCATCTTATACATAAGATTGGTTGGCATTTGAATACTGAAATTTATCCACATTCTGCTTTCTTGGGAAGTCAGGAAGGATGCCAGGACTCAGTGACCAAAAAATCTGGAGAAAAAAAAAAAAAAAAAAGTCTGGTTAATGAAATGTTTTATGTAAAATGTAATTGTTTTAGACATATCAATACACTGTCTTAGCAAATTTTACAAGCTACAAACGAAAGTGCATGTTCCATAGGTTCTAATCCTCTATATATCAAGTTTCAAATCTGTAGACCAAAAACTGACAGAGTCGTTTGGTAGAAACCATTCGCACACACACAAGGTTACTTATATATATATACTAGCATTTCAGCCCGGCGTTGCCCGGGTGTTTGGAGGTGTGTATGCTGAGAAAAAAAAAAAAAAGAGTAAATTTTTTTTTAATTTTACCCCTATTATGACCCCTTAAAATTTATAGTTTCGGGCTCAAATCACTTTATTAAATTAGATCCAGGTTCACGGAACCTATATCTAAAATTTCAAGTGTCTAGACCCAAAATTGTCGGAGGAGTTTGGTAGAGTTCTTAAAGGTCAAATCGTTGAAATTTGACCCCTTAACAGCCAAATTTCTGTACCCGGTATTTCAAATTTCGAGTCTATAGACTAAAAATTGACAGAGTTATTGCGTAGGGAAATGTACACAGACAGACAGACAGACACGTTCACTTTTATAGATATAATGTATTACACTAGACTACCTGTGACCCGTTGGGTCAGTATGTCATATTAGCTATGGAATTAATGTATGAGCGTGACACTTGTGACAAAGAAAATAGTTTTTTTTGACATAACAGAAACATTTCTATGAAAGTATATTAAAATGAAAAAAGAATATAGATAGATTTCTATGAGTCGTTCTGTTTATAAATTGTTTATTCTTGAAAAAAAAACCCAAAAAAACAAAAAAAAAAACCTTACGACCGTTGAATTAAAAGTGGTTTGCCATACTTATAGGTAAATGTGCACTGAACAGATACCAAAATACTTAAAGTTAAATTCAAATTTTGATATATCTTTTAATTTAAACGCAAAAAAAAAAAAAAAAAAAAAAAATTGGGACGCTGAAAATGTACGCAGTAAAACAACATGTTTTATTGTTATGCTTGTAACGCAAATTAAAAAACATTTTGGAGGTTATTTATGTTGATAGTGTAGAAGAAAATGTACGAATGTTTTTTAAGAAAGGTATATTAAAAAATGGGGAATAAATTAAAAAAAAAGTAAGGCGGCGAGTAAATCGCCGTTGTAAAATGCTCTTATGGTTGTCAAGGGGTTAAAGTAGGTTTATTTGTAAGAAAATTGCGTTAAAATAACTTAAACATAATACAGAAATGAACGATGTAAAAAAAAAAAAAAAATGCAGAAAGTATTAACAATTGTTTATTTGGATAATTTAAATGCAAAAAAAAAACAACCCAAACAATTGGGATGCTGAAAATGTACACAGGTAAACAATACGTTTTATTGTCGCATTGATTATTTGTTTATGTACGCATGTACAACCGGAAGTTGTAAACCAGATGTTGAGTTACAACACCCGTTACAAGGTTATTTGAGTTTATATATATATATATTAGAAGGAAGAGCAGACGTTGCCCATAATTTAATAAGGATCAACAAATGTTTCACCCTCTTATACTTTATTGGCATTGAAATCGATAAAATCGCTTATTTTTCAATCAAATCGATTTATTGCTATCTCTATTAGGGATCCCATTGTGGTGCACATTCCTCCTCGCACTGACTTAGTTCACAATACATTGCACTGTCAAGAACCTACTGTTGATTTTGTAAATTTATTTTTACATATAATGGCTAGAATCAAAGTTTAAAATGCAAAAGTCAATTGTGCTCTAAACAGAAACATTCATTTTGATTGTGCCCCTGTCATATAAAAGAACCTACTGTTGATTTGATAGACCAGACATTTGTTTGTGCAGTGATAAAACTTCTCAAATCCACTTGTGATGTTAGACTGTGTAAAAGTGGTAATTTTGGTCAAAATCGGGGACTGTTCCATCTTTAATGTTTTTGTTTTGATTATCGATTTTCGATAATTCTTGGAGACATTCCGGTACAAAACCTATCTAAGAACACTCCCAGACACATAAGGTACATTTAAAATTGGCCCAGTTGTTCTGGAGTCCATAGGTTCGTTAGTTGGTTGTTTTTGTTTTACAACATATCAATCCTTTTCAGGTTATTTAATGCCGAATCCACTGATTTTGAAGAAAGTTTTTAATAGAATATGTGTTGTTTTTTTTCAAGTTAGTTTTCTATTTAACCCATAGGTGGGACCCTAAGAGGTACTACCACTCTGGGTTGGAGTAAACCTGGGAGCAATGGAAATTAAGGGATGGCTCCACACTCCGCAAGCTGGGGCTTCACCATCGGATATAGTTTAAGGTCATATCCATAGGGAACAAACCCATAGACACACAGATAAAATTCCTTTTATAGAATAGTAGATTATATATATATATATATATATAGAGAGAGAGAGAGATATTTAATATGTAAATATTTTAACTTTCTTTACATTAATAATCAATGAATTTTCCGATTCAAGACTGAATAGTCCTAGAGACACACAGCCTGCACAAATAAAACACAATCATAAAATAATTAGAGCAATACTTACACAATCATGCAAAACATCACAAATATATTCCAGAGTCCAATGAAAATCCGAAAATACCGCAAACTTAATAAGAATTCTCTTATTTTATCACCTGCAAAAAAAAACAAAAACAAAAAAAAAACATTTACATCAAAACCTTGGATTATTTGAATTATTCAAACTACTGTTCTTACAAGTATTATTCACACAATTTTTCGGCAGGTGTAACCTCTGACCTTCTTCAGGTGTATCTTGCCTGACACAAGGAATCTACATGGAATTTCTAATGGAACCCTTTATTTTATTCACGGGGAAGCATGTTCTTGCTCTGTCAACCGTGACACTCTTCAGGAGGTTGAAGATTCAATCCTCGGTGCAGAGTGATATGCTGAATATAATTATGAATTTCTAGTCGGTTATGATCAATGAAATGTGAAAACATACAATTATAATTTTAATGCATAAAATAATTGATTTACTTACTAGTTGGAATATGAAAAAATATATTTTTTTTCAAAATGTTCGATACTCGTCATGTAAAAGTCTTATTTTGAACATAACAAAACAAGGTATGGGCCAGTTTATTTCATACCCCAAATAAAATCAAGTGCTTCTGTAACAGGTTGTGGACACATGTATGGCGGCTTTATGCAAATACCGAGCTGGGTGCGAAATGACATCACAGTAAGGAAAAAAAGACTATAAAAAGGAGAGAGGACAGAGATCATGTTTTATTCATATTTAACTGGAAATAAATGTTGTTACAACTAAAAAGAAAGTCTAGTTACACGAGGGAGAGAGAGCACCAGAAATATATATATTTGTTTTCCCAAGTGACATCAACATTAACAAATGCATCCATGCAATTCCAAACACCACTGCCAAATCGACACGCCATGAACAATATTGTTGAATTGACACACACGTTATGATCTAAAAACGATATGGTCTCTGAAAGAAATAAACATTATACCAGTTGTGATAGGTGCAACTGGCTTAATAAAAAAAATTTTTCATAAATACTTAGAAGCGATCCCTGGAAGACCAAGCTGTAACAAAATACAAATAGCAGCCATAAAGGAAACAGTATCTATTCTTAAAAGAGCCGTCGGATATAAATTTAAATCATAACAGTATCAAGTGTTAGTTCCAGGAGGGAGACCCTTGATCTCTTAAAAACTTACTGAAGTAAAATACAAAAAAAAAAAAAGAAAAGAAAAGACACTGAACAATCTCGCTGAATCAACATGCCAGGATGCCAGGATACGAAAATGCAATAACACAAGACCTGTTATCAAAGCAGTGTATTTCAATGCTCAATCACTTATCGACTTTTTTTTTTTAATAGCCGTTGGGTAAAGCTTACTCGTCACTTTGGGGCAAGATGGCTGTAGTTCATTGTTAGACGTGATTTGTAATTGAAAGGTTCCGGGTTCGATTTTCACCACAGGTAGGCACGACGTATGCTTGTGTGCTTCCGTGCATGCTCGGCAAAGTTATTACTTTTCTTCTGTTTCTAGTGACGTATTCTGCTACAATATGTCCAGTTTGGAACTGTCTATATGTTAACACATGCGTAAATGTTACTAATGTTACACCATCTCTCCTGACAGATTTCTAAATTCCTGTCCTGATCACAGTTTCTTTAACCATACCACCATGCAGAAATTTAAATAAACGACTTGTTTCATAACATCTCAACTAGGTATCCCTCTCCTCGCATATCATTATTGCATAGTTCTTTATGCTTCAGTGACAATATTCCGGTTTCGGATGAACCAAAAGTTTAATGAAGACGATATCTTGGTAAAACATTTTATGTTTGTAAGGTTTTAATATCTTCAAATGTGTATGTATTAATTTCGTTTGTAAAGACTACATAAATGCTGTGAAAACAATAGATTCTATTTAACTCACAGATGGAACCACGACAGGGTAAGGGCGAGTACACAAGTAATCGTAACTCCCCATCCCCTAAAAACTTTCAAAATTGGGATCTGGTTCTACCGGATTCAAAATCACACTCAAGAACATTAAAAAAATAGAAAGAAAAAAAGAAAGAAAAAAACAAAAAAAAAAGAAAAAAAAAACAAAAAAAAAACAAAAAAAAGGGAAAAAAAGAACAAAAAAAAAAAAAAAAAAGAAAAAAAAAAAAAGAAAAAAGAAAAAGAAAAAGAAAAAAGGAAAAAAAAATGAGTTGAGTTATTACTTGTCTTCTGTTCTTTGCAACATACTCTTCTACAACGTATTGGATCCTGAAATGTCTACATATTAACGAATGCATAACATTACACTATGTGTTTCCTGATAGACTTCTAAATTCCATGACACAATTCCACACAAAGAAACTTTAAATAGAAAAGGGGGTTCTTCAAAAATCTTAGAAAAATGGAATCAATAGTGTTAATATTTTTATTACTTTACTAGCAGGTTGCTCGGCATTGTCTGGTTGTAAAATATGCTCAAATTTAGTATTTTAATTTATGAAGATTTTATATTTATTATTATAAAGCCAATTCTCTATTGATCATTATATTGTACCCAATATATAGTAGTGACTTCAAAAGTAAAAAAAAAAAAAAAAAAACTTGAGTACCATCAGCATGAATCGAAACCAAAACATTTAGCTCTCTAACCGTATTCGCTAACATCTGAGCAAACGACATATGCATATAAAAACTTGACAAATGAATGCAGTTAAACCTATTTGCTCATGTGTAGAGTGTGTATATATATATATATATATATATATATATATATATTACGTTAAACTATACCTACCAAGTTCCAATTTTTACTCTTTAGTAGCTATTTTTCAGTTGACCAACCTTGGAGACTTCCCAGAGAGGGAAGTACTGCTTTGGTACCTCCAAAAATTTGTTGATGTAGAAATTGTGTTGCCACACAGACTTAGGGTCAGCGTGTTTTTGTGCACCTCAGAACTATATCTGATGGTATATGCATGGTTGTAGCGAATAATGATGCCTGAATACATTTAAATGACCTGAGATTAGATGATGTTACATCTGTGGTACTGCAGTTAGGGATCACATTTAATTTGTAATCCACCATGACTGTGGATAATAGTCCATACGGAGCATGAATTGAAACCAAAACATTTAGCTCTCTAACCGTATTCACTAACATCTGAGCCAACGGCATATGCATATACAAACTTGACAAATTAATGCAGTTAAACACATTTGCACAAGCGTAGAGTATATATATATATATATATATATATATATATATATATATATATATATGTATATATATATTTATTTGGTAAAACTGATAATTAGTAAAAGCTGAAGAGAGTGCTCAATACTATTACAGAGCAAATATGTGTTTTATTTTTTTTATTACCGTTTTATCTGTTTGGTTACATATGTTTCATGTTGGACCATGTTTACAATCCAGCAGCTTCGTCAGACCTTACAAAAAAAGGTTTTCTGTAAAGTCTGATGAGGCTGCTGGATCGTAAACATGGTTCGGCATCCGAAACATACGTAACCAAATAGATAAAACGGTAACAAAACCTAATTGAAACCTAAAATTGGAATTCCTCCCACCCATCCTCCCCTTTTTACCTCCCTCTCTCTCTCCCCCTCCATATATCCATATATCTCCATCCACACCTACCTGAATCTGCTACCCTCCACTACAATCTAATGTATTTTAACTTTCAAAACTTAACTATTGTCGATACCCATTTCCCTCCCCCTTATTATCCTAACCCCCTCTTTTTTTTCTCGTATTTCCTCTAAAACCCTTCTTCCAAATAATAACAACCATTTCTGTAAGGTCTAATGGGGGCTGCTGGATCATAAACATATATAACCAAACAGATAAAACGGTAATAAAAAATAAAACATATATATATATATATATATATATATATATATATATATATATATATATATATATATAACAGCCAAGTTCCAATTTTAACTCCTTAGTAGCTATTTTTCCAGCCAACAACCAATCAATTTTGTTCCACAAGTCCAAATACCCTATATATCAAGTTTCAAATCTGTAGATAAATAATTGACAGTAGTTGGGTAGAAACAAGGTCACTTTTATAATATATAGAGATTTGCTCAAAACTCTTCAAATACAGCATGCAGATTATTATCTGTTAATCTATAATGTGGTCATTACATGTCAACACTCTGGACCCACACGTTGTATGCAGACAGTCACAAGGAAACAAAGACAAGGAAAGAATTCGACTTTACTTTCTTTTTTTTTTTTAAATAAAATAACAGACATTTATTTACAGGTACCTCCAGAATAACACTTTGTCACTTGTTCAAAAATTTTATCATACTCCAATGCGCTTAACAAGATTCTGCAGTATCAATCACGTGGTATTCTGTCTTTGCCCGGCCATGTTTAGGACACGACTTTCCCCGACACTCTCAGGCCACGTGTATAACACATCTATTTCTGTTCTCTCGGATCTCGAAGCGTCTTGAATCCTTTATGTCTTAAATACGTGCTTCTATGAACATGCGTGTCCTTTTCTATCTCTGCTGTGACGTCACATTGCACAGACAGCTTGGTCATTTGCATATGGCAGTGTTACAAATCCATATGAAACAAAATGGTGTTTTTTTTTGAGGAGTTAATTTAGTAGAACTCCCTTGAAATTGTTATTCAAAGCGTTTTACGATAGGTGAGCATTACTAGTGTAATACATTGAACTCTCAAGTCGGAAAAATGACATTTAATATACATTTATGGCTCTATATAATTTGATATTAAATCAAGTTTTTCAATGGAAACGAAAACATTTAGCTATCAGATAAGTACTGTATTTAAACATTTATGTATTAGTTATGGCATTGAATCCAATAATTCTTTATTGTAAGATTGTGCAGATGTCTTATCTAGATTTAAATGTGGTTTTATATAATCAATACACATGAAAAAATTGAAATGGCTTAAAATATTTCAATATTAGTATACATAGAAAGAGCTTGGTGAACTAAGAAAGCATATTTTAAAATTTTTTAAATCCAATTAAAATTAAGGAAGTTATGACTATTTTTGGATATTTTTCCTCTTTAAGACCACATGCATTTTGTAACATTTTTTACACTACCTTTTCAGTAAAAATGTTATATCTTTGTTAAAACACAAGGTTAAGCAATTAAACTTACCATATAAGTGTATTTTTGTGCTAGGAATTGGAATATGCTACTGAAAATCTCCAGAAATCAATGGTTTCAAAATAATCTGCAGTAAATGCACAGAAATATGCTGCAATTTCTTAAAAATGTCATATATCCATTAAAAGAAAAGTTAGAGAACTCAAAGTTGAATTGTAATGCATTTTATGTACAAATAAGTGAAATCGAAATCTAGGACTGTTTAAAAATGAATATATTGCAATATTTCTTTGGTATTAACTCCCCACCCCATCTGACCACCTCTCCATAATAGGTGATTTTATCTTTGTAGGCAATTATGTGTGAACACCTTGAAAAACGTTAATGAAAGATAAGCAAGTATTATTTTAGAATTTAATGTAAAATGATTCCCCCATTTGGAGCCATTCTAGCGTTTTAGGGCAGTTACCTATTTTTTTTTTTTCTATAGGATATAAATTCTGTGCATCTTTTTTTTTTTTTTTTCTAAAGATGATTATGTGTGGTTTTAAGAGGGTGGGGTGGTTGCCAGTCTGATTTTGGATTAATGACAGCTAAGGGATATTGTGCGAACATCCTGAAGACTTGATAGAAACAAAACAAAAACACTTTTAGAATTTAGAATGGGGGTTAGTTTCACAAATTTAATGTAAAATAATTCACTATTTCGTGAACATCCTAGCATTTTAGGACAGTTGACCAATTTATTTTTTTATGGGTGATAAATCATGCACTTTTCTTTAAGGAAGGATCTATTTTTTTTTTTTTTTTAAGACACATATGTAGTTTACCGAGGAATTTTGTTTGATGAAGAGCTTGCCACTTAGACTTAGCGATATTGTTAGGGCTAAAGAAGGTTTTAGGAAGAGGAGGCTTGCTACTCGTATCTAGGGTTAGAGGTAGGATTAAGAGAGTTTTTTTTTTAAGAGGGTGTTTGACACCCATATTTACAGGTCATAATTATTGGCTTTTGAAAATGTTATGCCTTAGATTTTGAACATCAAATTACTTTTAAATATGCAAACTTATGTAAATGAGGCGTGTGAAACTTAAGAATTACGACAAACAAAAATAAATTTCATTTAAAACAAGTGATATCACTAACAGAAAACGTAACATTTGGAAAGCTTATTAAGTATTTTTGCCCAACTATTTAAATATCAAAAAACACTTTTTGCTAAAGCTGACAAATCGTTCACAAATTTTAGATAAATTTGGATTTTATTTTCAATTACATTTCTTGTCCAAATGACACATTATTTCCTTAAACTTTCCAGTTTAAGACGTTTTTTATTTCTCTGCCTGGACTTTGGGCCAAGATGACAGTGTAGTATTCCGATGCTACACTTCGCCTTTTCTGTCCTCTGTCCGCGAAGGAGAAATCCTTCATGACCGAGACAATTTTTATGTTTGTTTCTATCCAGATTGCTCCTTTTTTGGGGAGCTGGATTTTCCTCACATTAAAAATCGACCTTGTGTCTGTCCTCATGAGCAGGCAAGTAAATAGGAACTAGAAACTGAGCACCTCCTACAAATATTTAAATATTGATTTTTACATTTGTTTTTTATGATTTGTAGATTAGGATCTATTCAATTATAATCCGCTGAAAAAAAATCGTAAAAAAGATGAAAAATGGATAAAAGTGCACACAAGTTACATATTTACAAAGCTTATTTTCATGTCTTTTCAACCATATTTTAAAAATTTGACCAGAAATAACGCCCGACTGATGGGGATTGCTTTAATTATATGTTCTGATAACCGAATAGCTCTAATTAAGCTAACTATGTTCAGATAAAAAATAGCTCCAACTAAATATGTAAGAATATTTTTTATATTTATATTTTCCTTTTTTTTTTATTCGTTCTGGAATAAAAAATAACAAAAAAACAAACGTTTGTTTACAGTAATGCTATGACTGATAGTGCTGCTGCTACAGATAGTGTTTAGATACTTTTTTAAAATAAAACGATTTTTTTTCCAGATATGATTTTAAATTAGTCGGTACCACAGGAGAAAGCAGGTTACAATCTTATTTTTAATGGATAAAAAGAGTAAAAAGATGGATTTATTTAACAGTGGGTGTTTTCAATCCTCGTCATGTTGAAGCCTTTTTTTTAACACAATAAAAATGAATTGTCAAAAGAATTTAAGACATCCGGATCTATAAAAAATGATATCCTTTCTAGTTAATTTCCAAATTTCATGACAAAATTCTCAAGAGAAACACAGTACGACCATTTACGAATCGGAGGAGGGAGGGTCATTACAAAATCTTACCGAAAATGCCATTTTATGATGTTAACATTTTTATCATTTTATTTGCTTACAACTCTTCAAATATATAATGTACATTATTATTTATTAATCCATTTGAAATTATATTCATGTCCAAACAAAACGGTGGTATTTTGAGAACTTAATGTACTTTGGTTTTTAAAATATGACGATTTTAGCAGAACCCCCTTGAAATTTGTAATTATTCAAAGCGTTTTATCATCCGTGTGTATTGCTATATATATATATATATATATATATATATATATACATACATACACACACTCACATACATACACAAGACAGTTGGATTTACACACTCACATACATCCATATATATAATTAGTTTTTTTTGGAAAAAAAAAATCCAGCAGAGTGCTCAATTATAAGGAAAATCTGAAAATAAGAACGTATTATTTATATTTTGTTTACAAAAAGTTTTAGATGAGATAAGTCATTAGTACTGTCGGTTTCAAACCCAATAAT
Source organism: Euprymna scolopes (assembly GCF_053919585.1). Classification (NCBI taxonomy): domain Eukaryota; kingdom Metazoa; phylum Mollusca; class Cephalopoda; order Sepiida; family Sepiolidae; genus Euprymna; species Euprymna scolopes. The sequence goes on along the minus strand of NC_136504.1, from coordinate 37,452,148 downwards.
TTGGGACCGTTTTAGATACGTATTTAAAACGGTCCTAATTATCGGGTTGGAAACTGATGGTACCAATGACTTATCTCATCTAAAACTTTCTGCAAACAAAATATGTATCAATATATATATATGTATATGCACACATATACAAGATTCAAGCAAGCAAGGATGTCCGGACGGTCCACAGAGTTTTATAATTAAGATTTAAAATCATATGTAATTCAGCCTCCAAAGAGAACAATTTATACAGGATGTGATTGAGAAAATTTTATTTGGGTTTTAATTTACATTTAAAAAAGAAAAAAAAGAGCTGTTATATTCCTGGCAATTTACCAAATTTAACAGACCTTTCTGAAGCTGGATTAAAATGACTTAAATATCTATTAAATCGCATCATCTATAATTCTATAAAAGTTTTAACTTATTTAACTGATTAGCTATTGAGCTTACAATTATTTGTAAATTTGGATTAATTTGTCCAGTAACTCACAATTCTTACTACATTATGTTAATGAGACAAAGAAAAGAAAGACCAAAAGATGTGTTTTTTTTTTTTTTCTTACCAACAGTTGGTTCCATGACTGCTCCAAATATTTCATCTTTGTTTTGCTTCCTGGAATTTAAATGAAATCAAAAATGTTAATATTTGGCACACCCAAGTTGTGGAATAAATATCTAGACCAGCGATAAGAATCGAGAAAGACATGATATGGAAATCTGCAGTAAAGCTGCAGGACACTCAGGTGTTTTTGCAGAAATGATGAACAAACTTAACAAGTCAAATCATAAAAGAATGGGCTATTTCAAAGGAGTACATTTGTGAACTGAAAAAGAAAAGAAAAAAAAGAAAAATGAGATAAAAGAAAAGAAAAAAGAGAAAAAAAGAAAGAAAAAAGAAAAGAAAAAAAAGAAAAAAAGAAAGGAAAAAAAGAAAAGAAAAAAAGAAAAAGAATGAAAAGAAAAGAAAAGAAAAAAGAATGGAAAAAAAGAAAAAAGAATGAAAAGAAAAAAGAATGAAAATAAAAAAGAATGAAAAGAAAAAGGAAAGAAAAGAAAAAGAAAAAAGAAAGAAAGAAAAAAGAAAGAAAAAGAAAGAAAAGAAAATAAAAAGAAAAGAAAAAAAAGAAAAAAAGAAATAAAGAAAAATAAGAAAAGAAAAAAAGAAAAATGAAAGAAAAGAGAAAAGAAATGAAAAAAGAAAAGAAATGAAAGAAAAAAGAAATGAAAAAAGAAAAAATTAAGAAAAAAGAAATGAAAAAAGAAAAAAGAAATGAAAGAAAAAAGAAATGAAAAAGAAATGAAAAGAAAAGAAATGAAAAAAATGAAAAATGAAAAAAAGAAAAAAGAAATGAAAAAAAGAAAAAAGAAATGAAAAAAAGAAAAAAAAATGAAAAAAAGAAAAAGCCTCTTTTTCACTTTCCTTCCTTTAAATTTCTAAAATCAATACTGTTAATACTACAGAAAGCAAAGATTGGATCAGATCAATTAGAGTTCAAGGATCCCAGAAAATAAACAAAATGAAAAAAAAAAAGAGTTTTGGTCTACACCAGTTTCTTCCGATTGACCTGTGTACATTATGAACAAATGGATAATAAACCTCAGTCGTTTTTTGCTAGAATGCTTAAAGCGTACACAACCCGAAAAACGGGATCTTCTGTTTTGACAAATAGGGATAATTTGTTTTGTAAAAATATTTTTGAAAAATTGCACAAAAAAAACCGATTCTGTGACAAAAAACAAAACAACCAAAATTTGTCATTTGTTTATAATGTGTACAGGTCCACCAGGGAAACTGATGTAGACCCGAAAGCATCTCATTTTGCTTATTTTCTAGGTTACTTTAATCCTAATTGATTTGTTGGATCTTGTTATTTGAATGAAATAATCAACATTTTTTATTACTTACAATTTAAAGTTGACAACTGCACAGGCATTCACCAATAAAGTGCTGGAAAAAAAAAAGAAAAGAAAAAAAATGGAATATTGCATTTCAAAAAGGATAATTTAGTTTATTCACACATATACATCAAAGGAAAACAGTATGAGAATTTTAAGTATAGTTTCAACACAATGCAGATATCGAGTTAATGTTATTACTAGTGAGACCCGTGGAAATTCCACAGGGGACAGATTCATATGTAATACATTGATGTTGGCATTCTGTAGATTTTTTTTACATAGGCATAACCACTTATCAAGGCCCAGAAACCACTCGAGGATAAGGGTTAAAAATGTACAGTAATCAATTGGACAATATAGTAATCGTTAGTAATGGAAATTCGGTAAATTTGTTAACAAGTGATATTCAGCATAAATGGAGACGCTCTGATATTATTACGTATTTTGTTAAAACTGCAAAAGTATTTATCTAAGCTAGCAAGGATGTCTGGCATAGCCAGATTGTAAAATATCTCGCAGATTTCGTATATATTATTATAGAGTTAATGTTCTATCGATTTTTATATATTATACAGTTGCGATTTAAAAAATAAAAAATATATCTATGTGACTTGGGTTCATCAGCTTAAATCAAAACCGAATCACAAACATGAATATATATAACATTAGTTCCTTCAGCTATAATCGAAACCGAAACCAAAACTTATGAAGAATTCTTGATAAAATTATTAAAAAAAAAAATAGATTACTAAGGTGCCATCAGATAAAATCGAAACTGGAACCACAACTTATGTTGAATTCTTGATAAAATTATTTTTTAAAAATAGATTATTGGAGTGCCATTAGCTATAATTGAAACCAAAACCAAAACTTATGAAGAATTCTTGGTAAAATTATTTATTACAAGAAATGGAAGTACATAACAAACGACCTGGATGTAAGCGTGACACAAAAAATAACACACACGCTATCGTATTAATATATAAATTCAAAATTAACTCAGTGGATGATTTATAACTAGGCGTCTAATGACTGCAACAGCAAACACTATTGGAACACAGATGGTCTTACCAACAGTTTACAATTATTTGCTTGATAGATTTTGTAGTGAGTTTTGACTTATTTTAATATAAGAAACCACTCCAAACATGGCTTGCAGCAACCTGATGCTTTGTTTGGTTTGGGCTTAACAGCCCATGGACCATAGTAGGGTCATTCCAGGATAAAACACTATTTCTGATTGTATTCATTTTAGAGTTTATTTCTTCGGTTAAGAGTTTATTCTTTGGGTATGCTCTATTATTTACCTATTATTTTCTCATTCTATTATTTGTTTTGGAGATATTGTAGTATATTTGTGTCATATTGCTTACTGAAGTAATTTCACTTTTTTGTTTTCAAATTTTATCGAATAATTTTATTTCTTTAAGTTATGCTATTAATTGGTCTATCTTTGTGTGTTTTAATAGATCTTTTCAGGTTTTTACATTAAAGTACTTTTTCCATATAGATGTAAATTTGGTGTAATGTGTCTTAAAGTGTATAGGGCATGACAAGCTATGCACCATGGAGGCTCTTCACCTTCCAGTAAGAATTAGTGGGTTATTCTAAAATGTTCAATATGGAGTCGAGAGAAGATAACTTCTTTCTTTTTGTGATTCTTTGTATTCTTGTACCCACTCACCTAGATTGGGTTTTATTGTTAATAGTTTATTCGATTTACACTTGTTTCAGTGGATTTGTCATTTTTTTTTTTTTTTTAAATATATGATTGTATTTTTACTTTTAAATCCGTGATGAGCATTTTTGGCGGCTATATCAGCCTTGTCATTTTGTTTGATTCCCATGTGACTTGGAATTCTGCATAAGATCATATCTTTTGCTATTAACAGTGATGTTTGATCGATAGTTTTATGATCAATAGGTTGTCTAATTCTATATTTTGTACGATTGTCAATAATGATAAAGAATCTGAAAAGATCAAGAATTTTTCCATTTTGCTTTTGGAGATGATGTGCAGTGCCAAATCTATGACACTTGATTCTGCACTAAAGATAGATGCTTGGAAGGTGATTTTGAGTGACTTGATTTTCATAAACAACTGCACATCCTGTTGTGTCCTTATCCTTAGATCCATCCTGATGTAAGAAGCTAAGTAAATAAGTAAATAAATACCACTTCAACAATAAATTTTTATATGGATAAATTTCAACGCAGAAAATAGAAATTGTTTCATCTTTGTCAGAAACATCACTCATGGAATGTGAGGACTAAAAGACAAAATAAGGGAAGTGAGAGTTACGAAGCTGCTGAAAGTAAAAATAAGGTCCACTTCCCACTTTCCATAAAGTTACTGACTTGATGAATGTTTCCTATGCAGAGAGATGGATTATCCATCGGAAGTCAGATCAAGGCATATTTGGAAAACTTAACTTGAAAACAGATTTCAGACATTTTTGGTTTAAAAATAATGAAAACCGAAATATTTGTTTCATTTATTAAGTTTAACAGTTTTGCTTCATTTAAAAGAATGAAAAACGCTATTTTAACTATTAAATTAACATTTAAAATATTTAAAAAAAATATGTAATAAATAAATGCAGGAACATTTTTTTGTTTAAATAAAATACTAAAATAATCACAACTTTTCTTCAGTTCAATTGTAGTATGGCGACCATTGAATTATTTGACCTATTTTATTTTCTGTCAAAGATAACAAAATATTGTCTTAGATTTTCAAAGTCAAACCCAAATAGCATTTAAGCTGACAAATCAAACTTTGCTTCTGACTAACTAGCTTTAATTTATTATTGTTGTACCATGTTATTGGCAGCATCGACATACAAGGTGCCTTAAATAAGTTTCCAGACTTTTTTTGTACATTTAAAATTGTCGTAGACTCTTGAAAATCTAGTATGCTATTGCTATACATCTTATGAGACTGGCCAATTATGATTCCAGGTTCAAATGAACAGCTACAGCAGGAATTGAAATATACCCAACTAAAGCCTGATTGTCTCAGTGAATTTCAGAAATGCAATCTGGATGTGATGACTCTATAGAAGAATGATATGCAATAAAATTCTGTTTTAAATTTGGAAAAATGCCACAGAAACGTATGGAATGCTTCAGACTGCTTTTAGACCATCTTGCATGAATTGAGCATGTTTTTGAGTGGCATAAGAGATTCAAGGAAGGCAGGAGGTTTGAAGGATGATGAGATGTTGGAAGAGTAAGGAAGTCAGAACACCAGAGTTGATTGGCCAAATAAAGAATTTCATGGATAAGGACTGTCGTGTATCTATAGATACAATAAGTGCACAGTTTGATGTCAGTGTGGGAACTGTACACACAAATATTCACAAAGAACTGAAGATGCGGAGGATTTGCGCAAAGTTTGTCCCAAGGGTGCTCAGAGAAGATCAGAAAGAAAGACGTTGTCATGAGAGCAGGAAGATGATCGAGCTGATCGATTCAGATCCTGCAGTTCTTGATTCTCTGGTGATCTGCGATGAAAGCTGATCTACTGCTATTATCCAGAGTTCCCAGTTGAAGCATGTTGGCTCTCCCAGACCCAAGAAGACTAAACAGAGCAAAACCACCCAGAAACGCATGATGATTCCTATATTTTTTTGGCAACACGGGCATGATCTACATGCACTGGATCCCCACTGGACAGACAGTCAACAAGGAATACTATGTTGAGGTTTTAAGGGAGTTCAGGAAGAGATTGTGTCAAAAGAGGTAAGCACTCTTCAAATCTGATCAGTGGCATTTTCACCTGGACAATGCACCAGTTCACAACCCATCCTTGTCACAGGCTATTTGACCAAGATGGGTATCAGGACAATTTCTCACCCTTCCTATAGTCCAGATCTTGCTTTCTGTTGTGACATCAGATATAACGTCATGAGCAGGAGTATAAATAGAACTCACTGAGGGAAGTTCAGGACTCTTCAGAAAACCTGGCGACATGAAAGAGCAAAAAAAAAAAAAAACTCAAAATCAACAGCAATGAGTTACTAAACTACAAACAGACACACAGAGAAAAAAAAGGATTATTGCGAATTATTAGTAGTATTTGTAATATTAGTATTTTTATTATTATAAGTAGATAAAAGAATGATACATTTCTGTAAAACAAAAAATGTTCATTTCAAGAATGAGTCAATGTTCATCGTTTCACCAACTGAAGACGCCTCAACATTTTTCGATAAATCGACAACTTTGATAGGTTTTCGGCTATGCTGAACACGAATATCACAGGAAAAATTAGTGCCGACAAATAGTTTTCAAGATATAAATGCTTCAAGTAGTTTGAATTGGCCGCCATCTTTGTTTCAATGAAATGGGATAGAGATGTTAGTGTCAAGCATCACGTGTTACTGATGTAAGCGGTGAGGGCACATTGCCAGATTTTGTCTGGGAAACGAGCAAGGAGATGAGAATTCAGCGCCAATCTCATCGCCCAAACTGGCGTAAATGGCGCATTGCCGGTTATCAATGTTCACATCAATGGACTACACCGTACCGCTCTAGTGAATACTGGATGCACACAGTCACTGGTCTGCAAGTCGTGTTGCAAGGAATGGACGAGGAAAGTACCCTGGTGCACACAGCAGATAGAAACACACTTAGTTGCTGTGGAATAGGAATGGTGCAAGTGAACCTTGGTGTAACACGGAGCATTATCATAGAAGTCTTAGTTGTGGATGGATACTTGCTGGGATTTGATTTATTGCTTGGGCTGGCCACAATCAAGCGACTGGGAGGAGTAGCTGTGTCTAGTGAAGGTGAGGTGACCTTCCCACATTTCATAAAGACCAATTTTGCTCCTATCACTATCACAGAGCCTGACTTCTCCACAAAATATGAACAGAACACTCGGAAGTGAACCACATCATGGAAATGGGCTGGCGACTAACCTCCACTTACGTTGAGAAATAGACTTGCAGAGTATTCAGCCCCAACACAAATTCGTGAGGAACAGGATCACGAACTACAACTGTGGATTGACAATGGTTGGCTACTGCCATATACTGAGGACGAACTTGGACCCCCAAAAGGTCTAATTTCCTTCATGGCTGTTGTGCAGGAGAACAAACAGAAAGTGCAGTCCATTATGGATTAGTATGTTGACGTTCATACGGCGAATGCAGATGTTTGCTTACAAAAACTGGGGGAATGGCGTCAACAGGGACCAAACGTTGCAGTGTTGGTTTTACGCTGAGCCTATTTGCAAGCACATGTTGACAAATCTCTGTGGCCGTTCCAATCAGTAGAAATAAAGGGACAGCAATATTGTCGCACCTGCCTCGGATTAGGGCTTAACGTTGCCCCTTTAATAATGCGGGCCATTGTCAATACCATCCTCAGCCAGGATAAAACTATAAACGCGGCTACGTCTTCGTATATTGATGACATTTTCGTGAATGAAAGTTGTGTTCTGCGACCCGTGTCAAGGAACATTTGGAGAAGTTTGGTCTGAATAGCAAAACCCCAGAACAGCTGAAACTGGGTTCACGCGTATTGGGATTACATGTTCAGGAGGAGCACGGAACATTGTTATTCGACGTGCAAGTGACCTTCCAGCAGTGCCTGATAAACTTACTCACAGGATTGTATTTTGAGTGTGTGGGAAACTGACTGGTCATTTCCCGGTGTGTGGCTGGTTACGTGTTGCCACAGCATTTGTAAACCCAGAGCAAATATGATGACAACTGGATGGGATGACGAAGTGCAAGATCTTATTCTAGCACAGATGATTGAAGATATTTGTTTGGGAGCAGTCCAGGATGATCCAGTAAAATGTGATTGGTGTGTCTGTGGAGAAGATGTTACAGTGTGGGTGGACGCTAGTTCCATTGCCACAGGCGTGGTTGTGGAAAACGATAGTTCCATGGCAGAGGACGTAAATTGGCTCTGAGCAGTGCATGAAGACAAACACATAAATTTAGCTGAGCTTGATGCTGTGATGCATCAACCTTGCATTACAGTGGAAAGCTAAAACCATACATCTACGAACGGACTCTGCCTGTGTATATTGGTGGATAACTGACACCTTGTCCGGACAGACAAGAATGCACACCAAAGCAGCCTCGGAAATGTTAATTAGGCGTTGCCTGCCCACGCTCCGAGATTTGGCCTTGAAATATGCACTAACAATCGATATAGGGCTCATTAAGTCTCACGATAACAGAGCTGACCAACTTACTCGAGTACCACAGCAGTGGTTAAATTAGATCCTTAAAGCAACAGAACCCAGAGCACTTGTGTGGTGTGGCCGTTGAACGTGAACACATGTCTAAGATACAGACAATTCATCGGTGTAGTGGACATCCCGGTGTGAAAAGGACATGGTACTTTCTTACGTTAAGTAAATCCACTAATAACTGAAACTGAAGTGCGGTCAGTGGTTGGGGATTGTAAAGAATGCCAGTCCATAGATCCAGCCCTGATGCATTAGAAGCCAGGAAGGCTTCATGTACCGGAAACCTGGAGCAGGGTTACTATGAATATAATCCATTTCAGGACTCAGTTGTATTTGACGTTGATAGACTGTGGCCCTAGCCATTTTGCCATTTGGAAGCAGTTGCACTGACAAGATTCTGTTAGCGTCATTAAGCAGTTGCAAAGTATATTTTGTAAAAGGAAGCTGCTGACTGAATTGCTTACAGATAATGGCGCGGTATTTTGTGGAAAAACATTTGCTAACTTTACACAGATGTGAGGTGTGCAAATTCGATTTTGGTGCACCCAGGTACCCTCCGGAAACGGAATAATTGAGAGGTCTCATCGCACAATAAAGCGCATTGCAGCAAGAACAAAGTGCACGATCTTAAAAGCAATGTACTGGCACAACGTTACGCCTAAGGACTACAGGATGGCACCTGCGAATGTGCTACACAATTATAAGATCCGTGTCAAGGGTATCGCTAAAGTTATGGTGCCCGACACAACAGTTGCTAATCCGTACAAGGAGGGAGATGCGGTTTGGGTGAAGAATCCACGGGGAAGATGCACGACGCAGTTTGGCACAGGAACAGTGACAAAAATAAATAGCAAACACTCGATCTCAGTTAATGGAACACTACGCCACATAAAGGATGTGCGCCCAGCATGCCTATGTGATTGTGTAATCAGTGACAAACTCGCCTCATTAGATGATGAAGCCCTGCTGCTGTACGAAAAACCAGATGAAGAAAGCTTCTCAGAAGATAACGCACCCAATGATCCAGAGCAGGGAGAGTTTAATGATGCGGTAGACGCAGGCATCACTGAGGAAGCTCCTGAGCCTTTATCCTTAGGGCGAAGTACCAAGAGGCAACGGCCTGGCCAGCATTGTAATTTGTGTGATCTTGAGATCAGGAAGGAATGTGCCTAACATACGCGAAAGCGCACGAGTCGGGCCTACCTGTGGTGAACAGTGAATCTATGACCTTTTGATTACAAGTCAAGTCCACTAATGGACTACACCCATCTTACCCGAAAGTGACGATTTGGTTTTGCCCAACAACTATGAAAAGAACGAGCCAATAAGTGACTTGCAGGTTTTGAACTACACTTCTGTAATAACGTGTCTCGCAGTATTGCATTTTCATATCGTAGCGTGTCGATTCAGCAAGATTGTTTGGCTCTGCTTGGAAATGTGTGTCGATTCAACAGTATTTGTTCGTGGTGTGGCATGTTGATTTGGCGGTGGTATTCAGAATTGTGTGGATGAATTTGTTAAGGACTGTGCCATCACATGTGAAAACAAATATGTGTATATATATATAGATATATATATGGTTTTATTAAATACTTTTACATGCAAAATCCGATCCCGCATTTTGCTAATTCCTGCCCTCTGATGAGAAGAAGATATTTCTTCGAAACTTCATGGATTAAGGACTATCCACTTATCTTGTGCTTCCTTTTTAAAATTAAATATGTTTTTAACTCTTTTTCAAGATGTTTTTTTTAACGTTTTATTAATCATTTGTTCATATGTATATATATATATATATATATATATATATATATATATATATATACATACACACACACATTTTTTTTCTGACACTCACTTCCTCGTTAAGAACGGCTTTCGGAATTGCGTTGAGTTAACTACACAGATCAGCGTACACAATATACCATTTCATTGAAACAAAGATGGCGACTAAATAAAACCACTAGAAATTATGTAACAAAATACAGGTATTTATATCTCAAAAACTATTTGTCTGCGCTAATTTTCCCTGCAATATTTGTTTTCAGCATACCCGAAAACCTATAAAGTCGTCATTTTTTAACAAAATGTTGAGGCTTCTTCAGCTGGCGTAACGGTGACCCAAGAATGTTTTTCGCATAAAAAAGAAAGTTAATAGTTGCAAGAAATAAATACACGATTATAAAATTATTTTTTCAACTACAATATTTAATGTAATAATGTTTTATAAAATAATAATAATAATCATCATCACAATAATAATACTAAAAACTTAAATAATTTATGGCATTCTAGTATATATCTCGAGACATTCTTAGAAGTAAATAAACTTTTTTTTTCTTTTTTTTTTTACAGAAAAGTATCTTCTTATAATACAAATACTACAAATAATTCGTCTAAGAATGTGATAAATCCCTTCAGTTAAATATTTATTGGAAGATGGGTGAAAGTGCACTGGAGGACCAGTAAGTCTTCGGGTGGTCCTCAGGACCACCCGAAGACTTACCTTTAAAAAATTGGGGTTTGTATTACTGTACAGATAGAGTCAAGAAAGTTGTCACAAAACAAATATATAACAAATAATTGTTATCATAGGCAAGATAAGTTACTTTTCTACCTAACTGGATAATTTTTTTATGTTTTTATTTAATGTAACATGTTTATCGAACTCGAAAAACTTACAGTGTTTACCAATGTATTGGAAAATTAAAAAAAAAGTAAGTTTGGGAAAAGGAGTTAAAAATAAAAAAAAAACTAAACAAAATACTGTTAGAAACTCGCTCAATATATGTTACCGCGACATAGGCTGACATATATTCGGTGGGTTTTTGACAGTATTTTGTATATTATTTTTATTTAGAATAAACACCCTTTGCAGGTTGAACAACCAGTAGTGAGTGCACATTCACTCTACAGTGAAAAGGGTGCAATTTTGCTGCCTGTTGGGTGTATTTACGTTGAAGGAATACAAGTGCAGCAAGTTCGCCGGAAGACATCCTGTGGAAGCATTCGTAAAACTAAAATAAGCATGGGGATGCAAGTGTGGCGATGGATCAGAAGACGGAAATTGGTAGACAGTGTGAGACCTAGGAAACTTTTTTTGCATCTTGTCCGAGAAGGAGAGAGAGACTAGCTAATAATCTGGTACTGATATAAAAACAAAACACACACAAACGAGGCATCCCTTATCAAGGCCAAAAGCCACTTGAGTCTAAAAGTTAATGAAATGGATAGATTGTCAGTTGAATGGTGAAGGAAGAATATTACAAGATTGAAAATGATGAATAAAGTTTGGTTCCGTTAATAACACCAGATTAAAATCGTTTAGAAAGATAAAAAAAAAAGCATATCTACCCAAAAAGAATCAAATCCGATATCATTGTGGAATTATTTACAGTAAGCTGATTTTAGTGACGACGCAACGCCCTGCAAAAAAAAACTAGATCACAGATTTTAAGCCACATCGACAGAAGACACTGATTTTACTATGGTGCCAGTTTTAGAGACGTAGTTTCGTATTTAAAAAAAAAGCCGTACTTTCGTATTTAATAGTTTGTATTTTTGGAAATTTGAAAGTAAATATTTATTTTATATTTCTTATTAAATGTAAGAATCAGAAAAATTTAAAAAAAAAAAAAAAAGAAAAGAAAGAAAATTCCTGTTCAGTTGTAGTCTATTGACCATCGGACTATCTCACATATTTTCTGTCTTTATTTTTTTTAAACATTTTTTTCTGAAACTTGAATTAATATTTTACTTCAACTTCCTTCTTATTGCTGCGACACGAGGTTGGAAGGTGAAGATCGTAAAGCCAACGGCTAAGAGGGAGAGCACTCTGACCTACAAAAAACAAAGGATTGAGCAGCCCGTCAGCATTCTCCGGTAGGGGCACCTCAGGCGATGAACAATAAACTAACCCACTCCCCAAAGAGAGGAGGTAACGCCTGGGAGGATGGACCTCCTAGAACTGCACAGGATCATACTCCAGCCCGACAGAAAAAGGCTTCTCAGCCCAAAATGACTAGACTTTGTAGACTGTCGGGGACGTATCCTCAACTTAGTATGAAAACAAGGTCATGTTGAACCCACCCCCACCACTCCTCATCGGAGAATTTATTATTGGTCTCTAATTTTATTTCTTGTAGATTTTTTCTTTTTTGATAACAAATCATCACTTATAAAGGCAGAAACCACTAGAGGAAAAAGGTTTAATGAGAGCAATGTGTTTTTCAATTGAATGAAGAAAAATATTATGAGAGGATTGAAAATAATGAATGGATTGAACAAAGTTTGGTTACTTATGAAGACGGTTTCTTACATGTTGACCTTGAATTTTAAGAAGACCATGTTGTAATCTGTAGGGAATTAGTCTCATGGTAATGTCTTCCACAGACAGGAAGTTCTTGTACAGAAACTCTGTTCATGAAAATTCCACCAGATTCTGTGCACAAGAAGAAAGAATGAAAGGTTCTATTTATTTGTGGTAGCTAAACGAGTTCTTGTTGTGAATATCTTACAAAGAAGAAGCAAAGATTAGAGCTTAGTCGAACATCTTTCATGGAAATAAGGACAGAGTAGAGAAAGACTAACAATATCTCTTTTGTGAGAAAGCGGCTCTAGAGAACAGAAGAAATCTTCACCCACTAGATTGTGAAATCGATTTTGTACTTTGCCCAAGGAAGCATGAGTGCTTTGACAGCATGTTATAGGAAGCAGCAGCAGTGGTGACTCGGTGGTTAATGATGCAGACTGACAATCTAAGTGTGCTAAGTTCGAATCCAGTTCACTCCATAGAAACACTTTCACATAAGAACGTTAGCAATCTTCACGTGGCTCGTCCTTTAAGTACCCGATATCTGTAGCAGTCACCATAAACTATTGTTTTCTCTTGCAGATTAATGTCTGCTTGCTGACTGATGCGGCAACACACTGACCAGTCAGCTAGTAGGGCGCATTAATTCTATATGTCCCTAAGGAACTAATTACCCCTGTCAGGAACTAGCCAACAGCCAGCAGAGGAGCTCAGACCACAAAAGCAGACAGACCTCTTTCCTGTCACTCTGTTTACTGAATCCCCCCCAGACTGCGACTGCTTTACCGAAGACCTCCACTGGACAACCAGGAGACACTTCAAGTTTCTGCTTCCTGACACAAGAACATCCTTGAACTTTCTATTTCTTTTCTTTCTTTCACCTCGGACACAGTCCCTCTTCTTTCAAAATAAACCCTTTTGTTATTTTTATCCTTTTAGAAAAGAATTCTGATATTGGGGAAAAGAATGTTACAAAAATAATCATCATGAATAATGCTCAACAAACAAACAAACACACAAACAAACAAGCAGCAGTTGCACATAATTGCTTGTATCAAGTTGTTGCATAAGTTCCTTCATAAAAATTCTTTTTCTAAAACATGTTTTGATATTTGGCAAAGTGTTATATATTATTAGAAAGCATGTAATCTGTTCTACAAGATAATGGTCATCGATTTTTGCTAATATAATTTTTTCTCGTTTTTCAGAACCGTGAAATGGATAGTTCCTATTTACAATGCCTTCCCACGGGACAGAGTTAGACACCAGGGTCATTTTTTAACGTGGAGAAAAGGAACAAAAATAAAAATTGTCTCAGTCGTGAAGGATTTCTCCTCCACTGACAGAGAACAAGAAATTGAAGTGCAGCATCTGAAGAACAGATACTACACTTTGATCTTGTCCCGAATGGATTGTTAAGGAGATTAAAAAAATCACATTTTCGGCACCTCCTTCTTTTTGCCTTTTATTAAGGTCAAAAAGCGAGTTAACTGATTAAGGATATTTGTGGCGTATATGGAGAACACGCTAAAGCTGAGAGAACTGTTTGAGATTGGTTTACCGGATTCAAACACAGTAAGTTTGACCTCAATGATGCTCCTCATTCAGAAAGACCAATCCAGATAGACAAAACCCAACTCAAGGTTCTTTTGAAGGAAGATGGCCATCATACATGTAGAGAATTGGTGAAAAGATGAAGCGTGATTTTGTGATAATTTCCACACCACCTTCAATGGGATTATTCTGTCCCATAAAGACCACATGCTCCATTGTCTTTTTCTTTGTCTAGAGTGTTTTAAGTCTTACGATGGAAAGCATAAAAACTTCTCCAAAATTAAAACTCTGAAGACATTTTGTCGTTGAATCAACAGGTTTATTGAAAATGGAGAAGGTAAAAACTGAAAACATAAAGAAAGAATAAAGTAGAATTAGCGTGATGTTTAGTGTGGAAGAGAAAAGCAGTAAATGCTTAAAAATATGTCGAAATTGAATAAGTCCAAAATATTAAAGAAATAGAAAGTAAGAAATTAATCAAAGTTCTAATGTGGAAATGAAATAAAAGAAAAAACTTACAGCGGAGGTCTGACATCGAGGAGAGGAGAGGAGGCGGTAGCAGCTAAACCCTAGTGGCCATCAACCCATGGAAAGGGAAAAAGGCAAGCCCTAGTGTTAGCGGTGAAGGGTCACAAGCTGTTCCCTCCAAAGAAAGGGAAAGATGAGGGGCAATAAAGAAAGACTGAGTCAGGACACTCCCTGCCTGACGTTTGACACGTCACTAAAGCTGTAATGAGGAAGGCCCATAATCGTATGGGTCCGACTGTGATCAATATTAGGGTATGAGAAGGACAATTTCTGTAATGGGTCTCGGTAGGTTCCTAGTGCCGTCTTTTCTGGACATCTTTAACTCCACCTTCCTGACGAGCTCGTCCATACGAGGGAAAACACGAGTGACAAGCCCTAAGGGCCATGAACCTCTTTCTGCCTGATTATCTTTCAACAGCACTACGTCCCCTTCCTTGAGATTACATTCCGTTGAAGTCCATTTTGTCCGTGTTTGGAGTGAAGCTATGTAGGCTTTCCACCATTTTCCCCAGAATGTCTCTGCCAAGTGTTGGATGTATTTCCACTGGCTTTTTATGATATCTCTTGGCCCAAATTCAAATCCATGGATGAAATATTCTCCTGATTTTGGAGTTAGAAGGGTGCCAGGAATGAGTATGCAGGGGTCATTTGGATCTGTTGATACCTCTAGGAGAGGTCTGGCATTGATGATAGAGGTAACCTATGCTAAGAAGGTAATAAGCAGTTCATGAGTCAACCTCTGTTTGTGTTCCAGCAACATGAAGTCCAAGATTTTCTTCATCATGCTGATTATCCTTTCCCAAGCCCCTCCCATGTGGGGAGCATGGGGGGGGGGGGGGTTGAACAACCAGGTGAAGCCTTGCTCCCCCAAAAACCTTTGGATGGTGTTAAACTCTAGGTTGGATTCTATACCTAGCTCCCTGCAGACTCCAATGAGGTTGGTACCGCGATCAGAGCGTATGTTCTTAGCTGGTCCCCTGATAGAAAAAAAACGCCTGAGTGCATTTATGAAACTTGAGGTATCTCATGATTCAATCACTTCGATGTGGACACCTTGCTGTTGGCAAAGCCACCCCTTGTTCGGCGTGCAGAAATTGTTCAGAAAAACATCTGGGCCGATGCTAGTGAAAGGTGGGTTGATCAGGAGGCGATCAGCAGGAAGGTCAGCCATCTTCTGGGTTTGGGTAGTGCCCCGCAGTTTTTGGCACATAACGCAATGGTTGATGGATTTACTCACACACCTCTTGCTGCCAACAATCCAAAATCCGGCTGCGCAAATGGCTCCCTCAGTAAAGAGGCATCCTTGGTGTTTAATCTGTGCATGGCAGTGTCACACAAGCAGCAACCCTACATGGTGTTTCCAAGGAATGATGATGGGGTGCTTTTCATCCAAAGGGATATCTGCTCTGGTTAAGCATCCTCCAACCCGCAAAAGGCCACAGTCGTCCAAGAAGGGGCTGAGGCTTTTGAGGGGGCTGTCCTTGGAAAGTTCTCTCTTGTCTCTTATTCGTGTTAGATCCTCAGTAAAGACGTCCTCCTGGACAGCTTGGATTTCAACTTTTTTTGCCTGCAGGAGCTCTTTAACAGTGCGGGTTTGTTGGCAATGGTGCCACTTGGTGCACCCATCTTCTGTTGTGTTTCGCGCTCAATGGAAGGTATGGACAATGTGGATGAGGTTGGCTATAGCTTTGGTTAGAGATAATCAGGTAGGGAACCTTTCAAAACGCTGGGATCTGAGTCACTTTTTTATGGAGGAAGTCATAAGCGTGAACACCTTTGGCCGAATTTCGGTGTCTGAATCAGGTTCAACCAAGCTGTAGTCAGTCGTTCCAGAAGATTCGTTTGCAGAAGAAAGAAATGTTGAGCCATGTATCCAGTTGTTTTTTTAGGTGTGAGGCAGGCACCGACCACATGCAAAGATCAGCAGTGTTCTAATCAGTAGATATGTGTCTCCACTCTTGGTAGTCTCCTGGTTTATCGCTATACTTAATTAACCCAGTAGTCAGGAGCTCGCTTTGAGTGAAAAGCTTTACTAGATCAGAAGAGTTCTGGCAAACGTCCCTTGTTCCATCGATTAATCCATAGTTTATTTCAGGATGTGAAGTGCGTGATTGATAACTTATAATTGGGGGGGGGGGGCTGTTTGTATTGGTCCGTCTGAGCTCTCTGGCGTATAAGGGGGAAGTCGGTGTCCATGTTCGAGCTGACCATAGAGGTGTCCTTGATCAATTTCTTCATTAAAAATTAAAAAGTGGGTGGTGTCCAGTCATTGTTTTGGTTGATTTGCTTGGTCGGCTAAGTATTTTCTAACCCGTAGGTTAGGGTCAGCAGGAATACAATCGAGTTTTGAGCTGGACCATTCATTTAACTCGTCGGCAGCTTTCTTCAGAGCCTCTGCTTCAGCCACAGTAGCAGCTGTCTCCTTTTCGAGCTGTAGCTTCTCCAATTCCATTTTTATTTTTAACTCTCTTTCTGCAAAGAGGAGTTGTTTTTTGGCTGCCTCGGCTTTGCTTGGGCAGCAGCAGCTGCAGAGATGGTGGCAGATGCTCTACTCAAAGACCGTGAGTTGTGGGGTGGGTGAGACTGGTGGGATTTGTAAGGCCGGTTGGATTTGCTGTCTGCTATGCTTGATAAAATTAGGGGCTGTGCCTCGCCTGAATACACCTAAGTAGCTCTAAAAGTGATGTAGCCGCTGTCGTAAGCGGTGCAAGTAGACTGTTATTCTCCGGGGTTCCCTAAAAAATTATTCTACATTGTCAAAGAGGCCAGTATTTCTTGTAGCCTTGACGAGGTCAAAAGTTCTGGAGCTTGCTTCAATCCTACTCGGTCGACTCCGCTTTTTACTGTTCCATCCTGTAAAGACCATGTGCTCCATTGTCTAGAGTGTTTTAAGTCTTACGACGGAAAGCATAAACACTTCTCCAAAATTAAAACTCTGAAGACATTTTGTCGTTGAATCAACAGGTTTATTAATAATGGAGAAGGTAAAAACTGAAAACAGAAAGAAAGAATAAAATAGAATTAGCGTGAAGTTCAGTGTGGAAGGGAAAAGCAGTAAATGCTTAAAAATACGTCGAAATTGAATAAGTCAAAAATATTAAAGAAATAGAAAGTAAGAAATTAATCAAAGTCCCAATGTAGAAACGAAATAAAGGAAAAAACTTACAGCGGAGGTCTGACGTCGAGGAGAGGAGGTGGTAGCAGCTAAACCCTAGTGGCCATCAACCCATGGAAAGGGAAAAAGGCAAGCCCCGGTGTTAACGGTGAGGGGTCACAAGTTGTCCTTTCCAAAGAAAGGGAAAGATGAGGTGCAATAAAGAAAGACGGAGTAGAGATAAAAGAAGAGTAAACAGGAATACCTTTCGTAAAGGTTTTATCAACTTAAAATATACACATGTTTTCGAGAAATCAATATGGCGGAATCCTTAATTCCGGCCAAGGGGAATAACTACGATCTTTTATTTCTGGAAGAGTCAAAGCAATTTATTCTAACATTTTCCCCTTCAACAATAATTAAGTATGGAATTACAGAAGTTAAATTTAGTCTGTTCAGTACTAGGTTAAGAAGTCCTTATATTTACTTGGAAATCGTCACATTCTGGACGATCTCCGCACTGACTCAAAGGGATTTTGGTCCTCAGCGTCCACATCTTGGGGAGCATGGATATTTTCAGGATCAGGTAAGGGATTCTTCTCCTTCACATAGGTATTGTTTTCGTCAGTTGGCGGTTCTTTAGGAGCTTCAGGGCTTGCAGAATTGTTTTCATTGCATTGGTCTTCTTGATTTGAGGAGTTAAAAGCCAGATCTTACACATTGACAGTAGTTTCCACACCAGAGGGTAGTCATACATGGGCATAGTAGGGGTTGATGTCTAATAGGGTAGCAGGGGTTACCGGAGGGTCGAGCTTACTAGATTTAGTATGGTTTCTGACATATATCGGGCCTAGTTTCGCCCAAGTGGGAACAGAAGTTCCGGAGGAAGATTTATGACTATATTTGAACATTCTGTCATGAGGAGTCATATTAGTGGCAGTGCATAGTAACAACCTAATTGAATGGAGAGCGTTTGGTAGTATATCTTCCCAATGGGGCAGTTTCATGTTGTTAGAGTGTAAGGTCGTTTGGATGGCCTTCCATAAAGTTCCATTGAGTTTCTCAACTTGTCCATTACCCTCAGGATTGTATCTACTTGTTTTAAAGGTGGCGATACCTTTGCCACATAAGTGATTTTTCCTGCAAGGAAATTGGCAGCCCGATCAGTGTGTATCATATCAGGCATACCAAAAATTGAAAATAGTTGGTTTAGGCAGTGGATCACGGTTTTGCTAGTCATATCCTTACAGGGGAAGGTAAAGGGAAAGCGAGTATATTCATTAATTATAGTGTGTAAGTATTTGTTACCACACACAGAAGTAGGTAAAGGGTCTTTAAAATCGATGTTTAATTGCTGGAAAGGTAGTATCGCCTGTATGAGTGTTCCTTTGTTACAACTGGCAAATTTAGGTTTCAGATACTGACAGAAAGAGCACGAGTCTGTTATATTTTTAATTTGTTCTAAAGAGAAAGGAAGGTTTCTTGTTCTGATGAAGTGGCTGAGTTGCGTGACACCAGGATGGCATAGTGTAACATGCAAGTCATGGAGGTCTTGCAAAGTGTGCGTTAATGCAGAGATGCGAGAAAATGTGTCAGCAGCTGTATTTTCCATTCCTGGACGGTAAACAATACTGAATTTAGTTCGATCCGCCAATAACATATCTTATCATTTTTAATTTTAGATTTCCTCTTATTAGCAAACATAAAACTGATGCTCTTTTGATCTGTAATAACTTTGAAATGTCTCCCGAGTAGGAAATGTCGCCACTTTCGGAGAGCTTCAACAATCGCAGCAGCTTCTTTTTCAACAGCATGATGTCTAATCTCATTCAGGTTTAATGTCCGAGAAAAGAATGCAACAGGTCTACCCTGTTGGTTTAGAGTAGCAGCAATGCAGTAATTACTGGCATCAGTTTCTGCTACAAATTCTTTATCCGGGTCGACAGTTATAAGGGTAGCATTTCTTAAGTCAGTCTTCAGTATCTCAAAAGAATTTAGAATAGATGGCGGCAGTGGAAACTCTTTGTTATGGTTGAGAGGCAGTATCTGATCAGAAAAGTTTCAAATGAATTTACTATAATAAGAGAACATACCAATTATTCATTTTTGAGACCGGAAATTTGGAAGCGGTGGCATTTCAAGGAGTGGTTTAGCCTTAGGTAATCAGGGGCAATTTGGTTGTTCTGGATTGTGTAACCAAGAAGTGTGATAGAAGTAGCAGAAATGATGCTCTTACTTTGGTTGAGTGTGATGTTGTATCTTTTCGCTACATTATAAAACCTTGGAAGGTTGTAATCATGCTCTTTTTGATCCTTTCCGCATATTGCGACATTGTCTGCATACACAAAAGTGTCTGTTAATTTTTCTCTTTCCCCAATGCCATCAATGCATCTTTGAAAGGCACTTACTCCATTAGTGACGCCAAAAGGGATACAAGTAAATTGGTAAAGTTTTCCATTTTCTTCGAATGCTGTGTATTTCCGATCGGCGTGACTAATTGGGATTTGGTGGTAAGCAGACTTCAGATCGAGTGTTGTAAAAACGTTGTATCGAGCTATGTCATCAATCATTTTAGTAATGTTCGGCATGCGATAGGCATCCAGTTCTGTAAATCTATTTATGGTTTCGCTGTAGTCATCCCCTCTTTTCGATTGACTAGCCTTAATTTAAACCTTTATCACTTTCGGTTTGGCGATGGACGCAACGGCAAAGACGTCACTTTTTTTTCTCACATTGTTTTTCCCCTTCACAGTACGGGTTCGAGCCTGTCTGTCTACTACCACTTTTTTTTTTTTTTTTTGCTCAACACACACCTCCAAACACCCGGGCAATACCGGGTATCCAAGCTAGTCTACAATAATAGCTCAGGCATTAATGTCAAATGAAAAAGTAAATTGTAAGCTAAATGTTTTGACTTTGATTCTCGGTGGTGGCGCACGAGTCATATTTAAAATTTTTTTTAAAATCATTACCATATATTGGGTCCAATGTGTGGAATCCGTCAGTCGAAACGACTATGGATCAGCGCCGTATTAAGATGTTGCCTGTTTGCATCCTTTTGTGTGACTATAGAGACCAATTCTTGATTTGCATAGTCTGCCACAGCCTTGACATACGAAGGTAGTTATGCAATTTGCCGCTTCGTCCGGCTGTTCCGCCTGTACACTCGCTCTTCTCCTAGCTCTCTTTGCAGCATTTTCAACATGGAGGGTCCTCTCGCTGATGATAATCCCCTGGCGTATCATTTTCTTCCAGGCAGTTCTGTCAGCTGCAGAGGCTTCCCATGTATTCCTGTCCACCGAGAGAGCCTTCATGTCACGCTTGCAGACATCCCTGTAGCGAAGATGGGGTCGCCCCCTCTTTCTTGAGCCTGAGGCAAGCTCGCCATAGAGAAGGTCTTTAGGGATGCGCCCATCATCCATCCTGCACACATGGCCCAGCCAGCGAAGACGTCGCTCACGCAGTAGGGAGTAAATGGATGGGATGCCCGCTCTCTGCAGAACATCAGTATTACTCACTCTATCCTGCCATGTGATACCAAGTATCCTACGTATACACCTCATATGGAAGACCTATGAGGTGTATGGGTCCAATATGATATAATAATAAATACGAAATAATATAAATACGAAATGTGCATTAATCAAAATATCATATTTAAGCGTATTTTATGACCGAGCAATGCCGGGCGGCCTGCTAGTTTCAAATAAATTCAGAAAGTTTTCTGATTGGTCCAAAATATAATTATTTGTTTTTATTTAGGATAATGTATGCGCAAACGATGTGTATGCAGACGCGTTTTTGCATTTTGATTTTGTACGTCAATGTGTAAACATCGATGTTTCAGTATGTTTCTCTGGAACGAACTGGATTCGAACTTGGCACACCCACATTGTTACCACGCAGTTAACTTCCCCTATACTTGTTTATTTAAGGGGAGATAATCCTTTAATAGTAAAAATGAGTTATCTCTCTTGTTTTACATTATTCTCTTTGTTTTAATGTTTCAATCATTTTTTTTTTTTTTTTTAAATATATACAGGGATGCCAGCGATTCACCCACTATTTCAGTCACTCCAACCAAGAGATCTTTTTAAAATCCTTACCGTTCCTTGAAGTGCAAGGGGTTGCAATTCTCTGTTCAGCTACTCACACGGTTGCCTTTCTTTACTTCATGTTTAAGGTTGCCAAAGTAAGGGAGATAACTTATTCTGCTTTGATGGTTGGATGAAACATTTGATTTCAAACATTTTTTTTCCATAAAAAAAAGTAAAGATTTTTGCGTCGGGGTTCTTGCATCGATTACATTCCGGGAGAAATTTTCTTATACAGTAAACAGACTGGAATGTTTGAGAAAACCTGTATATAAAAATTTTGCCTGCCAAAATCAAATCAGTTTCCTCTTCAATTTCTCCAGCTCAACACGTGTCAAGGAATAACCATCTGCTGGAGACGTTAAAATCCTTGTCATGATTTTACACGCGACAGGTATAAACTTTAATACCTAGCGTGGCAATTCACCACATTGAGTGAGGATTTAAATCTCCTTTTAAGCAATCTTATTTCGAACTACTGTTTTTATGATATGAACACACACACACACGCGTATCCGCTTATATAATTTATAGACTGTTCTCAAAAATAGCCATACGGACTTTAAGTTATCAAAAATCAGTAATTTCAAATCTCGTACTATTCTCACAAAATTCTCACTTCAGTAATCCTTCATTATGAATATTCCACACAAGAAAGCACTTCTGTTGCAACAATTTAAACTAATATTTCTAACACATAAATAAATGTTGTTTATTTCTTGTTAATACAGTGTTTTTTTTTTGTCGTTATTTTCCGGATTTTATTTTTATTTCTTAATGTAAGGATGTGGATTGGTGAAACCTTTCTATTAATCGGTGATCCGGCTAAATTTATCTTTAATGACCCCATGAATAAACTCTCACAATTGCTGACTTCTGATAATAATAATAGTAGCAACACGCAAACGCGATCCTATAAATTGATAAATCCCGATTACGAATGGATCACCCCACTGATCACCCACATTGTTCAGTGATGACGTCACGATAAAAATACCCTTGATAGCCCTGGCTATCAAGTATTCAGCTACCAACAAGATTTGAATTACACTACAAACTCATGTAGGGAGTTCAATCTCGGCTGCAGCGATGCTGGGATGCTGGCTGGATACATGGATGGTGACTAACACCTCCACAGACTACTATCCATGAGGGATTTTATATCTCCAATAGGAAAGATGATTCAAAGAAAAAAAAAATGTCAGAACCTGAGGAAGACTTTTTAGAAGTCAAAAGTTTGTTTATTTTTTCAGATAAATAAAGAATTTATTTTGGAGAAAAACACGCACACATCATTATTTGGCTTTTTAATTTATATAGTATAACTTTCTAATCTGTAAAAAAACAAAACAAAACAAAAAAAAAACGGTGATGACGCACTTATATTACCGTGCTATTTTTAAAATAGTATTTTCAAGTTAAATTCAAGTTTCATGATATCTCTTTTTTTATTAAATTGTTTGGTGGAAGTACAGAATAGTTACAAAACACCCTCCGCTCCCTATGTTAAAAATGGTTTTCAAAATAATAACGTTATTATTTCAGCATGGTGACATAAGTACATAAGTACCTAAAAAATATATCCAGGTCTGTAGACGAGTAACTTTATTCAGCGCATCTGTAGACAATTGTGTATGGCTTCAGCAATTTCAAGGACTAATTTTTTTTTTTTTTACATAACATTGATTTATTGATTTTTCAGCGTCCTATATTATCTCCTGTAAAATATGCTTATTTTTTGTTGAGTCAATTCTAGTTATCTCCCCGTAGATAAACGCCAACAATTATAATTGTACAAAAACTTTATTATTTATGTACCAGTTAAGATTAAAAAGAAGTTTGAACATCACCATTTACTCAAATTCAATGAGTATTTTTGTATTTATAAAATCAAGTCAAATTTAATTGATAAACGATTTGTAGCTAGTATTATGATGACTGTGTGATATTAAATTATTGAATTATGTCCCTTTATTTAATCTCCAGGGATAGAATGCTTTGGTTATGTCAACTGTGATCAGGGGGAAGTTTTAAGCAATTCTACGTTTGTATTTTCAGTGAGGATTGGAATTGTCAATAACTCGTTTTACACGCTTTCTGAAATTTACACAAGATTCTCACAAAATATTCAGGAAGCAATTCTCTAATTCTTCTTTAATAGTACCTTTAAGAAAGTCGACATTGCTGTGTCATGTTCCATCATAAACGTCTTCTAAAACACCCCAAAGAGTATAATCAAGAGAGTTTAGATCTGGGCTAGAAGATGGGCATAAACATAATTCCGAAAAGTTGGTAAAGTTGTATTTGCAGAAATCTCATAGTTTTCTAGCTGTGTGGGTTGGAACACCATCCTGTGCCCATGCATTTTAACCATATGAGCAATTTGCATTAATCAACTACATGGTATCTCAGTATTAACATTGATCTTTTCATTAACTTTGTAACATTTTATACATATTTTTAACCTTAGTTCTCATCTTTTTTTGATAAATCTGAAATTTCTGCAATTCAGAACAGTATTGATCGTGAAAATCTTATCACCTGAAAAGGTTGTTAAAATGAAGACTTTTTTGAACTATGTAATAATTTTATTGTATCTTTACAATCTGTTTTCCTTCATAGCTATTGTCAACAACTATAGTCAACAACTATAGGAGGCAGTAATTACTGAAGATACAGTTTAGAGACTCAGCATTCCTATCCCGTCGCGGTTTACCACCTGATGAAGTCCAGATGAATAGCTGGTCGAAACGTTGTGAAACAACAACTCTGAAGATGAGGATAACAGTTCGCAAACAAATAAATAGATAAACAGATGTAAACATTTTCCTCTTTACATTATATCTTTATCTTTATGGACATTCAAACGATTCTTGAACTCTATTTCTATGTGATCCATGCATTCAGCAAATAACAAACATTTCTGAAAAGGTAATGATAATAAAGTCAGGACATCAATATATGCTAACTTTCAAAACGATTGACTTAGTTTGCCTGCTGATAAAAAGCAACTGGACATTCAATAGAATTTTTGCTTCCCTCTCTCTCCCTCTCTCATATACAGGGTGGGCCAAAATAAGGGTCCTATTTTTAAAAATTCATAAATTCATGTAAGTTTTAAGAAGTGTTTTTCGGCCAAAATTTGCTTTGTTTATTTAAAAAAAATCTCGGAAGGTTCAGTCTACACACACATAAAGTTTGGTGAGTTTAACTTTTATTTTGTGGAAGTTATTCAAATTTAAAGATAGGACCCGTATTTTGGCCCACCCTGTATATATATATATATATATATATATATATATATATATATATATATATATTGTATATATATATATACAAATATATATACAAATATATATATATAATATATATATATACAAATATATACACAAATATATATATATATATACAAATATATATATAAATATATATATATAAATATATATATTATATATATATATATATTTGTATATATATATATATATTTATATATATATATTTGTATATATATTTGTATATATATATATATTTGTATATATATTTGTATATATATATATATTATATATATATATATATATTTGTATGTATATTTGTATATATATTATATATATATATATATATTTGTATATATATTTGTATATATATATATATATATATATATATATATATATATATATATATATATATATATATAAAATAAATCACCTTTTTCTTCACCATATTCCCTCTGCTTCAACTTTTTGTTATCAAGTAAGATCTTTGTCTTGCTTGTTGTTTCATCAAATGCTTTTGTATGCAAAACCCGATCTCGCATTTTGCTAATTCCTACCCTCTGATGAGAAGGAAAGTATTTCTTCGAAACTCCGCGGATTAAGGATTATCCACTTATCAAGTGTTTCCTTTTCAAATTAAATATGTTTTTAACTATTTTTCGAAGTGTTGCTTAACATGTTTTATTAACTGTTTGCTCGTATATATATATATATATATATATATATATATATATATATATATATATATATATATAACTACTTAATTTACTCACATAAAATTAATATACGAAAGTATATATTTATGCGTAAACTTTAAGTATTTACTTCAAAAGTGCTCAATACGTTGGTAGAGCTAGTTAGTAATTTATAAAATATATATGGCGACTAAGCTTAATCGCCATATATATTTTATAAATTACTATATATATATATATATATATATATATATATATATATATATATATATATTTGTATATTTTGTCAGCAAGTCATTATTTAGACACGTTGATTTTGAATACGACAGAATTATTCCCTTTTCCAATCGTGTTGGATATCTTTTCGATTTGCCGAGTGGTCTTTTTAATTTCAGAAAACATATAATAAAGAATGGCGCCTAGAAGTTGTTGGTCGGCCATATTTTTCTCAAGCACTTTCTATCGGGCATCCGAGTGTCATCAAGAGCAATTGTTGTGGTTTTCTTTTCCTTTGAGGCTTGGTGTATTTATTATTTTTTTTGGGGGGGGGGGCTATAAAGATGGATGCAGGAGGACGCCATTCTATGTAATATGTCTGCCGAAATTAAAAAGACCACTCGGCAAATCCAAAAGATATCCAACAAGATCTAAAAAAGGAATAACTCTGTTGTATTCAATCAAACGTTATATATTATTCCTTATTGGAATTTTTTATTTTTTAGATGAGCATTCGGGGCCCGTGGCGCAGTTGATAGAGACGTTGAATCTCTACGGTTCCAGATAAACATTGTCTGAAGATAGCGGTTTCAATCCCACCCAAAGCGTGCCAGAGGTAATTGGTCAAAAATGTGGTGAGACGACAACAACTACGGATGACAGTGATGGCTGAGAATGCAGTTAGGAGATTCGAAGTTCCTATCCGTCGCGGTTACCACCTGACGAAGGCCAGAGGAAGTTGGCCGAAACGTTGTGCACCAAATAAAAAAGATAAGATGAGACTAGTAGTCCGAAATAAAATAAAATTAATCAATCAAACGTGTCTATATATATATATATATATATATATATGTGTGTGTGTGTGTGAGGTCAACTATATCTATGTCCTGTAAGTGCCCGTCCATTGGCTGATGAGGATAGGCGCAGTGGCAACTAGGAAGCTGACTGACTAACTAGAAAATTAAATAACATGTGCGTATATAAAAATGCGCGCTAACCACAACTTTTTGCATAAGCCTAACGAATTCTCATGATAATGAAATGCGGAATATTCTGTGTAGCTTTATTGCCATATATATTTTCATAACTTACTATATATATATATATATATATATATATATATATATATATATATATAACTACTTCATTTACTCACATAAAATTAATAAACGAAAGTATAGATTTATGCGTAAACCTTAAGTATTTACTTCAAAAGTGCTCAATACATAGGTAGAGCTAGTTAGTAATTTATAAAATATATATGGCGATTAAGCTACACTGAATATTCGGCGTTTCTTCCACTCTAGGATTCCGCAGGCTTAGGCACATAAGCCTGAGGAATCCTAGAGTGAATGAAACGCCGAATATTCAGTGTAGCTTAATCGCCATATATATTTTATAAATTACTAACGCATATACATATATTATATATATATAAATATATATACATATATATACACACACACACACACACACACACACACACACACACACACACACACACACACACACATATATATATATATATATATATATTATATCAAATTTTAGTGATTCAATGAATTTAAAAACTTTTTGAAGTGAAATATTTGAGTTTCATATCCAAGATTTTTATTTTTCGTAGTAAGACAAAAAATACATTTGAAATTTTATCTCCTTATCCTATGGGGTTTCGATGTCTACCATCTCTTCAGAGGAGGAAATATTAGCAAATAGCTATAATGGTATACACCTATTTGCTAAAGTCAGTGAGACATGGAAAATCATAATTAAAAATTGATTAATGGAAAATCATAATGAAGTATATATATATATATATATATATATATAGATATATGATTAGTTTTTCTTTTTTTTTTTTTTTTTTTTTTTTTTTTGAAAAAGAATTCCAGCAGAGTGCTCAATTAAAAGGAAAATCCAAATTTTAAGAGCGTACTTATATTTTGTGTACAGAAAGTTGTTAGTTGAGACAGGTCATTGGTACCGTCGGTTTCAAGCCCGATAATAAGGCCCGTTTAAGGTATCCTTATGAAGCTCTCTTCAGCCAATATTCGTCTATCTTGTAACCGGAAGTGTCTATAGATATATATATATATATATATATATATGTGTGTGTGTGTGTGTATACATATGTATATATATATGTATATATATGTGTATATATATATACAGTGGCCTACAAAACTAAGGGACAAAATTTTAAAACCTAATAGTTTTTAGAAATAACGATTGTGAAAAGCTGAAATTTTGACAACTGGTAGTCGTTATCATCCATAATAACATACTAAAATTTGAATCATTTTCAAAGGATAGAAAAAGAATTATAACAATTATTTATTTTCAAAATAGGAACGTCCAAAAGTAAGGGACAAAATTGAAAAAAAAACAATGTAAACAGTATGCTATATTCAAATTTTTTGATTTCCTCTAAAGAAAAAGTCTTACTTAGTCATTTGTAAACGTTGCACCAGCTAGCACCATGGTGAAACGCCAAAAACTTGATTACTCTGTGAGATAAGCTATTGTGAAGCTATACAAAGA
The DNA here is from genome assembly GCF_053919585.1 of Euprymna scolopes. Lineage (NCBI taxonomy): Eukaryota > Metazoa > Mollusca > Cephalopoda > Sepiida > Sepiolidae > Euprymna > Euprymna scolopes. The sequence goes on along the minus strand of NC_136504.1, from coordinate 37,423,741 downwards.
AAATCACACCATTAGAGAGATTTCAGAGAAAGTGAATCGTTCCAAGAGTGTTGTAGCCAGGGTTGTTAAATCCTACAATGATACTAGCAAAATAGTTAATGATTTTTAAACCGGCAGACCCTGCAATACTTCGGCAAGAGAAGATCAAATAATGCAGTGTATGTCATTAAAGGACGGTTTTAAGTCTTGCACAGAAATTAAAAGCGTTATTAATAGTACCTCATATGTTTATGTATCAAGACAAACCGTTTCTAGCCGACTGCAAGAAATAGGGCTGTTTAATCGAACCCCAGTGAAGAAATCACTTGTTAGTTCGAAGAATAAAAAGAAGAGATTAGAGTTTGCAAACAGGGATGTAATTTGGACATATGAAAATTGGGCAAAAGTATTTTTCAATGTTGAAAGCAAGTTTAATTTATTTGGAAATGATGGAAAAAACAATGTAAAGAGACGTATTGGTGAAAGATTAAGTGCAAAAGTGTACTAGGGAAACGTCACGTTTGGGGGCGGAAGCGTCATAGTTGGTTGGTTGTTATATATATATTGTTTTTGTTTTACGGCATATCAACCTTTTCCAGTGGAAGCGTCATGATATTTGTGTTTTCTAACCAAGCTACAACGCCTCTTGTCCGGTTACAAACTCGTGTAAACGCGCAGATCTATAAAAACATTGTTCAAGATCATGTTGTGCCAATCATACAGAATTCAGGTTTTGATGGGGCTGCCTTTATGCAAGATAATGCCCCATGTCACAAGGCAAAGGTGGTAATGAGTGACCTTAGCGAGCAAGATTTCGAAATTATGGATTGGCCACCGCAAAGTCCTGACTTAAATCCAATAGAAAATCTTTGGAAGGCCATACAATGAAAGTTATGAAAAGAAATCCCATTAACACGGAGGATTTGTGGGTGAAGCTTCAAGAAGAATGGTCTAAAATTGTCAAGAATTGATTCGTTCTTGTAATCAGAGATGTGCAGCTGTCATTGAGAGCAAGGACTCATTTACTAAATATTGATTGTATATGTATTTTTATTGTTTTTTAGCTGTTTACATTGTTTTTCTTAATTTTGTCCCTTACTTTTGGACGTTCCTATTTTGAAAATGAATAAATAATTTTTATAATTCTTTTTCTATCCTTTGCAAATGATTCAAATTTTAGGATGTTATTATGGATGATAACAAATACCAGTTGTCAAAATTTCAGCTTTTCACAGTTGTTATTTTTAACAAATATTAGGTTTTAAAATGTTGTCCCTTAGTTTTGGACGCTACTATATATATATATATATATATATATATATATATATATATATATATATACTATTTTTAAAATATAATTATCTACTGACACGTGTTTCGTCGTCTATGACTCATTAGAGTGGCTGAATCGTAGACGACGAAACATGTGTCAGTGGATAATTATATTTAAAAAATAATACATATGCTGCTCCCCATTTGGGGGTACCAAAATTGGTTAAAGGAAAAATTATTCTCAACTCGCGTTTAGGTAAAAATGCACTTTCGTATATATAATTGAATTCACTCAAAAAGTATCACAAAACGAAAACAAATAACACACACACACACACACACACACACACACACACACACACACACACACACACACACACACACAAACATATATATATATATATATATATATATATATTGCATTTCTACTTTTAAACGAACCCATGAATTCTTTTGTAAAAAAAAAAAAAGAAAGAACACATTCAAAACTGACTGATTTATTAATTCAATTTATATTTGTTCTTAACTTTTATAAAAAAAATGTTCTTCTGTTTCATTTCAAACCCACCCGACACACAAAAAAAGACTATTTCATAACAAAAAATCCTAACATGAAACCAATTCAATCACAATCGATTATTTTCGAAGGCCTCGTTGACATAATGGTAGGAAGGGCGACTTCCGATGTGATCGTACGGTGAAGATGGTGCGCTGGTAAGTGCTTGACTCATCATGCTCGGTCGAGGTAGTTTGTAAGTGTTGCTGTCAATGACGGTCGACAATGAAATGTGAGACCTGGAAAGAAGAAAGTAAAAAAAAAAAAAAATCATTTTATTCTTTACTTGATAAAATTTCCTCGTTCAGAATTTTCAAATTAATCAATTTATAGTATACTAGCATGGAGACCCGACGCTGCCCGCGATTGAATGATGAGCAACAACGAATATTTAACATTCCCATATTTTTTTGTTATCGAAATTGATGAAATCGTCAATTTTTCAATCAAATCGAACGATTACTTGGTCTAGTTAGGAGCCCATTGCGATGCATCTGGAAGAAGCTTTACATAATTTCCCGCAGTGACTTAGTCCACAATACATTTTAGTCTACATTGCACTGTAGAGAACCTACTGTTGATTTTATAAACCTGTTTGTTATATATATATAATGCCTTGAATTCAAGTTTAAAATGTGAAAGTCAAGTATCATGCTTCAATTGTCCTCTAAACAGAAGCATAAATTTTGAACACGCGCCTGTCTTATCAAAGAACTTACTGTTGATTTTATATGCCTAACCTTACTGCTTGTGGAATTATAATGGCTCGTATTCAAGTTTAAAATGAAAAAGTCATTGTGAAATTGTGCTTTAAACAAAAACATTCATTTCGAACGTGCTCTTGTGATATCAAAGAACTTACTTTTGACTTTTATATGTCTGGCTTTTCTGCTTGTGTGGTTATAAAACTTCTCAAATGCACTTGTGATGTCAGGCTGTGTACGCTGTTCCTTCTTTTATTTGATTATTTTGACTATCGATTATCGATATTTATCGATGACATTCTGATAAAAAACCTATCTAAAAACACTGCCAGGCGCATGAAGTACCTTTGCGTAAAATTTCATAAAAATCGACACAGCCATTTTCGAGTCCATAGGGAACAAACACACAGACAAAGTTCCTTTTATATAATATTAGGTAGACAGAATATATATATATATATATATATATATATATATATATATATATATATATATATATATATATATATATATATATTACGGCACCCAGTAGTTGTTGTTCGGCTATATTCCTCTCTAGCGCTTTCAATCGGTACATCCAATCGTCGTCAGGAGAGATTGTTGTTGTTGTCATTTTCTTTATTGAGGTTTGGTGTATTTATAGTTAGTTCTATATTTTTTTTATTGGTTATAAACAATCGCACCTGACAACGATCGGATGTTCCGATTGAAAGCGCTTGAGAAAAATATGGCTGAACAACAACTACTGGGCACCATAATATACAACATGCCAGCAAAAAACAAAAAAACAAAAAACAAGAATTAAAAGTGAAAACTAAAATATACAGTAAACGGCGTTAGAGATGATAAGTTAAAAGATATAGAGTTGATGAAAAGTCGTTCAAAAATATAGGTCAATTAAACATTCGATTATTAAAATCAGCAATATGTGGACACCGTTAACAAAGTCCGTCCATTACGAACCACACAAGACCTTTTCTCGAAAGCTATATTATTTATAATGGGTGGAAGAGTTCTAATACATGACGCTTCAAGAATTTTTAATTTTTTAATATTATTTTCACATATCTTCATTTTCCTTTCTTGTTTATATATATATATATATATATATATATATATATATATATATATATATATATATATATATATATATATATACTAGCAAAAGTACCCGTCATTGACTGGGTTCAAAAACAGCCTACAAAAAATGAACTCTGATTTATGAAAGTATGATAGGTTATGAAAAGAACAGGTTGTAAAGAGATAGCTTCGAATTTGGGGGTATCAAAACCAAAGCAAAATATGATGAAAGTAAAAATAAAATAGATAAACCCCATAATTTATTATACCATACCTGTTCACACTGAAACACTTATCACAATATTCTGTGGATCTATATTAAAAAAACCTTGTTAAACTTTGTGACATATTTCCATTCTATGGAGGTCAGGCGCGAACGAACACCCCATAATTTTATTATACCATATTTCTTCAAACTGAAACATAATTATCAAAGTATATTTACGCAGATAGATATGAAAAGTCTTTATTAAAGTTTGTGCCTATTTCCATTCTATGGAGGCCAGGCGCGAACGAAGACCCCACAATTTTATTTTACCATCCCTATTTAAGTTAAAACATACTTATCAAAGTATTATTATGTACATTTATATCAAAAACACTTGTAAATTTTTTTTTATTTTTAAATTTTTTATTTCCATACTTTGTGGACCAGGCGCGTACGCAGACCCCACAATTTTAATGACTCATCATTTTGCCAGATCAAATATACCCATTCCTGTGTCTCGATACATCTTCTATCATTATATGTGATCAGTTTTCTATAATAGTCAACCATATAGGAGTCTATTTGTGACCAGGCACACGCACAGAGATGTTCAGCGTTATATATATATATATATATATATATATATATATATATATATATATATATATATATATATATATATATATATCGGCTAAATACAGACCAAAAAGCATAATGAATTTAAAAAATGAAAATAAAGGTTAGCTAACCAGGTTTCGTTCCTCACTTATCAAAGCTAAATCGAGGAAAATACGATTAAAACAAACAAACAAAAAAGTCATGAATATGGCGGGGGCAGGAAAAAAACAACAACAAAAAAAAACACAAAAACCCGAAATAAACGGGGGAAAATTACATAGAGACTAAATTAAGTCCAAGAAATTACATAGAGACTAAATTAAGTCCAAGAAAATTATATAGAGACTAAATTAAGTCCAAGAAGATTTTCTTTTTGCTTGCAAAGAGAAGGTCTCAAAGACTTAATAAAAAGAGTCTCTAAAATTTTCAAATGATACAGAGAGTGCGACTTACTAAGGATCGTAAACATGTTAGCACTGAAATTCGTGGCACACACATGGTTATTTATAAGATGGTCGCAAATCGCAGAACCATACGTATTACTCAGAACATCCGAGGGTGAAAAATTTATATAACGAATCTTTGAAGGCACACGCTGTTTCAAACGAAAATCTAATCTTTGCGATATTCGCCCAACATAGTGCGCACTGCAACTACATTTAAATAAATAAATAATAGAACTATTATGATGAGGGGGGGGGGAAAGAACATCTTTGGGAATAGACAGCAACATAGGCCTAATTGAAAATAACACCGTTGCACAGAAAAAGAAATTTGCTTAGCAAATCGTTCACTGATGTTACCTAGCCAAGGTAGACGTAGATACACAGGACATTTATTAGCTATAATTTCTTTGGGTTTATGAAAATTGGAAACTTTCTTATTGATAGTAGTTTCAGCAATATCCAAGGGGTAACCATTATTACAAAGGGTCTTAATGATAAATTTGAGTTCGTCATCCAAATTAACTTGAGAACAAATCATCAAGGCCCTATGTGCTAAAGTTTTGATGAAATTATATTTTTGGTTTATAGGGCAAAAAGAGTCCCAACACGTAGAGACCCGTAAAAGTTGGTTTACGATAAACAGAAGTTAGAAAACACGAGGATGTTTTGGACACAAAAACATATAAACTGTACCATCTGAAGAGGTCTCTAGTTACTGGAAACATGCCCATGGCTGTGTAGCAACATATTACTGTTTATGTAAAAACAAATAAAGAGTGTCTATATTAGTGATGGGACAATTGCAATATTTTTCCCGATTCCGATACAATTATCGATTCTGATTCCGATTCTTTATAAATCTCTAAATCTTTAACTATAAAAGTGTTATTTTATCCCGACGACTGTAAAAACATATCAAGTGTGCATATATTTTTCTCAGCCGTAAAAACACACTTGTGATGGCATAATCTAGAGATTTTAGTCCTACTGGAAGTTTAAATCAATAAATATTTATTATTTTATTATTACTACAAGCGGTGGAAAATGTTTCTTAAACCAAAATCAAATAAAAAGAAGATAATTAAAGGAATCGGTTTTGGTATCGGAAGATAGGCGCAAATTTTTCCGATTCCAATACCCCCAAAAGCTCCGATTGTTCTGATTCCAAATTCCGATTCCAATTAATCCTCCCAACACTAGTATATATATATATATATATATATATATATATATATATATATATATATATATATATATATATATATATATATATATATATATATATATAAGTGAAAGTGTCTATCTGTCTGTGTGTCTGTGTGTCTGTGTGTGTACATTTCCCTATGCAATAGCTCTGTCAATTTCAAGTCTACAGAATCGAAATTTGATATACAGGGTACTGAGATTTGGGAAAATCTATATGATCGGTTTTCGGCCAGAAATTTCGCGATGAAGGGGTCAAAGTTCAACGATTTGACCTTTGAAAACTCTACGAACTCCTCCGACAATTTGGGGTCTAATCACTTGAAATTTTAGATATACGTTCCTTTGACATGGATCTAACTTAATAACTTGATTTGTTCCCAAAAGAATAAATTTTAAGGGGTCATAATAGGGATCAAAGTTAAAAAGAAATTGACCTCTGCGGTCTCTACCAAATTACTCAGACAATTTCTGGTGTAAACATTTGAAATTTGACATAAAGGGTATTCAGAAATAGGGCAAGCTTTTTCATCGGTTTGGGTCGAAAATTTTTAGTTACCAATGTATAAATGTATGTATGTATGTATGTATGTATGTATGTATGTTTGCATGTTTGCCTAAGATTTTTGACAAAGGCGCCAGATTTTACCAAGATTAGTATCGTTTTGAAGTTTGACCCTTAAGACGACAAATATCGAAAAATTGGCTAAAACATTAATATCTTCACCTTCAACGGGGGTGGTCGTTCTTTTCCTCCTTCGCGGTACGGGTTCGAGCCTGTCCTCCTACTACCACTGTTTTTTTTTTTGCTCAACATACGCATCCAAACACCCGGGCAACGCCGGGTTTTAATGCTAGTATATATATATATATATATATATATATATATATATATATATATATATATATATATATATATATATATACACTTTTTTCTTTTTATATCTATACATTTTGTGAGATATTCATTCTCCAAATATAACTGACACACACAAACACACACGTACACGTTCACACACAACGCAGAGAGAGAGAGAGAGAGAGAGAGAGAGAGAGAGAGAGAGAGAGAGAGAGAGAGAGAGAGAGAGAGAGAGAAAAGGGAAACTATTACTTATAAATAGATTGGCAGACGATGGTTGTATATGTATACTTTCAAAGTTTTTCTTTTCTTTGGATGGTTGTCATGCCACTACACTCATAATTAGCGTAGGAGAAATGGAGTTCCTTTTTTTTTTATTACATTTTCACCCCAAACAAGGCATATTGCGACTTTGTTGTAGGGGGTTACTATCAGAGACATGGACATCAGGGGTACTGTGTAGGGAGTTGGACAGCAAGATGTTGGTTCACGTTACACTTGAACTTCTGCATGTCAGTACAGTTGGGGAAGCAGGGACCCGGAAGGGAATTCCAAAGTCTAGCTGTCCTGGGAAAGAAACTACTGGAGTAGAAGGCTCTCTTACATCTAGGGATCTCTACTGTGAAGGGGTGGGATTTAGCTGCTTGTCGGGTTTGTCGGGGGTATTTGCATCGAGGGGGCACAAGTGCTTGCAGTTCGTCAGAGCATTCACCGTTAAAGTTCTTGTAGAAAAGGCAGAGGGATGCAACATTTCGTCGATGGGACAGGGGCTGAATTTTAGATGACAGTTCAGGACCTATCAGATTGGCGACTCTCTTTTTAACCCTGTCTAGGAGTGAGAGACTAGTGGTAGATGCATCAGCCCAAATATGACAATAATACTCCATACATGGGCGAATGGTGGCCTTATAGAGGTACAGGATACTTTCGGGTATTTGTATCTTTCTAGCATGGTAGAGAGAACCTACCTTCTTCGCAGCGGACCTGGCGATACTCTCGATGTAATTGCTCCAACTCATGTTTCCTGTGAACGTTAGGCCGAGGAGTTTAAAGGATGTACTTTCAGATAAAGAGTCATTGGCCATTGCTATTGGTGGTAGAGAAGGTTTCTTCTTGTAAGGAAACAAGTTTAGTCTTGACAGCATTGAATGTGACCATCCATTGGACTGCAATTGACCATTCGTATTTGGAATCTTCGGACTCCAAATAATGTGAGTAACTAATCCTCATCTTCAAAGTTCAGAAATGCAATTGACCAATATAATTTGAACCTGCCATTCCAAACCTACAGTTGGCGCCATTACAAAGTCATGAAAACAAAATGCTAAATATCTTACCTTCTTTTCTTGCAGACGATAATTGCAATGACCGAAGTGATTATGATCGCCAAAATGATGACCAAAACTGATGGAATAACGATCGCTTCTGATAAAGATAAAAAAATACAAATTTAAAAATAGGAATCTATATAAATATAAAAATATGCGGGCCGTCCGACCGCCCTTGCTTGCAACTTGTCTATCAAAAACATTACTGTATTTAATAAAATTCATACTCTTTTTCACAATCCTGCCATGTTGAGTATAAATAAATGTCACTCTTTGCTTAACTTGTAGACATAGTTTCATGATTGAAAATATGTTTTGTTATATTTTGGTTTCAGTTTCGATTCTAGCCGATGGCACTCAAATAATATTTATTTTTTAATTTTGAAATCATAACTATGTATTGGGTACAATATAATATGAAATAATTGATCTATAATAATAAATACAAAATCTATGTAAATTAAAATACCATATTTAAGCATATTTTACGACCAGACAACGCCGGGCAATGTTGGACGTCCCTGCTAGTGGAGGGTGGAACGATAAAATTGTCGCCATAGAAAAGGCGACATGATTCCATTTCCGTTAGATGAAAATCGGTTTTCTTTTTTTGTTGCAGACCATCTACTAGTTGGCCAGTTGTGCACAAATCCCAAGAGTGACTGGAGCCTTCTATCATGTCTGAAAGTGACATGATGTTCAACAGGTTAGATTGGAGATGCGCCGCTGTACAACTCATGCTCTCTTACGATCCAAGTTATGACAACAGGACCATTGCCAACACCCTCAAAATGCATTGCTGGATTGCCATGAATAACAGTGAAGTGCCCAGGGGTTTCGGCCATGGTTATGGTGTGATTTCAAGCGAGGCCACATCATGCCACCTCACATCTTTGAAGTCGGTTTGAAAGTCAAAACCAAATTGCAGCAGGATTCGGTGCCGGCCCACAAGTCCAAAGACACTCAGACTTAGCGGCAGAAAAAGTGCTATGACCTTGTACCGTTTTCTCACTGTGCCCTGACCTGAGCCCACAGGACTACTTCATTTGGTCATACATCGAGAACATCACCAACATGACCTCCCACAACACCAAAGCCAGCCTGATCGCCGCCATCCAGCGAGTATTCGCCGAGCTCCCTCCGGCGCTTGTGGAAAAGGCATACTCTCAGTTTCTGACCGGTATCGAAGAGGTGATTGAGGCTGAAGGCGGCTACATTGAATAGATGTCAGCTCTACTACATAATAAAGTTACTTGAATTGATTTTTTTCAATAAAAGTTTTAAAATAAAACTGTAATGTTGTTTTCTTTATGGCGACACTTTTATCGTTCCACCCTGTATTATGTTAAAATGTCCAATTAAAAAGAATAAATGAACGTTGGATTTGATACAACAGATATAGAAGGAATGTATTTTAAAGCTCACCGTTAAACGTAGTGATTAGCTTTAAAAGTTGGATAATACAAATCGACAGAGTCAAGTGTTACTTTCTTTGGACAAAAAACCCCGAAGCCTTCGTCATGCGACTTAATAAATTGTTGCTTTTCACAGAAGAAACCAGTCATTTTGATAGACAAGATACAAGCAAGGGCGGTTGGATGGTCCACCGAGTTTTATAATTATACAGATTAGTAGTGATTACAGGTGAATCGCACAATCTTTAATTTTATTTATTTATTATTTTTTTTTATTTCAGAATCGAAAGAAATCATCATCGCGCAAAAGTAGTAAGGCATCTGGACAAATTCGGGAAATTGCCCCCAAATATTTTGAATTACTACAATCAAGATCAAAGTGTAGTATCTGTTCTTCAGATGCTGCACTTCATTTTCTTGTTCTCTTTTGTGGGGAGGCATAGTAAATAGGTACAATTAATGTAGACATACGTTAGAGGTAAGTTGGTGATAAGTAGAGCTAGGACAACATCCTATTCTTTTCATTATTTTGACTTTCGAGTGTGCATCCGTTGATATCTTGTTTGCTTTTATATAGAGTGATGTGGTACTTGGTTGATTAACTGTCTGTGTCGGATATATACCCGAGAGTCAAAACAACGAGAAGGCAATAAAAGCATTATGTGATTATACTAATTTCATGTACAATTCTTGAATATCGTATTTATATACATTTTATTTATATAGTGATAAGGGTTTAGTAGAGAGTTATTGGAGTCCTCTTAATCATTCTATTTAGTTCGTATAAACATGGATACCCAATGTTGCCCGGGCTTGAATGATGATAAACAAATGTTCCACTCTCCCATTGTTATCGAAATCGATGAAATTGTCCATTTTTTCAATCAAATCGATTCAGTGTCTGCTCTAGTCGGGAACCCACCATGGTGCACCGGGATGAAGCTCACATGCCTTCCTGCAGTGACTTACTTCATAATACATTGTAGTCTAAATTTCACTGTATAGAACGTACTGTTAATTTTTATAACATTATATCTACTTATATATAGAAGGTATTTTGTGTGTATGTATGTATGTATGTATGTATGTATGTATGTATGTATGTATGTGTGAGATTCTTTCTTATTAACTCCAAAACGGATGGGTAGATTCTTTTTAAATTTCACTCAAATGTACTCCATGTGTCTGGGAGTGTTTTGTATCGGAATGCCCCCGGTAAGTATAAAAACTCGATAATCGAAAACAACACATTAAAGAAACATTTCGATTTTCACCAAAGTTAACAACCTAACAGCCTAACATCACAAGTGTATTTGAGAAGTTTTATCACTGCACAAGCAGAAAAGATAGAGGTATAAAATCAACAGTAGATCTTTTGATAAGACACTGGACCATGATATTTTACTTTTTCATTTTAAACTTTAATTCATTAATCTATATATCTATAAAAGTGAAAGTGTCTGTATGTCTGTGTACATTTTCCTACACAATAACTCCGTCAATTTTCAGTCTACAGACTCGAAATTTGATATACAGGGTATTGAGATTTGGTAAAATCTTTGTAATCCGTTTTCGGTCAGTAATTTGGCTGTTAAGAGGTCAAAGTTCAACGATTTGACCGTTGAAAACTCTACGAACTCCTCTGCCAATTTTGGGTATAAACAATTGAAATTTTAGATATAGGTTCCTTTGACATGGATCTAACTTAATAACTTGATTTGAACCCAAAACAATTAATATTAAGGGGACATAATAGGAGTCAAATTTTAAAAAAATGACCTCTGCTGTCTCTACCAAATTACTCAAACAATTTCTGGTGTAAACATTTGAAATTTGACATAAAGGGTATTCAGAGATAGGGCAAGCTTTTTCATCGGTTTGTGTCGAAAATTTGAGCTACCAATATATGAATGTATGTATGTATGTTTGCATGTCTGCCTAAAACTTTCGACAGAGGCGACGGATTTTGACAAATTCAGTATCGTTTATCGATCCTTAAGACGACAAATACCGAAAAATTAGCTAAAAACATTAATTTCTTCACCCTTAACTGGGAGCTAATATTTTCGAAAGTCATCCCCTCTTTTCGATTGTCTAGCCTTCATTTAGACTTACGTCACTTCCGGTTTGGAGGTGGTCGTAACAGCAAAGACGTCATATTTTGTTCCTGTTCTTTATCTCCTTTGCATTACGGGTTCGAGCCTGCCTTCCTACTACCACTTTTTTTTTTTTTTTTTTTTGCTCAACACACACCTCCAAACACTCGGGCAACTATTTTAATAAAATCAACAATAGGTTCTCTATTGTGCAATATAAACTACAATGCATTATGGACTAAGTCGCTGCAGAGAGGCATGGAAAGCTTCATCCCGTTGCAACATGGTGGGTTCTTGACTAGAGCAGGCAATCAATCGATTTGATATAAAAACGGTCGATTTCACTGATTTCAATGAGAATAAAAGTACTGGAAGTCTGGAATATTCATTGATCATTCAAATCCAGAAAACGTCGAGTCTCCCTGCCAGCTTTTATATAATGACTTGAATTAAAATTTAAGATGCAAAAGTTAAGTATCATCGTTTAATTGTACTGTAAAAAGAAACATCCATTTCAAACGCGCCCCTGCATTATTTAATAACCTACTGCTAATTTTATATGCCAAGCTCTTCTACTTGTGCGTCAATAGCTTCCCTTGATGTTAGGCTGTATAAGGATGTTAAATTTGGTCAAAGTTGGACTGTTCCTTCTTTAATCGGATTTTTTTGATTATCGATTTTCGATATTTTTCAGAAGCATTCTGATAAAAATACCGGGTGGAACGGTAAAATTGTCGCCCTAGAAAAGACAAAATGATTCCATTTTTGTTTGATGAAAAGCAGGTTTCTTTTTTTTTTTTTACAAACCATCTACTAGTTGGCCAGTTTTGTACAAATCCCAAGAGCGATAGAAATCTTCTATCATGTCTGAAAGTGACACAATGTTCAACGAGTGAGATCGGAGATGTGTCGCTGTACAACTCATACTCTCTTCCGATCCAAGTTATAACAACAGGACCATTTCTGGCACCCTGAAAATGCAAATCCGGACGCCTGAGGGCACAGCTCAACACAACGGACGACCCTTTCCGGCCACGGTTATAGTCTTTGGTGTGGTTTTAAATGAGGGCCACATCATGTCATCCCACATCTGCGAAGTGGGCTTGAAAGTCAACACCAAAGTGTATCTGGATGTGATGAAGAGTGTGATGATCACCAGGTGCAATCATTGGCCGTTGGCAGACCCTGGGTGTGGCAGCAGGATTCGGCACGGGCCCACAAGTCCAAAGAGACACAGGCTTGGCTTTAGAAGGAGTGCTATGACTTTGTATCCTTCTTTCAATGGACCCCGTCCTCCCCTAACTTGAACCCGTTGGACTGCTTTGTTTAGTCATAAGTTGAAAACATCAGCAACATGGCCTCCCACAACACCAAAACCAACCTGATCGCCGCTATCCGCCGAGTATTCGCCAAACTTCCACCGACGCTTGTGGAAAAGGCGCTTGTGGAAAGGCATGCTCCCAGTTCTGTGCTCGTATCGAGGCGGTGATTGAGGCTGAAAGCGGCTACATTGAATAGATGTCAGCTCTACTACATAATCAAAGTACTTGATATTTTCATTTAAATAATAAAAGTTTTAAAATAAAGCTGTTATGTTGTTTTTATTTAGGGTGACAAATTTATCGTTCCACCCAGTATATATAATGAATCGTATCACTTCCATTCTTAGCTAAATTAGTACTCATCCAATTTTTTTAATGTTTGCTTTAGCGGTACTACTTATCTAGTTTACGACCCAATTTTTGGCAGTTTTGCGTCGGCATCTTTCGGTAAGTAAACATAAACAGTAAACATCCGGAAGGTGCTGAGGCGATTAACCGATCAACTCCCAGAAGACGAACATTTCAATGAAAGTTTTTTAAAACTGAAAACAATTTTCAAGACTATGTCAACGTGAAATCTTTCCTGCCCTCATATTAAGAATGGCTTTCTAATTAGAACATGGGGAAAGGGGGGGGGCGTCACGTTTTAAATTAATCATATGGCAGTTTTCGCTTCGGCATCTACCGACTGGTTATAAAACCTGCCGGAAGTTGACGATGTGGAGTGGCCGGAGATTAGGTCATACGTTAAGATTCAAGCACCCGCCTTCAACAACAATGTTAATCGCCATGCAAATAACACGTCGTAACTTTTTTATTATCTCCTTTTATTAAGCTCAGAATAACTAACATCGACGAGTCACAATGTGGAAACGTGCCCTGCCCTCAAGGAACAACAAATAAATAAAAACGTCAATATTATATAAAAGTTTCGAGAAAGCAAGGTAAGTTTTTACTTTAACTGCAACTCAACACCCACATTTAAATTGACGATTTTCTGGATTTTCGGGTATGCTGAAAACGAATATCAGATTCAAATTTGGGGCAGCCAAGTAGTTTTTTGAATATTAAGATATGTTTTTCAATGTATTACTCAATGAATTTCAATAGCGTTCGTCATTCTTAACATGGGGAGGATAGGGTATTTTGTAACATTCATGCGCATTAGTACTTTTCAGTTGGAATAAAACATGGCCGACAATGAAAACATAATGGATTACATTGGATAATAAAGGTATTAATATCCAGAAAACTAGTTGTCTGCCTCAAATTTCAAAGTGATATTCGTTTTCAGCATACCCGAAAGCCTATTAAAGTCGTAAATTTAACGGTGAATGTTGTGTTGCAGTTAAAGTAAAAAAAAAACACAAAAAAACTACGGAAATCAATAAGCGAATCGGTTCCTTACCTGTTGAAATTCGGTTTCTTGAACTCGGACGGGGTTGTGGATCAGTCTGAATCGCCGGTGAACGAGTAACTTCATTTTCATTTTGAACGTCTTTGGTCACATTTTGACCCACCAAATCATCGGTGGTTAGCGCTATTCGAGTTATTGGTGGAGTTGTTTTGATCGTGATCGGTTCTATTGTTGGTGCTGCTGTCTGTCTTGAGAGTGATACTGTCATTGGAGGATCTGTTTTCGTCGGGGTGAATGCTACCGTCGGGGAATCTATTTTCGTCGCAATAGACCTCGTCATTGAGGTAGCTGTTTCTGTTGGGATATATTCTGTTGTTGGAAGAGATGATTTCTCTGCGACGGATGATGTTGCCTGGATTTTTATAGTCGTTAGAGGATTTAATGTCGTTAAATGTTGCTTTTCAGTAGCTGTTTTCGCCTTACTGGAATCCGTAAATACGGTTGGTTTCTCACTGACTATAGACAAAGAGGGACTGTGTGGGATCTGGACAGTTGTTTGGTTTTGTGAGTCAGGTGTTTGGTCAGTGGTAACTGGACTGGAGTATGTTTCCGGAATATGATTACTGCCTGTCCTCGACGAATGAAGTAGATCTGTTGATTGTGTTGACATCGTCTGAAAGGTTTGACCTGTCGTTGTGATCGTGTTGGATCGCCGGACTTGAGAATATGATGATTGCTGCTTCTGGAAAGGGTGTGATGGAGTCGCATTGTCTTGCAGTTTCGTTAACAAAGTAGAAGTGTTTAGAATAGGAGACGTGTTCATATCCAGACTGGTAGGGTAAGGGGTTGTTACTGTTTTCAGGTTAGGTAGTTTCGTGATAACCTGTGATTTAGAAATTGCGTTAAAAGTAGATAAATCGGTGTTTGTTTCAGTGGAGTTCTGTGATGGAGAAGTAATTCTCATTGCGTTTGGCGTTGACGTTGGAATCATCGGACGGTCGGTTGTTAACGAGGTGAAAACGTTCCGCGTATCAGGTGCTGGTGTGGATGTGGGGGCGTCTAAAGACGCAGGCAAACTTACGTTCGAAGTTTGATTGTCGGCCTTGAACAGATCGTATTGGTTTTTGTCGTTCTCTGTTTCTTCTTGCGCTGTTGCATCTGGAGAATCAGCATTTAGGTCTGTAGAATTCTTCGAGCTGGAAGTGCTATTTGCACTGCTGATGGGTTCAAGGTAATCATCACGACATTTTGCTGGAAGATAACAGTAACATGATCAGTTGTGGTAAATGTAGTTAGTGTAGAAGCAGTAGCAATAGTAATAAGAGCATAGCTAACAACACATTATATTAAAAAAACAAAACATTTTGATACAATTACCGATTCTAAAATTGCTTAAAATAGCAGAATTTCACTTAAAATAGGGTTGAGTAAGCGGAACGACCTAATCTACTTGTAACTATCTCTAGTGACTCTGCTGTTTAACAGCGCTGGCGAACACGGCTCTCCATCCCGGGAAAACAAGTAAAGACGGTAGTTTTCCATTGCTTTCTGTCTTGATTCGGGGGTACATCTCCCTCAGTGAGTTAGACGCGCCCCGGGTACCAACCTGGAAATTTCTACGACTCAGCGCGGTACATACAGCCTAGCCTTCCCAAATGGTCACCCATCTAGTACTGGCCAGGCTCATCGTTGCTTAACTTCGGTGATCTGGCGAGAATCAGTGTGTCAACGTGATTGTGCTGTAAATATAGAATATATTTGTAAGTATAGGTTCTCCCAAAAGTTCGTAAAAACCTGCGAAAAATTGAATTTGTATGCAATTTTTCAATTTTTTTCGTTTATATTGTATAAGTAAGCTTCATATTTCTATTCCAGATGGCAATTGATAAAATTGAGCTGAGAGTTTTGTTTTGTTACTGTCGAAAGCGATGTCTTTCAACCAAAAAAGCCACAGAAGAGATTTACGCTTCCGAAGGTGAAGGACCAATTGCATATGCAGCAATCTCAAAGTTGTACAAGCGTTTCGATTCTGGTGACATGAGTCTTGAAGATATACCTTGTTCGGGACGGACAACCGTTAAAGTTGGATGTTGGAGACTTGCAAACCGAATTAGACATTGCGCCTTTTTTTGAGCACTCGAGAATTGCCTGATAGGCTTTGAGTTAGCAAATTGGCAATTCACCAACACTTGAAGCAACTTGATTTCGTTCACAAAAACCCGTGCGAAGATTATCACGAATTCACCAAAGCACAATCCAACAGACGAGTTGAAATTTACAATAGTTCAGCAATCCATTGGACGAGCGTTTTTGGGAAAACATTGTGACATCGAACGATAAATAGGCCAATCTGGTCTAGTATAACGGAAACAAGCGATGACTTCAGAAAGGGCTAGAGACACCGTCGGTTCCAAAACAAGATCCACTAAGCAAAAAAGTCATGTTGTGTGTTTGGTAGAATTTTGAAGGAATCGTGCATTTTGAGTTGATTCCGAATAATCGTGCCATCAGTGCCGAACTTTACTATAAGCAACTGGAGCGAATCTACGAAAAGTTGAAGTAAAAGTTGAGGTTCTGCCTATGCAGCCTACAGCGACATTTTCCGCTCAATGCAACCTTTTCTGAATGGCTGCCGATTCGATTCGATGAAGTCGAAGAAAGCATATAAAGAATTGTTTGATTCGAAGCCGGCTGAATGATATATTGATCAGATCCGAAATCTTGCAGATCGATGACAGTAAGTCTTGGAAAATGATATCTTTATTTTGAGGACTAATTTTGTTTTTTTTTTGTTAATACTTGGCGAGTAAAATTTAAAATTTTTGCAAGTGTTTAACGAACTTTTAGGACAACCTAATATATATATATATATATATATATATATATATATATATATATATAGGGTGACTCCAAAAAACTGAGAATCATATATATATATATATATATATATATATATATATATATATATATAATAAATGACAAAAAACTATATTCCAAAATTCATGATGTTGACCATCTTATAATTTATTCCTTTAATTTAGTTGACTTTTAAAATTCTTGACTGTATCTGTTTCGTAGCGCAAAATCAATCACTTAATTATTATATCAATCAGTAAATCCATTATGCCCTTAACTTAACTTGAGACAGAAACTGTCACGAATTGTAAAAGTCAGCTGAATTAAAGGAATACATTATAAGATGGTCAACATCATGAATTTTGGAATATAGTTTTTTGTCACTTATTCTCCATATTGCTCTGTATTTACATTAAGCTTCTTAAATAAGGATTGGTATATATTATTAGAAAATATATTTCTACAGAAATATATATATATATATATATATATATATATATATATGATATTTTAAAAATGTACTCTAACTGTTATCAGCGATGTCTGGGCAATAATAGGCATGAGTTTGAACATTTGCAAATATGATTCTTAAATTATATTTGTCTTATTTATTTGAAACCAACCCGTTTCACTCTGTGTTCATAAATAAACGTTTCATCGTCATTTGAAGTGTGAGTACATGTGTATATTTCTTCTGAGACACATACACACATACACATACACATACACAAACATATAAACACACACACACATATATATATAATTTGAAAAAAACTTCTTATTAATGTTTTCTTCGTATATATTGCATCTAAAATTTAGATCAATTTATTCTGAAGTTTTCATCTATATTTTTCATTTTTGCTTGTGTTGTTTTACCTTTTTTTCCACTTATCAAGGCCCGGAAGCCACTCTGGGATAAGGGTTATTGCGTGTACAGTAATCAATGGGATAATATCGTAGTAATCATTAGTAATGGAGCTTTGATAAAGTGTCTTACATAAGGGGGCAGTTCATCAGGAATTTGTTTATGTTGGACTTGAAGACATCCAAGTTGTAGTCAGGTGGGAAACTAGCAAACGGAAGAGAGTTTCACAGGCGTGCACTTCTAAGAAAGAAGCTTTGTTCATGGAATCTACGTTTTGATTTAGGCACAGATAAAGAATGAGGAAAATTATTGACGGTAGTTTCAGCTAGACGGGTGTTTTTCGTGAAAGATTGGTGAGGGGGGACCAGAGATTGGAGCTCAGACGAGCTCTTGCCATGGAACTAACGATAAAACAAAGACAGGCTCGCAACGTCTCTTCTGTGAGAGAGAGGTTGCAGGGTAGAGAAAAGGGCATCCCCCACTAAGCCACGAAGTCTATTTTGTACTCTGTCAAGGCAGGATAGGCTGTTTTTAGCAGCTCCTGTCCAGATGTGGCAGCAGTACTCCATCATTGGACATACTTGGCTTTTATATAGATAGAGAATTGCATCAGCAGTGAGATATCTTCTCAAGCGGTAGAAGGATCATACCATTTTCCCAGCGATCTTGGCAACAGACTTGATGTACGTGTTCCATTTCAGATCAGGAATAAAGGTCAATCCCGGAAGCTTATCAAAACATGGAGCCTCCTCTAGACGAGGGACATCGATTTAAATTTATGCCAGATGGGGATTAGAGCGTTGATGATGTAAAGATAGGAGCTTGGTTTTAGATGCATTAAAAGTAACCAGCCACCTCTTCCCCCACTGTACCATGCGCTCAAGATCAGAGGAGAGAATCAGAGAGAACTTTGTTTTTTTTAAATTTTTTTTATTTTTCTTCCTTTGAAGATTGTAATGCCGGGTATGGGGCAGCCAAACCAGCTGCCAACATTGCCCCGCTTTTTTATTGAAACCATGCCATAGATGGTCATGTCATCAGCATAGATGTTAACGAATCTGTGTCATTTTTACTAGGCCATTTTCCGGTGCTATATTAAACCTAAATTCGTGCTTATGATTGGTAAATTTTAGTTTTACGTGTAGTTTCAACTGATCATAATTTTCAACAATGGAAAATCAAGTTATCCCCCCCCCCAAGATTACGATAACCTACAAAATTCCGCCCTTTTCAAGTCACGATTCTGATTCGGATTAAGCGTTCCAACATTAGTGTTTAAGCATCTCTATAAAACTAAACTTGTCGATCTTTCACATCTAACAAAATATACTTCTATTTCAGTTGACCAAATAACAATAAGCTAATCAGATCCGTTTACCCTGGTATCCAGCAATAGGGCAGCATACAGCTCAAGTGACGCCAATACCTAATAACTTCCCCATCATTTAACTCCAAGCCTACATATATATGTGACAATATTTGTAAAATACAGTGTCTAGATGCGTCAAAATATATCTATAAAAAGCCTTGCTGTCGGGTCGTCACGCTTAAGTTCGAAATAATATTTTTATTAAATAGTTCGCGGATTGAACAAACATATCTTATTTTAGATGCGTCTAGAAATATCTATAAGAAGAGTTTTCCATCGGATAATCTGTCGCGCTTTATTTGAAAAAACAAACAAACAAAAAAAAAACAAAAAACAAAAAAAAAAACAAAAAAACAAAAAAAAACAAAACAAAAAACAAACAACCAAATATCTTTCATCCGTCTGCTTAGCCTAATTCTAAAATAGAATTTCATCCGCATGTTTCGCTTATTTTGAAATAGTATTTTCGTCTGTCTGTCATATGTTTTTGAAATAGTATTTTAGTCTGTCTGTTATATTTTATTTTGGAATACTATTTCCGTTCGTCTGTCACATTTTATTTTGAAATAGTAATTTCCTTCGTCTGTCACATTTTATTTTAAAATAGTATTTTCTTCTGTCTGTCACATTTTATTTTAAAATAGTATTTTCGCCTGTCTGTCACATTTTATTTTAAAATAGTATTTTCGTCTTCCCGTCACTTTTTGTTTTGAAATAGTATTTTTGTCTGTCTATTACATTTTATTTTGGTATAATATTTATAGTCTGTCTATCACATTTTATTTTGAAATAATATTTATAGTCTGTTTGTCATATTTTTTGAAATAGTATTTTCGTATGTCTGTTATATTTTACTTTGGAATACTATTTCCGTTTGTCTGTGACATTTTATTTTGAAATAATATTTTCTGTCTGTCTGTTACATTTTATTCTGAAATAGAATTTCCATTCCATTGTATTTTGAAATACTATTTTCGCCTGCCTGGCACTTTTTAGTTTGAAATACTATTTTTTTTTAAGTTGTCAGTATTAAAGTAACAATTTTTAAAATTTGAAATATCATTTTTATAGCTTTTAATAACATTATCATAAGATAGAAATAACATTTTCATAAGCTTGAAATAGCATTTTCATAAACTTGAAATAACATTTTCATAAGCTTGAAAAACATTTTCAGAAGCTTGGAATAACATTTTTCTTAAGCTTGAAAAACATTTTCATAAGCTTGAAAAACATTTTCATAAGCTTGGAATAACATTTTTCATAAGCTTGAAAAACATTTTCATAAGCTTGGAATAACATTTTTCTTAAGCTTGAAAAACATTTTCATAAGCTTGAAAAACATTTTCATAAGCTTGGAATAACATTTTTCTTAAGTTTAAAATAACATTTAATAAATTTAGGTAACATTTGTTGAAATTTGAAACAATTTTTGTTTAATTTATTAATATTAAATTCTGTTAAGTTTGAAGTAATATTTTTAGATGATTTTCTTACGTTAAAAGTTACACTTTTAAAAAATTTGAAATATCATTTTATTCACTTAAAGTTACATTTTCATGAGCTTTAAATAACATTTTCATAATCTTGAAAAAACATTTCTAGAAGGTTTAAATAACATTTTTATAACATAAAACATTAAAGAAGTTTCAAAATACATTTCATATGATAGAAATAACAGTTTCATAAAGTTGAAATAACATTTTTATAAGTATTAAATAAAATTTTCATAAGCTTAAAATAATATTTTAACATGCTTTAAATAACATTTTTATAAGCTTGAAATTATATTTTATGAGCTTTAAATAACATTCTTATAAACTTCAAACGACATTTTTATGAGCTTTAATTGGCATTTTTATAAGCATTATATAACAATTAACATTAAGCTGGAAATACCATTTTAATAATTTTAAATAACACTGTTTAAGCTTTCAATAATGTCTACATAAGCTTAGAATAACATTTTCATTAGCTTGAAAATATATTTTCATAAACTTGAAGAAACTATTTCATATGCTTTAACATTTTTTATAAGCTTAAAAAATATTTGTATTAGATTGAAATAACATTTACATAAGTTTGAAGTAACATTTTCATAAGTTTTAAATAACATTGTCATAAGCTTTAAATAATCTTATCATAAGTTTTAAATAACATTTTCATAAACTTGAAAAAACATTTCTATATGTTTAAAATAAAATTTTCAAAAGCTTGAAATAACATTTTCATAAGTTTAAAATATCCTTTTCTTATTGTAAATATACACTTTTTCTTAAATTTAATATAACATTAAAATATTTAAGTAATATTTTCTGAGATTTTAAATAAGATTTTATTAAATTCAATTATATTACGCTTTCTTAAGCTTTAAA
>NC_136504.1:37379333-37396833 GCF_053919585.1 Euprymna scolopes | reverse complement strand
ATAAAGAAAAGAATTTCAAACCACACTTCTTCTTTCAATAACCAAAATTCAAATAATAACCAGGGAACTTCTCTAACTACACTGGTTAAAAAGTTTAATTCTGCCAAAACCCACTTTTCAATTAAATGGACCATCCAGAAAAAAGTTAAGTCTTATACTCCAGGATCTAAGTCTTGTCACCTCTGTACATCTGAAGCTATAACTATTATCACCTCCCCTCAAAGTAGTAATATAATAAACTCTAAAAACGAACTGATCTCCTATATATATAGGTCCAAATTTAAATATGGTAAATATGAAATTACATAGCTATTAAGTTAACCCTTCAAATATATATCTTTTCCCATGATTTTTTTATCTTACCTTCTAAGTGTTTTAATTTTATTTGTTTTTCTTTATTTCTTTGGCCGGTTTCCCATCTGTTATCTCCGTTTTATTGTATAAGTATACCTATTAATTAAATATATACATCAGCCTACTCATTTTTATTCTATGTATTTGTTTACTTATATTTTACTATTTGCATTTACATACACAATTATTTGCCTTATTCCGGAGTTTGTAGATACCGGCCATTCCCTCTCCTTAAATTGCATGCATGTATGTATGTGTGTATGTATGTATGTATGTATGTATTTGTGTTTATGTTGTATATGATTTTGGATATGTATATATGTATGCATACGTGTGTGTGTGTTTGTATATATATGTGTATATATGTGTGTGTGTTATTGTATATGTATGCATATATGTATATATATGCGTGTGTGTATGTATGTATATGTATGTGTGCATTTGTGTGTCTGTATGTATGTATGTATGTATGTATGTATGTGTATGTATATATATATGTATATATATGTATATATATATGTATGTATATATGTATATTTGTGTATATATATGTATATATAGGTTTTTTTAAATTTTTTAAAAACTTTTTAATTTATTTATTTTCATTTATATTTATTTATTTTTTTATTGTTTTATTTTTTGATTTGCTTATTTACTTTTTTTACTCTTCTTAATATACTAGACGCTCCATTTCATAAACTTAGCCATTTACCTGTTTCACTGACCCGTGTTTCTTAATTTCATTCTGGGACTTTCACGTGCGTATTTAAGTTGACCTAATTATTAACGCTAACTTTCGCGCTTTTTGTCTGGGTAATTTTGACCTTGCTTTTTCAAATTTAAACTTTCACCGTTTTTCCGTTTTTTTTAACCTTAATTTACTTGATTCTTCCGGACGTGTTTTAAATAGTGCTTTTTCTGTGCACATTTGAACTTTTTTTTTTAATGATTTTGAACTCATTCCATTTGTGATTTTTTTCCAAGGAATTCTGCCTTTTGGATCATTTTGGACCATCTTCCAGTTACGCGATTCCTTTGGAACTTACCTGTTGGATTGGAAGTTTTTAATTCGACCGTGTTTGGATTTTACCATTCTTGGATTTTTTAACCTTCACCGGACTATCCATTCTTGTGAAATCTTTTTATCATTTTTTTCTCCTACCTCCTATTCCCCATACCTCACCCTTTTTTTTTAACCAAGTATGATCTGTGACTTACTTGTGGTTTCATTAAATACTTTTACATGCCAAATCCGATCCCGCATTTTGCTAATTCCTGCCCTCTGATGAGAAGGAGAGTATTTCTTCGAAACTCCGCGGATTAAGGACTATCCACTTATCTTGTGCTTCCTTTTTAAAATTAAATATGTTTTTAACTCTTTTTCAAGATGTTTTTTTAACATGTTTTATTAATCATTTGTTCATATTATAAGCTTTATTTCCTTTTCGGTTTTATTGGGCTTTTAGATCTGGTTGAGATTACTTTACTTGTAAATATTAACTCTTTAATATTTATAATATATTTTAAGTTTACCATTTTGATTACCTTGGTAAACTTATTGTAATTATATATATATATATATATATATATATATATATATATATATATAGAGAGAGAGAGAGAGAGAGAGTAGTTTATAAAATATATATGGCGATTAAGCTACACTGAATATTCTGCGTTTCATCCAACTATAGGATTCGTCAGGCTAACTAGCTCTACCTACGTATTGAGCACTTTTGAAGTAAATACTTAAAGTTTACGCATAAATCTATACTTTTGTATAGTAAATTTATATGAATAAATGAAATAGTTATATATATATATATATATATATATATATATATATATTCTTTGAACCTTATCAACTCTGATGCCATTTAAAAACTGATGCTCGATTCATGCAAGATGGTCCAAAAGCAGTCTGAAGCATTCCATACATGTCTGTGGCATTTTTCCAAATTCAAAACAGAATTTTATTGCATATCTTTCTTCTAAAGTTTTCTCACATCCAAATTGCATTTTTGATATTCATCAGCTGTGACAATCAGGATGTAGTAGGGTGTATTCCAATTCCTGTCAGAGGTGTTCATTTGAACATCATAAAAATTGGTCAAACATTTCATAAAATATATAGCAATAATTTTCCAGAGTCTACAATTTTAAATGCCTGCACAAAAGTCTGGAAACTTATTAAAGGCACTTCGTATATGTGAAACTCCTATGGATTGGCACTAAAAGCCAAGAGTTTTCACATAGAATTAGTACAGCCGCTTCTCGTTGCTATTTTGCAACGAAGGTTCGAGCAGTGTTTGGGACTAGAAGTGCTTTCCCCTCCTTTCGAAAAGATAGTATTCCCACCACAGACTATAATATGGTAGTATACAGATTTCATGGTCAGTGTGAGGCTGACTACGTGGGACATACTATTCAGCGATTGGAGGTGAGAATTTCCCAACATGTCCCCCCTTCGATACGTAGGCACAAACAATGGTCAACATCCGGGCGTTTACATACTCATAGTTCGGCCATTGGTGAACACTTATTAAAGTGTCAAGTCTGTACTGGAGGTTACACGGATGGAGCATTCTCCATTTTACACAGAACCCGCTCGAGAATACCTTTGGAAATTCTCGAAGCGGTCACGATTATTTTACGAAAACTAACTCTGTGTAAGCAGAAAGAACACACCCATAATCTAGAACTTATAGGTGTAGTTTGAGAATGCTTCTCCGTCTCTCCAAACTTCATTTATTGATTTCACCCCCTCATTCGTTAATTTTGGTCTTTAGACCTCGATATTATTTTTTTTTATCTCTTAAACCCGCCGATGTTACAGTTGAAAAGAATCGGTCGAAAGATATCTTCGTTAATTTAATTCTTTTTATCCCCCTTTTTCATACGTTTTCCCTCTTCATTCGGTTCGAATAATTTTGAACTACGTTTTGGAGATTAGATTTTCGGACTTTGTAGTATTTCTTATCGATTAAATGTAAAAAAACGTCCTCAATTTCAATAATGGCATTTCCCCCAGTGCTATTAAAATCCTTCATAAAATTTTGTACCCATAAAAATCTTTATATATATATATATATATATATATATATATATATATATATATATATATATAATAGTTTGCTTGAAGCATTGTAATAGAAAGGTATATAGAAGCACTGTAAGGGATAGTTATATGGAAGAAATTTAGAAGGCTATCACAGTGAGAGGAATGGAATGTAGTCGGTGTTGAGAAAGAAAGACGAAAACAAGTGACAATTTGCAAATCAATAAGTATATACATATATATCTATATATACATATATTTATTCAATTGTGTTAAGTATAAATGTCTTACTTGTAAAAGTCTATTTTATGTGACAATTTCCATTATATATTTCGGGATAATCCCTTTTTCAAATGGTGGATGTAACGGATTTATTCAAAGTATGCTTGGGGAAGAATGGAAACAAATGAATTAAATGGCCGTGTTGGGTACCGCAGCAAATATATATAGCGTGTTTTGAGTGATTAACATTATTGTTGTTGTTGTTACATTTTTCTTTTTTATATTTTTTCCTTTTTATAATATATATATATATATATATATATATATATATATATATATATATATATATATATATATATAAACAACTGGCGACAATGAAAAGTTAAATAGTCGTTAATGTAGTCGTGTGTGTTTGTTTCACGTTTCAGGTAACCAACTTGTAGTCGTACTCAGGTCTCATAAGATCCCTTTCTCCACCACAAATAAAACAAAATAAAATCAAACATGTGAAATAAACGGTGTTTATTTACACAAAAATAAGTAACAAACGAATCATTTTCAGTGTTCAAAAGGTGTGTTTGAATAGACAATTCTTGCAAATATGAAAGTTATTGAGACTGTTCGTTGTTTTGAAAAGAAAAAGCAGAGAGTGTCATTGTTTTCACTGCGAGAAAGAAAGAAGTTTACACAAAATCTATAATATAAAGCTGAATGTGTGTGTGTGTGTGTGTGTGTGTGTCTGGTCACGAATAGGCTCCTATATGGTTGACTATTTTAAAAAACTGATTACATATAATGATAGAAGATTTATCGAGACACAGGAATGGGTATGTTTGATTCTGCAGAACGGTTGTTCATTAAAATTGTGGGGTCTGCGTTCGCGCCTGATCCACAAAGCATGGAAATAAAAATTTTTAAAATAAAAAAAAACGTTTACAAGTGTTTTTGATATAGATGCACATAATAATACTTTGATAAGTATGTTTTAACTTAAATAGGTATGGTATAATAAAATTGTGGGATCTGCGTTTGTGCCTGGCCTCCATAGAATAGAAATATGCACAAACTTTAATAAAGACTTTTCATATCTATCTGCGTAAGTATACTTTGATAATTATGTTTCAGTTTGAAGAAATATGACAAAAAATTATGGGGTGGTCGTTCGCGCCTGACCTCCATAGAATGGAAATATGTCACAAAGTTTAACAAGGTTTTTTAATATAGATCCACATAATATTGTGATAAGTGTTTCAGTGTGAACAGGTATGGTATAATAAATTATGTGGTTTATCTATTTTATTTTTACTTTCATCATATTTTGCTTTGGTTTTTTATACCCCCAAATTCGAAGCTATCTCTTTACAACCCTTCCTTTTCATAACCTACCATACTATAATAAATCAGAGTCCATTTTCTGTAGGCTGTTTTTGAACCCAGTCAACGACGGGTACTTTTGCTAGTAATTTTATAAAAGAAACAGTAGGTTCTCTCGAGTGCAATGTAGAATAGCATATTTTGGACTAAGTTACTGCATAGAGGCATGTGAAGCTTCCTCCCGGGCGATTTAACAGATTTCGATCATTATAAAAATGTGAAATGTTCGTGGATCATCATTCAATCCCGGGCAACGTCGGGTCTCTCTGCATATATATATATATATATATATATATATATATATATATATATATATATATATATATGTATGTATATAATGACCATTTCTGTAATGTCTGATGAAGTTACTGGATCCTTAATACGATTTAGTAGCCGAAACCATGTAACTACGCAGATAAATCCGTAATAAAAAATAAACACACACACACACACACACACACACACACACACACACACACACACACACGCACGCACACACACGCACACACACAGAGATATAAAGAGAGATTACAATAGCATAACTAAATAAAAACACACACAATTGCAACTACTCATCCGATTGTTCGAATTTAGTGATCATACCGATATTTTGCTTTATTTTCTTTTAAAGTTGATGGGTTCCTATTCTTTTGATAAGTAATGGCAGAATAAATAAAATAATTACATGAATGATTCTGCACTACAAAACAGGTGCTGTCGAGAAATAAGGGTAAGCTGGACAACATCTTGAAATTTGGAATATAGACATTTTGAAAGAGAAAGAGAGAGATAGATAGATAGATAGATAGATAGATAGAGAGAGAGAGAGAGAGAGAGAGAGAGAGAGAGAGAGTGAGACAGAGAGTGTCTTGGAAGTTTTTCAAGCTTTAAAACTATATAAAATCTTTTAATCTAAATTCCTTCGTCGAAAACAATCTCTTGAAATCACTGCATAGTTTGCTTCCACGAATTTACGCTAATCCTAATATTATTGCAGGGATCATCGATTGTTTATCATAGAAAACAAAAAACGTTTCAAGGATTTAAAAACAAAATAGTATTATATCGCATGACTCACCAACCAAAACAAGAACAATTACGATCCGGATATTAAATCAATTTTTTTTTTTAAGATTCAAATTATTTTTTTTTTTACTAATCTATTTATGATATTAAATTTATTCCTTACCTGAGTTGATTTTTGTAGAGTTCGGATATATCCATTATATTACTTATAATCAATCCTTTGTTTTTGCCTTTTAAATTATGTACTTAAATTATTATTTACTTTATAATATATCTTTATTATACGTACACGCATAGAAATACACACACACACACACACACACACACACACACACACACACACAATATAATTATTAGTGATGGGACGATACCAATATTTTCCCGACTCCGATACAATTACCGATTCCGATTCTTTATAAATCTCTGGATATTTAACTATAAAAGTGTTATTTATCCCGTTTACTGTAAAAGCACATCTTAAATGTCCCTACATTTTCTCAAACGTAAACACACACGCTTGTGAGGGGGTGGTTCAGAGATTTAAGTCTTATTGGAAGTTTAAATCAATAAATATTTATTATTTTATTATTACTACAAACAGTGGAAGATGTTTCTTGAACCAAAATCAAATTAAAAAAAAAGAAGATAATTTAAGGAATCAGTTTTGGCATCGGAAAATAGGCTCAATTTTTCCGATTCTGATACCGATTCCGATATCCCCAAAAAGCTCCGATTTTCCGATTACCCTATTCCGATTAATCGTTCCAACACTATACAATAATATATATATATATATATATATATATATATATATATATATATATATATATATATATATATATATATATATATATATATATATATAAACGTTGGGACGATTAATCAGGACAGGAAACGGAAATCAGAAAAAATCGGATCTACCGGGTGTATCGTAATTGTATCGGAATCGGTAATTGTATCAGAATCGGCAAAAATATTAGAATCGTTCCACCAGTAATATATATATATATATATATATATATATATATATATATATATATATATATATATATATATAATTTTTTAAAAGTTTGTTTTTGAAATATCGTTACTTTCAATGTATACCGTTTTCGTTTAACGGGTCTAGATTGTTATTTTAAAAAGCAGTCACCGTTAATTTTGAGTTAAGTTCAATGTATCTATTTAATAGGTGCAGAGCATAAACAGTGTAAAATTTTGTTGAAAATTCAAAGACTCACGTTTTCTTTTTTATAACCTTCGTTTATTTCCTGGATTTATTCCATTACAGCTGTTTCATTGATGAGTAGGCAATTTTACGATTTATGTTTCCATAAAAAAAATCTTGTCCCCATCAACTTCTTCAGATGTTAATCGATTAGATTTTTACAACAAAAGGTATATTTTTAACATGCTGGACATCGTATTCGGGTAAAAAGATTTTCAAAGCCATGCCTCCTCACTTCCTCCATCTTTTGGTGTTATGTATATATATATATATATATATATATATATATATATATATATATATATATATATATATATATTGTTTTAATAAAAACCAAGATTTCAGATTTCAAGAAATGGATTGATAACAACAAAAAGTGTATTTCATTGTTAGTTACAATTGTTTCAAGACCATTTCGACAAATTCAAACAATATGTCGTTTGAAAATTTTCACAGGAACAGCCTTTCTTCAGACTTATTAAATAAAAAAACACTTTAACAATGAATCATTAAGGAAAAGAAACATTTCCTTTATGAGGAAAAGAAAACAAGCGGGGACACTTTACCTCTGTCGCATCCTTTGTAAAGTATTTAAAAAAAAATTATATATCTACTTATTTTCGTATCTTTATATAAAAAAAAATTTAAACTAAATATCCTTTTAAAAATTTACATATCTACTTATTTTTGTATCTTTATTAAAAAAAAACAAACAAACGAATTTCAAACTAAATATCTTTTTAAAGATTTATATATCTACCTATTTTCGTATCTTTATTAAAAAAATCAAACGAATTTCAAACTAAATATCAAAAGATGTTACCACTAATTACCTATGCCTATTAAATATGTCTTATTAATATATCGATTTCTTAAATTAGATTTCTATATTTCTTTATTTAATTAAACTTATTTTTGAAAAGTATTTATTTTTTTAAATTTTTTCTTTCTTTTTTCTTAATTTCTTCTTTTTCCATTTTTAATTTTTAATTTTATTATTTATTAGATCGGACTAATCAACTAAGTTAAATCGTTACGAAACCATGTAAGTTTCGTATCGGGAATTTGCTCTGTTTATTTACAAAATTATTTGCATGCTTATTTATGCGATTTAGGACAGGTTTAAGTTTAAAACTTATTCAATAAGGAAATAAAGTCTAAACATTACTTTATATTTAGTTCATTTTCATTCTTCATTTAAAATTAAATACCTCGATTTATTTATTATTTTTATCTTTTTTAATTTTTATATTTTTTATTATATATATATATATGTATATATATATATATATATATATATATATATATATATATATATATATATATTCCTTTTTTCCTTCTTTCCTTCTTCTTCCCTTTTTCATTTTTCTTTCTTGTTCCTGTTAAGATTTATTGGATAGTTTAGAAGTAGATGGGAGATAATTCTGTAAGTCCGGAATTTAAAAAAATTAATTGAAGTTATAAGATACCAAAATACTAATAATTATTCCTAACGATAAAGGAGAAATAACCAGGGCCGTTCGGTGTGTCTAGTTTGGTAAATTCCTGATATTCATTTATGATTTATTTATTAATTCAACGGATCCAATTAGAACTATGCTAATTTATTCAAAATATAAGTTTTAAAAGCACATCTTAACCATGATACCATAAATTAACCTACGTGTGCCAACAAACCATAATTTGCTGAGGTTATGCATGACTTCAATACAAAATAATGCTTCAGGAATTAAGTTCTAAAACATTTATCCGATAGTTCTAAAATACTTATCCGATAGTAATACATGTCCCATTAATAAGTATTCTAATAGTAAAAATAATCTTTAGCTCCATGTACGTTTTACTTCAATGAAAGTGTGGGTTAACCTTGTTTTTTTTTAATTGAAACGGTTATAAATAGATTAATATCTAAACGCTATAATTTTTCAAGTGTTACTGGTCCCAAAAATGTATCAATTAATTCCAATTCCTTAATTACTAATTTTTTTGCTACTTCTTTGTTAAATTATTTTATTTATCTGGAAACGGTATCAACTACTTTGCTACCAAGTGTTACCAGTTTCGAGACAGTATTTCTAATCTCTGTTAAGCCTTATTATAAATCTAAATTTCTTATCTAGTAAACCATGGGGTTTATTTCTAAAATATGTTTATAAAGTAGAATGTTGGGATCCAGATTTGCTTGCTATATTTGAATCCATCATTACAACTAATTTACACCATTCTTAGCTATTTAACGCTATATAAACTTTGGCTCTGCACCCAAGAACCTTCATTTTCCCCAGAATTTTTATTTATTTTAAAAATTAAAATTTTTTTTTTTACTCAGCTACATTAAAGACGTGATAGCAACAATCTATTCCTGTGAAAACATCCCTGTATAGCAGCCAGATTTTTATTTAATATTTCTTCTTTAGAATTGACTATGTAGAAGGCTTCCAATAAACACAGATTGCACCTTTTTGGTTTTCCAGGTCTATACTTACACCCCCTATCTACTATTGACCATTCTAATTCAAAATCTTTTTTGTTTCTATGAAGTTCCCTGACCCAATCACCTAATGCAGTTGTGTTCCTCTTTTTATTTCTAATTATAATTCTTGTACCATCCCCTCTTCTATAATTAACACCTTCTCTATTAGTTTCCATCTCCGGTTCATTTTTGAAGGATACAGTATGGTTTCTGTATTTTTCCTTAAACGCGCATTTCGTGGCTCCAAGATATACCTTCTTAATATTATCTCACATTTGTACACTATGTCTGAGGTTAAGTATTTACCATCCAATGGACAGTTGCCAGGTATTCTGAAGTTGCAATTTCTCTCTATAACACGTTCATCCGATGCTGACTCGTTATTATTAATTATTCTGCTTATTTTCCTGTTATTAGAGCTTATTATAGTGTTAGCTAAGTTGACTGAGGTAGAGAAAGATAGTTTTACCGAGTTCCTGTTGATTATTTTGCTTAATCTATTCTCAGATGGAAAAATTTCATCAATTAATCTGTAAAATTAAACCAAACCTTGCGTCTGTTTCTCTTATTAATATTACCCCACTCATGATTATCCGAACAAAAGATACAAAATAAAGATAATTATTTTCGTTTTATTTTTTTTTTACTTTATTTTTTTTTAAAAAAGGAATTTAACGTGCATTAATTAAAATACCTTATTTATGCGTATTTTAAAACCGAGCAACCCCGAACTGCATGCTAGTACACACACACACACACACACACACACACACACACACACACACACACACACACATATATATGATATGTATATACATATATATATATATAGAAAATTATATATATATATATAAAAAAGGATATATATATTTAATGACATATATATTAATATATATATATATAATTTCATATATATATATACACACATATATATACATACATATATATATACATACACACACACACACACACACATATATATATATATATATATATATATATATATATATATATAGTCATTCATAGACGGACTGTTTCGCTGCATATATGTATATATATATGTATATATATACATATATATACATATATATACATATATATATACATATATACATATATATATATACATATATATACATATATATATGTATATATATGTATATATATACGTATATATATACATATATATGTATATATATGTATATATATATATATATACATATATATATATATATATATATATATATATATATATATATATATATATATATACATTAGAATGTGTGTGTGCTTATCATAAATGAAGACGAGATCTTAAGTTTTACACTTTATAATTAGGAACAATATAGCATATTTGCCAGCGTTGAAGAAATCTGAACTGCTACTTGATAGATATTAGATAGGCAACCATCCATTCCTTGTTTTGTTTTGGTCCCGAATCTTGTCTCGACATGAAGGGGTCATTAGTATCAAGTTAGTCATTCTGACTGAATTAAATATGAGTCCTTAATAGGTCACCAGATTAAGAAAAAAATGAAAGACATATTTTCGTACACTGATTGATTGTTCATTTTGTATTCATGGTGCCTAAGTAAATTACTTTTTCATAAATCATTTTCTTATTTTCTCTCCGCCCGCTCCCTCTTTATATATATATATATATATATATATATATATATATATATATATATATATATATATATATATATATATATATGTATGCTGAGCAAAAAAAAAAAAAAGAAAAAAGAAACGATCAATTTTTTAAAATTTGACCTCTATTATGACCCCTTAAAATTTATTGTTTTGGGCTCAAATCAAGTTATTAAGTAAGATCTATGTTCAAGGAACCTATATCTAAAATTTCAAGTGTTTAGATCCAAAATTGTGGGAGGAGTTTGATAGAGTTCTCAAAGGTCAAATCGTTGAACTTGGACCCTTTAACAGCCAAATTTCTGGCCGAAACCCGATGATATAGATTTTCCGAAATCTCGGTACCCTGTATATCGAATTTCGAGTCTAAAAATTGACAGAGTTATTGCGTAGGAAAATGTACACAGACACACAGACACATTCACTTTTATAGATATACTAGCATTTCAGCCCGGCGTTGCCCGGGTGTTTGGATGTGTCTGTTGAACAAAAAAAAAAAAAAAGAAAAAAAAGTGGTAGTAGGAAGGCAGACTCGAACCCATGCATGCTTCAGAGTTTGCTCCTCATCAGCATAGCTAGACTTTATTGACAAGGATCGAACCTACATTAATAATAAATAATCAAGCACATCTGGTTGAACACGACAGTTATTCTTTTTTTCCGATTTTTCGGGACATCTTTTCCATTCGCCGAGCAATCTTTCTTATTTCAGCTCGCATATTGTATGAAATGGCAAACAAAAGTTGTTGTTCAGCCATATTCTTCTCAAGCGCTTTCCTGAACCCACCTTTATAACCAATATAAAATAAGAACTATAAGTTCACCAAGCCTCAAAGGAAAAGAAAAAGAAAACGATAACAACAGTAATCGTTCCTGATGATAATCAGATGCACCGAAAGAAAGCGCTTGAGAAGAATATGGCCGAACAACAACTTTTGGGCGCCATTTTATACAACATGCCAGCTGAAATAAAAAAGACCGCTCGGCGAATGGAAAAGATATCCAGAAAAATCGGAAAAAAAGAATTACTCTGTCGTGTTCAATCAGACGTACTTGAATATATATATATATATATATATATATATATATATATATATATATATATATATATATATATATATCACAGAGAAATCATAGACTAGAGGAAAATACATAAATTAACCGTTAGCCGGAAAAGGGCGAAAATCAAGGAGAAAAATTATGCTATGACAAAAGAATAAAAGCAGAAAACAATTTTATAACGGACACATGCTGATAATTGATCAAACATTCAAGGGTATTGCTCTGTCTTCGCATATGATTAAAATCCACCATCGAACGTTACAAAGTAAATGAATAAATAAAAATAAATCAATAAATATATAATAACGACCCAAATCCAATACATTTAAAATTAAATAAAACTTCTTTAAGGTGCATTGGAAGGCATTCAGCCCAAGGGACATAACTCATTATAAATACGACAGTGTAGCGTTATTTTCGGCGTTTGGGAGTTAAGAGTGTAACATTGCCGTTAATATGTTAACACGTCGCAAGGAAACAGAGAACGGGAGAAATAAAACCCCGTCTCGCTTTATTTTTTTTTATACCAAAAGCCTTTATATCTAGTATTTCCAATAACTCATTTTTTTTTCTAAATATTTAATCAGTTCATTTCTTCTCCGGCCGCGCGTGACTTTTAGTCGTTGCTGTGATGTCACCCACGGGTTTCTAACACATGCTTTTCTGAACACCGGCCACGACTCGAACACATGCTTCCTTCGTCACGCCTCGAACACCTGTATCCTTTTATCTCTTTTGTGACGTCACTTCTTGCAGCCGGCTTGATCATTTGCATATCTTTATGCCACTGTTACCAGTGTCAGCGGCTTTGTTACAAGAATAGCATAGACAATAACCTTTTCAACATTAACTTCTTAGATATAAGCTTATTGTGGGCTCTGCCATAAGCCAAATTAGCAATTTCTGTATAGTCAATCTCCTTTTAAGAATCTCGTCTTTCAGAATTATCCCTAATATCATTAAATAGCCCTTTTTTTTCAATATATATACAACACTTTCTATGAAAGCGGATTTAAGTATAATATTTCATAGCCCATAATCCCCACTACGCCCGAAGGATTCTATTAAGAGAAGAAATATTTGTTTTAGCATACCTTTTCTTTTAATGTTAGATTCAACATTGGTAAAGTTTTCCTCAAGTCTTAAAATATTAGGTTGACGCGAAGGTTCTTGTAGAATTTTAAATTTTGATTTCAAATGATGTACTTTTAAATAAGTTTTCGTTATAATTCCTTTACTTTATATATCATTTTAAAGAGTGTTTTTCGAGCTATCTAATCGTTTAAATTACAATCGTTTTAAAACAATTATGTCTTCTGTTCAGAATTTTTAATACAAAATGGAAAAAAAAGCAAATTCACACAATTTTCTTATTTCAATTCGAGCTAGGCCGAAAATCTGCTGAAACAGCCGCAACATCAACGAAGCGTTTGGCTCAGGAACCACTACTGAACGCACAGCACAATGGTGGTTTAAAAAACGTCGTGGCGGTGACAAGAGTGTTGAATATGTTGACAACGATAAATTAAGAGTTGAAACCAATCTACGCACAACTGCTCAAGAACTTGCTTCTGAATTAAACGCAACGCATACGAAGATTTCCAATCACTTGAGAGAGATTGGAAAGACAAAAACTTGATAAATAGGTGCCTCACGAATTAAATAACAACCAAAAGAAACGCTGTTATGAAGTGTTATCTTCCCTTCTTTAATGCAACAAGAACGACCAGTTTCTCGACCGGGGTTGTGGCTTGTGATGAAAAGTGCGTTCTTTACGACAAACGGCGACGCCTAGCTCAGTAGTTAGACGCCGGCAAAGTTCCACGACACTTCCCGTTGCACTAAAAGAATGTCATGCTGACTTTTTGTTTATCTGCGATCGGTCTCATCCATTACAGTTTTTGAATACAGGCGAAACCATTACGTCGGAGAAGTACTGTCAAGAAATGAACGAAATGCATCAGAAACTTCGACAACAACATCCAGCATTAGTCAATAGAAAAAACTCAATTCTCCTCCACGACAATACCCAACCTTACATTGCTAAACCGACTCTGCAAAAGTTGAACGAATTGGGCTACGAAACTCTTCCCCATGAGCCATACTCTCCAGACCTGACACCTACCACCTACCACTTTTTCAAGCATCTCGACAAGTTTATGCGTGGGAAATGCTTCAAAAACCTAAGCAATATCAAAAACGTTTTCAGCGACTTCATCGCCACCAGAACACAAGATTTTTACGTTACTGACATAAATACACTTGTTGTGCATTGGCAAAGTGTGTTTCTTCTGACAGTGCTTATTTCGATCAATACATTTTTGTTTGATCCGAGATATGTTCATCTAAATTTAACAGTTAAAAACCGCAAGAACTTTCTTGCTAACCTGATAGTTATTTCCAACCACCTAACAGGTTCCATAAATCTATAATATAAACTTTGCCTGTCTGGTTAAATGTATGTATGTATGTATGTATGTATGTATGTATGTCTGCCTAAACTTTCGACAGAGGCGACGGATTTTCACGAGATCGGTATCGTTTTGAATCTTTAACCTTCGGACGACAAATATCGAAGAATTGGCTAAAAACATTGATTCCTTCACCCTCAACTGGGCTCTTTTCTACAGGGAGGGGTAGCAAAAAATCGTCCCTTCATGACAATTTAGCCAAACACGCATTCGTTCGAGCCGAGATACTATATATATATATATATATATATATATATATATATATATATATATATATATATATATATATATATATATATATAATCGATTTTTAAAGTTTTAATATTGAAACAGAGTTATTTATGCCATTTATTCCATCACGTTCATTGTTTTTTTTCGATTTTTTAAAAAAGTTTTACCATTTAAACAGGGTTATTTATGCCATGTTTTGTCGTTCGCTTAT
Source organism: Euprymna scolopes (assembly GCF_053919585.1). Classification (NCBI taxonomy): domain Eukaryota; kingdom Metazoa; phylum Mollusca; class Cephalopoda; order Sepiida; family Sepiolidae; genus Euprymna; species Euprymna scolopes. The sequence goes on along the minus strand of NC_136504.1, from coordinate 37,381,473 downwards.
TCTTTATTTTGCATCACGTTCGCTGTTTTTTTTGTATTTTTCTGATTAAAAAAAATTATAATATTTACTTTATTTTCTATTTTTTTTTATTTATCCCCCCATACACATATCACCACACCCGGGAAACGCCGGGTATCCCCGCTTGTCTATTATATAAAAAGGAGTTGTCTCTATGTGTGTGTGTGTGTTTGCATGTTAGTACGTTTGTATGCTTAGCTAAAAGTAATAAAAACTATGAAACAAAGTTCCATGAATTTGGTATTGTTTTTACCGGCGTTGTCACGGATATATGATTAATAAATTCAGAAAAAACATTTATTCTATGAAAGTCAACTGGGTCTGGTTTTGTCAGAAGGCGCCTATTTTTTTTCTAGATTTTTAATGTATTTATGTATGATTTTTCAACAAAAACAGTGTATTCATGGATTAATTTTCTAGATAGAGCAAATATGCTTAAAAGCCACGTCTTGAGGAAGGTAAAATTATTTCATATACGTGCTGTATATGACCTCGGGCAACGCCGGGTATCCTCTGCCAGTTATATGTTAAAATCCCTAACGTAATACAAAAAGTAAAATAAAAATCACGTGACGTAATCTCTAGAATCACGGAATTTAAATTGTTAACGTCTCACTTGAACAGTTTTAAAATGTTCTCCCTACGCCCAACTCACTTCAAACGCTTGTTTCATAGCTATTTTGTGAAATTCTTTTCTCCATTTTTTTCGTTAATTTCATTTTCTTTTTCACCTGATGATGATTTGACGAAGAACCAAAAACGTTTGCGATACATATGGAACTTATATTAATTCCTGTGATCTTAACACAAAAAATATCATAAGAAATAACGAAAAAGTGAAAAACTGTTTCAGTACACATTTTTACCATTTCGTTTTCGATTTTTAATAATGTTTGCGTAAATGAAAAAATATCGCCTAAATACATAAACAATATATATATATATTCACATGTATGTATATATATATATATATATATATATATTTATGTATGCATATATATATGTATATGTATATATATACTTTTTATTTATGTATATATATATATATATATATATATATATATATATATATTACGTTATGAAAATATGTGGCCATTAATCTAAAATGCATTTTAGCCCGAGGAACTCCAACGAGAATGATTCGCGACATTTTCTGCAGAACTGTCATTTTCATAACTTCCTACCTAGCTCTACTTATATATTGAGCACTGTAAATATTCAAAATTGATACATAAAATATTATTTCTATTTATAATATTTTAGCATTTTATGTGGATACATGAAATAATTATATTCACACGAACGCACGCACACACACACACATACATATATATAGAGAGGGAAGATAGATAGATAGATAGATAGATAGGGGAAGGGATAAATAAGTAGAAAAAGGGAGGAGAGATATATAGATACAGAGAGGGGGAGAGAAAGAGAAAAAGAGAGATTAAGGAATATTTCTTGCTTTCTTCGATTTTCGTTTCAGATTAGTAAAAATAGATATGAGGTCAATAAACGAACGATAAAAAACTTATTTTTTCAACTTGATGTGTTTATCTTCAGGCAGATTTCAAGATGATTTTTAATTTCCATTGCGCAGTTATTAGTCATCGGGTGCAACTTTTTTATTTGCAGGATCTTATCTTGATTGTTGTCGGTGGTTTATATTATGCCAGGTCAGAAGACGACCGTCTGGACTTTGTTAAGAATACACATGCCATGTGAAAATAAAACCTTGCATCAAATCTTAACGGAAGCATTTTTGCAGTTTTAGAGGGCAAGATAAACGTAATGGCAATGTTTCAAGATATATAGATAGGTAATGTGTGTGCGTGCGTGTGTGTTTGTCTGTGTGTGTGTGTGTGTGTGAGTGTGTGAGAGTGAGAGAGTGAGAGAGAGAGAGAGAGAGAGAGAGACAAAGCGAGAAAGATCTATAGAGAGGAACGGGAAGAAAAAGAGGTTGAGAGTGAGTCTTGTTTGTTATCTTGTTCATTTGTTTGTCTCCATGCACCCATAGATGACGTCATTGTATTATGACGTCATTCATTGAAGCAGATAGATGGTGAATAACCGTGCATGATGGATGACGTCATCCACCAAATCATAAAAAGAGAGAGGAAGA
>NC_136504.1:37334333-37374333 GCF_053919585.1 Euprymna scolopes | reverse complement strand
TATTGCTATTTCATTTTCATTTTAACTAATCTCTCTATTTTTATACTTACATGAAAAGGGGACAGCCCTTATCATGTAACATTTCAAAAATATCGGCGAAAAAAGCGACCCCCCCCTGTAAAAAAGTGCCCAGTTGAAGGTTAAGATATTAATGGCTTTAGCCAATGTTTCGATATTTGTTGTCTGAAGAGTCGAATTTTAAAACGATACTGACCTTGGTAAAATCCGTCGCCTCTGTCGAAAATTTTAGGCAGACATGCAAACATACATACATACATACATTTATATATTGGTAACTAAAAATTTTCGACCCAAACCGATTAAAAAGCTTGCCCTATCTCTGAATACCTTTTATGTAAAATTTCAAATGTTTAGACCAGAAATTGTCTGAGTAATTTGGTAGAGACCGCAGAGGTCATTTTTTTTAACTTTGACCTCTATTATGACCCCTTAAAATTGATTGTTTTGGGCTTAAATCAAGTTATTAAGTTAGATCCATATTCAAGGAACCTATATCTAAAATTTCAAGTGTTTAGACCCAAAAGGAGTTTGGTAGAGTTCTCAAAGATAAAATCGTTGAACTTTGACCCCTTAACAGTTAAATTTCTGGCCGAAAACTGATCACAAAGATTTTCCCAAATCTCAATATCAAATTTTGAGTCTGTAGACTAAAAATTGAGTTATTGCGTAGGGAAATGTACACAGACACACAGACAGACACACACACATACACGTACATTTTTTTAGATATATAGATATACACACACACACACACACACACACACACATACACACACACACACGCACACACACACACACACACACACACACACACACACACACATATATATATATATATATATATATATATATATATATTGTCAAGGAGATTAAGCATGCATCGCTCCGAAAATAATGTGCTATATTTAACCACTTGACTAATAAACATTCTTGTTCCCTGTCTAGGAAAATTTTAGTTGACAACACATCTAAACTTGAAAAAACAATAATAAACGAAAACATTAAATACTAGAAGCATTACTAATAAAATCTAACAGCATTTCGGTCAAACAATCACTAGGACAAATTACTTAAGACTTTTAACTTGTCATGTTTGTCGAAATGAGAGCAAGCTGTGATCCGTGGATTAAATAAAAGGGTCACGTTCGAAATTTCATACAGATTTCCAACTTCGACAAGATGTGCCCGAAGAAGGTCGGTGTTCACACCAAGAATTGTGAGAATGACTCAAATAATACGAACTTATAGAAAAAGAAAGCGACAAGTGATGAAGCTAGTCGACACTTACCTCGGCTGCTGCAGATGAGGATGAATCCGATGAGAACATTCTGGCAAAATGTATACATTTTATTCTATAAAAAAGAAGAAAAAAGAGTGATTAATTTGAATCAAAATAATCTACTTATATATAAACGATAAGTCTGTGTGTTTGTCAGTGTTTATGTTTGTTTCTACGGACTCCGAAACGGCTAGGTCGACTTAAAAAAAAATTCATTTTGTACTTTATCTACCTGAGAGTGTTCTTAGATAGTTTTTGTAAATCCGATAAGTATCGGAAATTTATAATAGAAAAATTCTCATTTTGTTAGTTAACATTTTTATAGTCAAACATTACAAATGCATTTGAGACGTTTTATCACCGCACAAGCAGAAGGAACCGGCATATAAAATTAACAGTAAGTACTTTGATAAGACAGTGGAGTGTTCAAAATGAATGTTTCTGCTTAAAGCATAATGGAACCCTGCTACTTAACTTTTGCATTTTAAAGTTTAATTAAAATCTTTGCATAAAAATAGTTTGATAAAATCAAGAGTAAATTACCTTTCTTTTTTTTTACACAGTGATCACACAGTGATCACCACTTATCAAGGCCCGGAAGCCACTCAGGGATAAGGGTTATTGCAAGTACATTACGTTAGTGTGGAGATTTGATGAAGTGTTTACTTAAGGGGGCGGTTCATTAGGAATTTGTTAACATTGGACTTGAAGACATCAAGGGGGCGGTTCATTAGGAATTTGTTAACATTGGACTTGAAGACATCCAAGTTGTAGTCCGGAGGGAAGCAGGCAGACGGAACAGAGTTCCACAGGCGTGCTGTTCTAAGAAAGAAGCTTTGTTCATGGAATCCGCGTTTTGATTTAGGCACAGATATAGAGTGAGGGAAATTTTTCACAGTGGATTCAGCTAGACGGGTGTTTTTCGTGAAAGATTGGCGAGGGGGGACCAGGGATTGGAGTTCAGACGAGCACCTGCCATGAAAATAACGATAAAACAAGGATAGGCTCGCAACGTCTCTTCTGTGGGAGAGAGGTTTCAGGGTAGAGAAAAGGGCATCCCCCACTAAACCACGAAGTCTATTTTGTACTCTGTCAAGGCATGATAGACTGTTTTTGGCAGCTCCTGCCCAGATATGGCAACAGTATTCCATCCTTGGACGTACTTGGCTTTTATATAGATAGAGAATTGCATCCTACAGCGCAATTTAGACTATACTGCATTGTAGACAACGTCACCGCGAGAACATATGTGAGCTTCATCTCTGTGCATCGCACTGAGTTCCCGAATAGAGCAGACACTCAATCAATTTAATTAGAGAATAGGCGATTTCACAGATTTCGATGATAATAAAAGTATTGGAAGTGGAGAATATTCGTAGATCCTTATGCAAACCCTAACCCAACGCCGGGTCGCCATGAGAATCTATTATATATGGGCAGTTGTTTTTGCGCGCGTGTGTGTGTTTTTATATCCAGATAAAGTGAAAATCTATAAACCAAAGATTCACAAAGTTGGAATATTCTTCCTCAACATTAACCTGAATAGATAATATCTATTTTAAAATTTTTATTTATATCCGAATCACGCCAGAGAAAGTCGGTTATACAGCATTGTTATTGTTGTTGTTGTTGTTATTATTATTATTATTATTATTATTATTATTATGATGATGATGATGATGCTAATGATGCTTATGATGATGATGATGATGATGATGTACTAATAGAGAAAGAAAATATCGACTCATTCCTCGTGGAATAATATATAAAGGCGAGCCATCTATGCGTAGAGAGAAAGGAGAAGGAGTACTAGGAAAGGGAAAACTAAAACAGGGAGAAAGTTAGAGAGATAGAAATGTTCATATAAATATGTTAAACTTTTACACCGAGCGACCCCGGGTAGCCCTGCTAGTTTGAATATAAAACATTAAAATAAAAAAGATATTTACTTTAGTGTAAAAAAATGGACATAGTATAATAATATTTTCTCCTCGATTCAATAATCTGCCGAATTGTCTTCGATCAATTCAGTTATTTCATAGAATTTTTAACATCTTTTTTTATCATGCATTTTAAGTGTGTGCGTGTCTATAGTATATGAAATATAAAGAGTTGATATGTCGGCATATATTGGCAGCTTCTTAGTAAGCGATATAATATTATTATTATAATTTGCTCTACAGTGCACAGTAATGAGCACTTTCTGATTCAATTCATCCTATTTTCCAAATTACACTCTAAACAGGAAATATTTAAAGTAAACGTTAAACATAATACAAAGCTTTTGCTTAATTATGCTTTTTTTTTCATTTTTCTTATGATCTTTTTTGTTTTAAAATAAAAAAAAAATAATATAAGTTCCATATTTATCGCAAACGTTTTCGATTCTTTATCGAATCATTATCAGGTTGAAAAGTAAACGGACAAAAAAGCTGGAGAAAAGAAAATTTCAAAAAAGGGAGCTGTAAAACGAGCGCGTTAATCGCCGTAAGAATGCTTTCACACTGTTCCAGGAAATAGGTTACGAAGTGACTTCAGTAAGTTTCCAGACCTTTTTCGTATGGGCGCTTTTATTGATAGTACACACATAAAACTCTAGTCCCTTTCAAAGTAATCTCCTCCGGCTGCAATGCACTTGTGTCGTTCTAAGAACTTCTGGAAGGCCCATGGAAATCCTTTTTTGTGAGCATATCTATGATCCTCGTCACAGCCTTCAATTGTTTCATAACGATAGCCACTAAGTTTTCCCTTGGGCTTAGGGAATAACCAAAAGTCACACGGAGCAATGTCTGGACGTTAGGGAAGGTGAGGAATAGTCATTGAAAAAAAAAGGAGGTAAAAATAAAAATAGCCTAAAATCATTTTATTTTCTATTAAATAAACCGTAGATGTTAATAATAAACATGGTGCTTATGCACTTATGTTACCGTGCTATGTTTTAAAATCGTATTTACAAGTTATTACGGTCGTGTGTATGTGTCTGTGTGTGTATGTGTGTGCGTACGATACTAATACTTGCTTTAATCAAACTGAGTCACACATTATCCACAGACACGTGTTTCGTCATTTACGACTGATCGGTATGTCTGAATCTAGAGAAATTTGAAATTAGGACGCCAGAGTTTGAAGCCTGAAGCTTGGAATAAAATCGATAATTGTGTCGAAATCGGGAAAAATATTGGAATCACCCCACCACTTGTCACCATGAATCTTTAAGTTCTACCCCATTTAGTAACATCTACATAAACATAACTGTTCCCCATCCGATTAAGACAAATCCTAGTTGATAGCACTAAAATAATACATCTCAAACCAATTTTTTTCAAAGTTCAAATTACTCGAAACTATCGTTATCAAAACTGAACAATGTATAATAAATAAGAAGCAACTAATAGTATATCAAAATACTTCATCGTGTGATGCTAATGCTGGCATCATGAAATTTAAATTGTCTTTCCTGGAACTGTGTGAAATTGTTTCCTTGGCGTATATATTTGAAATTCTCTTTTTCTTTTCTAGATTTTCTTTTTTTCTTATTTGTTTTTCATCTCATGGTGAGTTGACGAAGAATCGAAAACGTTTGTGATAGATATGGAACAGAGATTAATTTATCTATTTTCAATTTTAACAGGAAAAAGATCAAAACTCAATAGTCTAAAATAAATAATATTGATTATAAAACCAAGAATAATATTTTAAAATGCTTAAAATAATACAAGTTTATCTTGTGACGCTAATTGGTGCATTACGAAGGCAAAAAAGAGCAAATTCACCGAGAAACATCATGGTCTTTTTTTTTGACAGCATGGGCATGATTTACATGAACTGGGTTTCTACTAGACAGACAATCAACAAGGAATACTATGTTGAGGTTTCAAACCTGGTCAGTGGCATTTCCACGAGGACAATGCATCAATCCACAACTCCATTCTTGTCACAGACTATTTGACTAAGGTGGACATCAAAACAAATCCTCACCCTCCCTATAGTTCAGACCTTGCTCCGTGTGACTTTTAGTTATTCCCTAACTCCAAGGGAAACCTTAGAGGCTGTCGTTATGAGACAATTGAGGGAATGAACGAGGCTGTGACGAGAGTCATTGACATGCTCACGGAAGAGGACTTCCATGGAGCTTCATTTGACGGGGAACTCTTGCATATAGTTTAAATTACTTGCAAGCAAAGAACAACTTTAAGAAAATAATAATAATCCCACTTATCAAGGCATGGAGGCTATTCTAGGATAAGAATTAAGTGTTGGTAGATGGTGAGAAAACATGACCAGTTATGGTGGAACTTATGTCGAGCATACATTATTTAAGAGAATGGCTCAATAGGAATTTATTCATCATTAGATTCAAAGACGACCATGCTATAGCCAGCCGGGAAGCAGACACGCGGTATTGCGTTCCACAGACGGACAGTTCTGAGAAATAAACTTTGCTCATGGAATTTCCGTTTTACTTAATACTTCTGGCATTATTTCGAACAATTTACATTAAAAAAAAATGTCCGCAACGCTATTGACGTTACTGGTCTCTTTTAAGTGTTCAGATTATGGAGTAGACCCATACGGGATACATGTAAACATTTCTTCATCTCATTGGCTATACGTTTTCTCCTCCTACCACCACACAACGCACACACATATGCCTTTCAAGGAGGTCGAAGAAACAGTCGAAAATCTTGTTCTTTAAAACCAAAAAGATTTTTTAAAGACAATTTATATTTCTGTATGTCAAACAAATAAGAATTAGAGTAAAAAGATAATATATATATAAAATAATATATATATATATATATATATATATATATATATATATATATTATTTTATATGGATGAGTTAAAAGCAAAAGGAGCTTTGGTGCTTATATAGAAATCAATAAAGAAAGAAAATGACGATATAAAATATATACTAATATATATATATATATATATATATATATATATATTTATTTATTTATTTATTCAATAAGGATGATACGTTTAGATAATCAAACCAGTGCACTCCTGCCTACCCATACAACCTCTACTATCCCACTAGACCTCAGCTATAGGGATTATCTCGTGCACTCTCTCTATTGCTACATTTATTTTTTAACGACAGAATAGAAATATCGCCAGAACACTCTTAGAACACTTCTGAATTCACCTTCCTCCTTGTCCTATTGAACCTATCCAGTAACCAAGCTATCCATACCAATGTTGATATGCAATAGTAACAAAATATCCTTTATATCCTTTTTATATATTCAGCATCATTTATCAAATGTTCCCCAATACGCCTCGCAGACATTTATTCTATAAATATCTTACAAAGACATCCGCATCCAGAGATATAGGAATAAAAGAAAAAAAAAAAGGGTCATTGGATTCAGAAAACTGTTTCTTTTATTTTTTGTATTTTAGCCACAGTTGACATACAACTATTCAGTACACAATTTGCATGTGTTCACGGCGATTAGAGACGAAATACTAGTGTAATCAATTCCACTTTCAAGCACCTTGGAACTACAGAAATAAAGCACACTAATAATAACAACAGGGAGGTGACATGTCAAGCATCATCGAATAAAATAAGAGCTAAAAATCGTAACACCATTCATAGCTTTCTTCATACAAAACTAATATTTAATTCTTATTCTTCAGTGTCCTTGTAAATCTGGCATGGTGCATCTGCCACTAGTCTCTGCCTCTTATAGAGGATTCAAAAAATGAGTTTCAAATAGGTTTCGATAGGTAACAACAGGGAGACAACATATACTTGTTTAACCTGAAATTTATTGCAGTGTTATCTAAATATGTTACTAAGCATAGACGCGTACTTCATTTAGTCTATAATTACCTTACATAGCGGGGGAAATTTCTTCGTCTACTCTATATATATATCTTCCTGTAAGCGCATACATAACGTGGATTATAAATGTCTTACCTAACGTGGAATTGCACTTCATCTAGTCTATAAATATATTAGATAGCGTATACACTTACTCCATATAATTAATACACAGCACAGAAGTATACTTCAATTACTCTATAAATATCTAAGGAAAAAGACCCGCAGGAGGACACCGACAACGGTTCAAGAACAATCTGATGGTCTCCCGGAAACAATTCGGTTTGTATTCTAACTCATGGGAAAAACTAACCCAAGGCAGATATTCCTGGCGCGCCGCACCAAAAAAAGAAAAAAGAAAAAAAAAGAAAAAAGAAAAAAAAAAGAAAAAAGAAAAAAGAAAAAAAGGGGGCTACATACAATTGCTGAATCCGCACGCAATGAAGAACGCAAGAGAAAACGTGAAATTAGAAAAGACAGAGCAGTCAACACCTCTGATACCGAATTATCCCACAGGTGTCCAACGCGGATATACTGCAGAGTTCGAATCGGTCCAACAAGCCATCCTCGAACCCAGAACAATTGCATGATCACGGTCATCTTCGCAAGCGATGGGCGATCATCATCATCATCATCACCACCACCACCACCACCACCACCATCATCATCTGTGCGTACTTTATACAGACTATACATATCTTATACAGAGTAGACGTGACTTTTATCTATTCTATATATATATTATCTAGGGTGGACGCCGGACGCGTCGGCGTACATACTCTGGTCTATAAAGTTTCTACAATTCATAGGCACAATTCATCTAGTCTAAAACACATTATACACAGCCTAGCCGCGTACTTTAACTATTTTATCTTACCCAGCGTAACCGTGTACTTTATCTAGTCTTAAAATATAACAACCAGTGTAGACCCAATTATTTTGTAATCTAAAAATATCTTCCCAGTGTGAGCGCATATTTCATCGGGCCTATAGACAAGTTAACAGCCTACCCCCACCCCGGCCAAAGCAGGGATAACAAATCCGCTTCTAAAAGGAAATAGGAGGGGGAGTTTACAACCACCCCGACAACATTAGACATTTTTTTTATTAACGCCTTACTGCAAAATATATTTTTTTAAATGGTGCGAGTAGGCTGAACAATTGTAGGGTATAAATGACCACCTTTCGCTCAACCTGCTTTAACTATAACAAAACAATGTTGAGGAGGAGATGGAGGAGGAGGAGATGAAGGAGGAGATTTTTGTCAGTGGGTCGTCTTATTTCGAACATCATCTATTGACTCACAAATATATTCGTTTAAAAATGCGAAGGGGTGTAAACAATGTCGGACTGGGTCTAAAAATCTTGGTTACAAGGAGACAAAAGAGGTTAGTAAGTGTAATATTATTATTTAGTCTTCATAGAAGAAATATACATGCATACATAAATACACGTAATATATATATATATATATATATATATATATATATATATATATATATATATATATATATATATATATATAAAAATATATATATATATATTGGAAGCAAGTCATTATTCAAGCACGTCTGATTGAACGCAACAGTTACTCTTTTTTCTGAATTATCTGGACATCTTTTCCATTCGCCGAGCGGTCTTTTTTTATTTCAGCTAGCATATTGTATAAAATGGCGCCCAAAAGTTGTTGCTCAGCCATATTCTTCTCAAGCGCTTTCTATAAATACATCAAGCCTCCAAGGAAGAAAAAAAAAAAGGAAGCGATAACAACAAAAATCGCTCCTGAAGATAATCGGATGCACAGATAGAAAGCGCCTGAGAAGAATATGGCTGAACAACAATTTTTGGGAGCCATTTCATAGCACATGCTACCTAAAATAAAAAAGACCGCTCGGCGAATGGAATACATACATATACAGGGTGACTAAAAAAAAAACAAAAGCTAAATGGAGGCCATCTAGAACATATGTTGTAGAATGGAGAAAAAAAGGCCAAGAACCCTAGTGTTTTGATGTGATATTTTGAATATTATAAACTAGTTATGACCAAAGTTTAATTTCATTCGGACAAAACACTAAGAAACGGGGCCTAATTAGAGTCGGGGTCCGACTTTTTGGGTCACCATGTATATATCTATAATATAAAGCTGAAAGTCTGTGTGTGTGTTTGTGTGTGCGTGTGTATGTGTCTGGTCACGAATAGGCTCCTATATGGTTGGCTATTTTAAAAAACTGATTACATATAATTATAGAAGATGTATCGAGGATCAGGAATGGGTATGTTCGATCTGGCAGAACGGTGGTTCATAAAAATTGTGGGGTCTGCGTTCGCGCCTGACCCCCAAGGTATGGAAATAAAAAATGAAAAAAAAAAAAAAAACGTTTACAAGTGTTTTTGATATAGATGTACATAAGAATGCTTTGATAAGTATGTTTTAACTTAAATAGGGATGGTATAATAAAATTGTGGGGTCTGCGTTCGCGCCTATACTCCATGGAAATAGGCACAAACTTTAATAAAGACTGTTCATATCTATTTGCGTAAGTATACTTTGATAATTATGTTTCAGTTTGAAGAAATATGGTATAATAAAATTATGGGGTGTTCGTTCGCGCCTGACCTCCATGGAATGTAAATATGTCACAAAGTTTAACAAAGTTTTTTAAAAGGAGTGAGGGTCTACTGTCCGTCGCTTTAAATATTGCTTTAGGGCAAAAGTACAATATCTAACCACGAAAACTTTATTTTTTATTTTATTTTCCTCTCAAAGAATAATAAACGAAAGCACATTCTTGGTGCTAAGCCTCAAATAAATGAATTATTTTTCGACACATCCACCATTTTTTGAAATAACATTAAACAACCTTATGCCCACTGAAGATATCAATTGTTTGATCTGATAAGGCGTTAAAGCTCATGCGACATCAACTATTTTCCTCCACAGAACATCCTTTGAAGTAAGTTGCTCTCCTCCCTCATAAACCCCTCTTTTCAATATTTATGGGATAAAGGTCTGAGGAAAACAGTTGTCAGGTCATGAGGGTCTCTTCAACGAAGCCTAAAGATTCAAGGAAGGCTGCAGTCGCCCTAGCAGAATGAGATGTAGCATTGTCATGCATAAAAATCATCTAAAAGGTCATCTAGTCATGTCGACAAATGATTATTCAAATAGGCTGCGTACACATTACTGGTAAGCTTTACACCCTCTGGCGCTCGCAATGGTCCAACCAATATGTCGAATGATTCCCGCCCAAAACATGATGCTTCCACCTCCTTGGCGATGAACTCTGTAAGGGGTCGGATTTCCATTCGTGTTTCAAATCCGAACTGCCAGGAGTAGCACACGCCTCATCCGTAAATAGGACACGTTAGAAATTAATTTTTATGCAATTCTGCACCGAAGCCATTCGTTTTTCCCCTGTGTTATTTGCTCAATGGAGGCTTTGATATTCTGTGCCATCTCATTCAACACATTGCATCAGACCTGCCTGGATCTTGGAACGAACCAGCTCTGGCAAAAATGGAAGCACTGGTGCTGTTTGAGCTTTTGGTTGCCTTCCTACGAATTTTCTGAATATCACGAACTGAAAGGTTTCTACTGGTGCCCTTATCCTTTCTGGATTTGGTGTTTGGGGTGTTCACGAATGAAGCAAAGGTTCTTGGATACTTTTCCAGCGCCGTGGCTAAATATTTGATGGGCAAGTTCAATTTCTACCTACTTATTCACTATTACTATTTTTACCAGTGTCAGTTTTACCGAAAACTAGAGAAAGAGAGAGAGAGAGAGAGAGAGAGAGAGAGAGGAAGAGGGAGAGGGAGAGAGAGAGAGAGGGAGGGAGAGGGAGAGAGAGAAAATAAGAGAGAAGGAGAGAAGATAAAAATATACATACAAAGAAAATAGATGAAGCGCCTATGTTGAAAAAAAAATAGATGTAAAAATAAACAAAAAATACAAAAATCGCAAAGATGTGTCATGTTTATGGACTGATTGTATTTTTTATTCATTAAGATGTAACCTACCATATATATATATATATATATATATATATATATATATATATATATATATATATATATATATATATTACTATAATAATTAAATACCTACAGACACTAGTGTTTTATCCTTTCGGGAATCTTCAGTGCAGGGTGTCACGATTAACATCAGTCGAGAAATTCGAACTCGGCAACACAATCCATCTCTAGCTCGATTAGCAAAGACCGTATCGATTCAGCTAGCATTAATTGCGTGAAATAACGTTGAATTTAAACATTTTAATTTTAAATGTTCTGTACGTCAGTCAGACAGTGATCTAATCGTTATACGATGATCTATGCATAAGAGCTAAATTTACCGACTTTTAATTCAACCGAAAGTGCTCAACGATAAGAAACGAGTTTCTTAAAGGGGTTGTCATAATTATTTTTTACAATAATAATTAAATACCTAGAGACACTATGTCGTAATCATGATGCTTATTTGCGCTTTAATTATTTTTAATTTTTGATTTTGATATCTATTGTTATGTTATTTATTTGATATTTAGTGTTATGTGAAATGTTGCACAGAATGTTAAAAGTGCCACCTTTAGCTTTTTCAATGTTGGAAAAGCTTAAGAACCAGTTACCTATCGCATTTCTATGGTAATTTTTCTTATATATATATATATATATATATATATAGAGAGAGAGAGAGAGAGAGAGAGAGAGAAAGAGAGAGAGAGAGAGAGAGAGAGAGAGAGAGAGAGAGAGAGAGAGAGAGAGTAATAACAAATGAAAGAGAGCTATATGCCCAGTCTGTTAAATCCAAAGTAGTTGATCAGCGGCTTGGTTCCCACCAGTTTTGGCAAATAACAAATAGGATCCTGAACAGAGGTCATCTCGTCAGCATCAGACAAGGCCAAACTATTTGCAAAGAACTTTGCAGCTAATTCTACCCTATGCGACGAAGGCCATCAACTCCCCATATTTCTTCCTATAACACAGAACACGCTAGATAACATACAAATATCTGTGCATGAGGTCGCCAAGCTAATCAAGAACCTTGATTCCAGTAAAACAACTGGCCCTGACGGTATCCCAATTATAGTGTTAAAAAAGCTTCAACCAGAACTTGCTCCCATACTTACGAAACTGTTTAAGCGTTGGCTTAAGGAGAAGTGCTTTCCGACTCCCTGGAAAACCTCATCAGTATGCCCTGTATTTAAGAATTCAGGTGATAAGTCATCTCCCTCTCAGTACAGACCAATAAGTCTCCTATGTGCTATGAATAAGTTGCTGGAATCCATATTAAATAGAGAAATAGTAAACCACCTCAGCAGAAACAATCTTCTTAGTGACACACAATATGGTTTCCGTTCTGCAAGATCTACCGCAGATGTGCTAACGGTTATATCTCAAAGGATTAGTGAATCTCTTGACAAAGGCTTCCTTTCTAGAGCAATTGCTCTTGACATATCAAAGGCCTTCGACAAGGTATGGCATAAGTGCCTACTTCACAAGATTTCCAGCTACGGTATAACTGGAAATGTTTTCTCAATCATTAAATCATTTCTCTCCGATAGGCTCATAAGACTAGTGGTCGATGGACAAAAATCAGTCCTGCAGTATTAATGCTAGAGTCCCTCAAGGGTCAATCCTGGGCCCAACTCTCTTCCTGATCTACATCAATGACCTCCCTAAACACATACTTAAATCATTCGTTGACATCTATGTTGATGACACGACCATCTACGGCAACACATCAAAGGCTGTAAATGACAAAGTTCTCTCTGATTCTCTCTCCTCTGATCTCGAGCGCGTGGAAGACGTGGCTGGTTACCTTTAATGCATCTAAAACCAAACTCCTATCTTTACATCATCAACGCTCTGATCCCCATCTGGCATCAATTGAAATGGATGGCTCTCGTCTAGGAGAAGCCTCGTGTTTTGACAAGCTTCTGGGTTTGTCCTTTACTCCTGATCTGAAATGGAACACGTACATCAAGTCTGTTGCCAAGGTCGCTGGAAAGATGGTGGGATCCTTCTACCGCCCCAGAAGATATCTCACTACTGATGCAATTCTCTATCTATATAAAAGCCAAGTACGTCCAAGGATAGAATACTGCTGCCATATCTGGGCAGGAGCTGCTAAAAACAGCCTATCCTGCCTTGATAGAGTACAAAATAGACTTCGTGGCTTAGTAGGGGATGCCCTTTTCTCTACCCTGCAACCTCTCTCCCACAGAAGAGACGTTGCGAGCCTATCCTTGTTTTATCGTTATTTCCATGGCAGGTGCTCGTCTGAACTCCAATCACTGGTCCCCCCTCGCCAATCTTTCACGAAAAACACCCGTCTAGCCGAATCCACTGTGAAAAATTTCCCCCACTCTTTATCTATGCCTAAATCAAAACGTGGATTCCATGAACAAAGCTTCTTTCTTAGAAGTGCACGCCTTTGGAACTTTGTTCCGTCTGTCTGCTTCCCACCTGACTACAACTTGGATGTCTTCAAGTCCAACGTTAACAATTTCCTAATGAATCGCCCTCTTAAGTAAACACTACATTAAATCTCCACACTAACGTACTGTACTTGCAATAACCCTTATCCCTGAGTGGCTTCCGGGCCTTGATAAATGGTGACCACCGTGTAAATATATATACTGACTGACTGAGTTCAAAAACAGCCTACAGAAAATGGATTCAGATTATGAAAGTATGATAGGTTATGAAAATGAAGGGCTGTAAAGAGATAGCTTCGAATTTGGGGGTATCAAAACCAAAGCAAAATATGATGAAAGTCAAAATAAAATATATAAACCCCATAATTTATTATACCATACCTGTTCACACTGAAACACTTATCACAATATTCTGTGGATCTATATTAAAAAACCTTGTTAAACTTTGTGACATATTTCCATTATATGGAGGTCACGTGTGAACGCACACCCCATAATTTTATTATACTACATTTCTTCAAACTGAAACATATACTTACGCAGATAGATATGAAAAGTCTTTATTAAAGTTTGTGTCCGTATTTCCATTCCATGGAGGCCAGGCACGAACGCAGACTCCATAATTTTATCATACCATCCCTATTTAAGTTAAAACATACTTATCAAAGTATTCTTATGTACATCTATATCAAAAACACTTATAAACGTTTTTTTTTTAATTTTTTTTATTTCCATACTATTTAGCCAAATGAATGAAATCCATATTCAAGAAGAAACCTCATTGGCATATTACATTAAAGAAAATGTATTTTAATAATTAGTTCCGTGTCACTAATTGTTTGTTGTAATATAATTGTGTTAATTGTTCTATTGAAAATGTTATTTAAAGTTGATTTAATTTATTTAGAATTTATTTTTAATTCGAATTTATTTTTAATAATTATTAGCCGACATAAGTTTTCTTTAAAAACGGAAGTAAGTTCTTTCTTAAGCTGTTAGAGTTATTTCCCCTTGAAGCTATGAGCACTATTTCCCGTTTAATTCTCATAGACGAAAACGGATGTGTTTCATGCTCCCTTAAATCCAATATGTGGTTTACTTTAAGGAAAATCATAACAAGTTAGGACATTCAATATATCTTACATCTTATGTGACTAAACCTTTCGCCCGCCAATATGGTTCAACCTTGCAACGCCGGGTATATACACCTAGTATTAGATAAAAACGACGGTTACAGTACAAAACTTCAACCATTCACAATTATAAATATTTTAGAGATCTTAATACTATATATATAGTGGGAGAACTGCCGACTGTCAACACGACGGTTTTAGGTTCAATCCTTGGCTTGGGAGAGATGCTAGTCTAGCGGCACTGATGAGTTGTGATACAACGAAACAGGACTGTATGTCGATGACTACAAATATATGTGTGTGTGTATATATATATATATATATATCTTAATACTATATATATATATATATATATACTATATATATAACTAGCTCTACCTACGTATTGAGCACTTTTGAAGTAAATACTTAAAGTTTACGCATAAATCTATACTTTCGTATATTAATTTTATGTGAGTAAATTTAGTAGTTATATATATATATATATATATATATACATATTATACTGTTGGTAGAATTTTTCAGTAACTCATAACAACAACACAATATGTCATTCCAAAGAGTGCTCAATGCATGAAACAGAGCAATCAATATATTTAATAATTATTATTTTAAACAATTATATATATATATAATTGTTTAAAGATAATAATTATATATATATATAATTGTTTAAAATAATAATTATATATATATATATATATATATATATATATATATATATATATATATATATATATATAATTGTTTAAAATAATAATTATTAAATACAAACAGACACTAGTGTTCCGTCCTTTCGGGAATCATCTGTGCAGGGTGTCACGATTAACACCGGTCGATAAATTCGAACCCGGCAACAGAAGCCATCTCTGACACCATTAGCAAGGACATAATCCATTTGTCGACCGTTCATCGCGAGAAATACAGATGAGATTTAAACATTTATTTTTAAATGTATTTAACGTCTGTCAAAGTGATCTAATCATTACATGATGATCTGCGCATATGAGCTAAATTGACCGACTTTATTTCAACTGAAAGTGCTCAACGATAAGAAACGAGTTTCTTATAGGGGCTTACTTTATATATATATATATATATATATATATATATAAGTAGGAGAGAGAAGGGAAGAGATATTAAATAGTGTTTTAGAGGTGTGTTAACGTTTGTTAGCTGGGGTATGGGTGTCATAATGTGCTTAAGGGTTGTTGACTGTACGTTGGTGTCACTAGGATAGGGGCTGGGTGTTCGAAGGCTTGCCAGAGTAGAATCTAATCCTTTTCTACCAGTGAGAAGGTCAGGGCTAGAAGACAGGTCGTACCGGAAATAACTGATGCCATGACAGACGTGATTATGATTGGGCACGAGTGGGCGGGAATATTAGATTCGATCGGGGTGGATGTTTGAGATATAGGGAAATACGAAACCGACCACTAGCACATTTATAAAGATACCGCTTATAGAGAACTTGAATGCCTACACGAGAGAACATGAATGCCTATCATCAAATATATCAGGTCTCTCTGTACAAGGGTTTGTCGGAACAACCTGGCACGAAGATACTTCCCTATATAAGTAACACGCTACATATTAAAAAAACATTAGTATAGTAATAATAATATAGTATTCGAAACCCAAATAAAATCCTTTCAGTGTGGCTACCCGACACCTTTGTATAATGATGTTTTCTACAGTAACAACACTAAGCTGGATACTCCACCTGACTAGATGAGTTATTGTCCTGGAATCTATTAAGATCAAGAGATCAATAGAAATATCTACTATGACCTAGTTAACTGGTGAACAAGTGAGAGGAAAATTAATATTTCTTTCTTTACAAACTAAACGTGTGAGAGATACAAGAGAAATGTAAAAGAATATTTGAATATCTATGCATCTTATAAAGGTCAAGTGTTAGCCCCAGGAAGGAGCCCAGTGACTTTTAAGAACTTCAATAGATTTAAAATGAAACAAGAGAAACACACACACACACACACACACACACACACACACACACACACACACATACATATATATATATATATATATATATATATATATATATATAAACATATATATATATTAGTGATCGGACGATTCCAATCTTTTTCCCGATTCTGATACAATTACCGATTCCGTGCTAAATTTCCGATTCCGATACAATTACCGATTCTGATTTCGATTCTTTAACAATCTCTAATTATTTAACTATAAGATTGTTATTTTCCCCGATTTTTGTAAAATCACACGCAGAAATTTTCCTAAACGTCAAAATATACTTGTGGGAGATTTTTAGCTTTACTGGTATTTTAAAATGAATAAATAATTATTTTGTCGTTATTACCAGGAATGGAAAGTTTTATTTAAAAAAAAAAAAATAAAATAAAAAAGAAAATTTAAAGAATCGTTTTGGCATCGAAAAATAGGCATCAATTTTTCCGATTCCGATACCTCCAAATTTTCCGATTTTTCCGATTTGCGATTCCGATTAACCGTCTTAACACTAATATATATTTATTATAATGATTATTAAATACTTACAGACAACAGTGTTTCACCATTACAGGAATCATCATTGCAGGGTGAAAAGATAATTGCCGGTCAGGAGATTCGAACCCGGCAATGAAGTCATCTCTGACTCTATTAACAAGGGACAAACCTTAACCGCGAGAAATAGCGTTGAAATTTAAACATTTATTTTTAAATGTTTTAACGCCTGTCAGAGTGATTTAATGGTTATGGCATCATGGTCTGTGCATACGAGGTAAAGTGACCGACTTTATATATCTATCTCTATATATATACAAAACTGAAAGTGTCTGTGTATCTGTGTATCTACCAAACTCCTCCGACAATTTTGGGTCTACGCACTTGAAATTTTAGATATAGCTTCCTTGGACATAGATCTAACTTAATAACTTGATTTGAGCCCAAAACAATAAATTTTAAGGGGTCATAATAGGGGTCAAAGTTTAAAAAAATTGACCTCTGCGGTCTCTTACAAATTACTCAGACAATTTCTGGTCTAAATATTTGAAATTTTACATAAAGCGTATTCAGAGATAGGGCAAACTTTTTCATCAGTTTCGGTCGAAAACTTTTACTTACCAATATATAAATGTATGTATGTATGTCTGTTTGCATGTCTGCCTTAAACTTTCAATAGAGGCGACGGATTTTATCAAGATCAGTATCGTTTTAAAGTTCGATCTTTCATACGACAAATATCGAAAAATTGGCTAAAACCATTAATATCTTCCCCTTCAACTAGGCACTTTTCTACAGGGTACTGGTCATTTTATTCGCCGCTATTTTTTTAAAGTTATCCTCTCCTTTAGATTGTGTAGTCTTAATTTAAAAAAATGTCGCTCCCTGTTTGGCAGTGGTCGTAACAGATAAACGTTAGGTTTTACCCCGTCCTTTTCCTCCTTTGCGGTATGGGTTCGAGCCTGCCTTCCTACTACCATTTTTTTTTTGCTCAACATACACATCCAGACACCCGGGCAACACCGGGCTGAAATGCTAGTATATATATATATATATATATATATATATATATATATATATATATATATATATATATATATTCTATTTGTAAAATTCACTTTGTGTCCGTGTTTGTGTGTGTTCCTTCCTCATAGGTTCCGAAACGGCTGAGCCCATATTTTGCAAATTCCACACAAAGCTAATTTATATGTCTGGCAATGTTCTTGGATATGTTTTGTACAGAAACTCATCTGATACGTATCGAAAATAAAAAAATATATAAAAAGTTCCGATCTTAAAAATAGTTTTTCTCTCTTATAGATAAAAAATTTTTACAGACGAATATTTTACGTTACACCAGCAAGAGAGATAATAAAATTTCAGCAAATCATTTCGTCTATAAAAAAAACAAAACAAATTCATTATAATCTGAACATATAGCTTCGTGGCAGTGCATTCGACTACAGATCGAAAGGTCTGTTCAAGTTTGGGTGTACTTCACTATTTTATTTTAATTGTTTTCTTATTAATGAGTTCAAGTATCGATAAAACAAGGGGACCATTTAAAATCGCCGCGAATCATTTCTTCGTTAGGATATTTTATAACTAAACATTAATCAGGAGTAATTTCCTGGGCATTCAGCTGACGTGATATTGTAAACAAACACAGACGGAATTTGATGAACGACATTATCATTATTATTTAATTCTTTTTTTTTTTGCAAATTAGTCTACTGGGCAAATTATTCCTCGTAATATATAATAATCAATAGTGGATTGATTTTATAATAACACATACGTAATAATAATAATACATACGCACACATTAACATATCGTGTTTAAGCGTATTGTACAATATCTATCTATATATCTATAAAAGTGAAAGTGTCTGTGTGTGTGTCTGTGTGTGTACATTTCTCGTCGCAATAACTCTGTCAATTTTTAGTCTACAGACTCGAAATTTGATATGCAGGGTACTGAGATTTGGAAAAATAGATGTAATCGGTTTGCGGCCAGAAATTTGGCGATTAAGGGGTCAAATTCTAACGATTTGACCTTTGAGAACTCTACCAAACTCCTCCGACAATTTTCGGTCTAAACACTTGAAATGTTAGATATACGTTAATTGGACATGGATCTAACTTAATAACTTGAGTTGAGCCCAAAACAACAAATAATAGGAGTCAAAGTTAAAAAAATTGACCACTTTTTTTTGTTTTACTCAACATACATCTCCAAATACCCGGGCAACGCCGGCCACCCATGCTAGTATATCTATAAAAGTGAACGTGTCTGTGTGTCTGTCTGTCTGTCTGTCTGTGTGTGTGTCTGTGTACATTTCCCTACGCAATAACTCTGTCAATTTTAAGTCTACGGACTCGAAATTTGATATACATGGTACTGAGATTTGGGAAAATCGATGTGATCGGTTTTCGACCAGAAATTTTGCTGTTAAGGGGTCAAAGTTCAACGATTTCACCTTTGAGAACTCTACCAAACTCCTCTGATAATTTTGGGTCTAAACACTTGAAATTTTAGATATAGGTTTCTTGGCCATGGATCTAACTTAATAACTTGATTAGAGCTCTAAACAATAAATGTTAAGGGGTCATAATAGGGGTCAAAGTTAAAAAAATTGACCTTTTTTGTTTTCTTTTTGCTCAGTATATACCTCACACCCAGGCAACGCCGGCCACCCATGCTAATCTTCTATACTCCTATAAATTCGTTTCTCTTTAGTGTGCATTGATATTCATATTAAAAACCCTCTTTTTCTACTGATTTAAAAAGAAAATACAATTTTCTCATATATGGGTTGTGGAAATGCATTCAGTAGCAAAAGATCATGCTAATTTGCATATTCTTTTAAACATTCATTTTAATTAATTCCCTATTAGTTTTTTCGGTGTCGGTTTTCTTATGGGATGATCATCTAGAGTTAACTATTACGTGTAATTATATTCATGCAGATATTCTACATGATTTATACTTGCATAATATTTGCGTAAAATCTTTACAGTAAACAAAAAATTGTTTCCATATATATTTATCTATACGTATATATTTTTGATTAATCTATTAGTCTATCTATCTATATCTATATATCTATAAAAGTGAACGTGTCTGTGTGTCTGTCTGTCTGTCTGTGTGCCTGTGTGTTTGTCTGTGTATCTGTCTGTGTATCTGTCTATGTGTGTACATTTCCCTACGCAATAACTCTGTCAATTTTCAGTCTACAGACTCGAAATTTAATATACAGCGTACTGAGATTTGGGAAAATCGATGTGATCGGTTTTCGACCAGAAATTTTGCTGTTAAGGGGTCAAAGTTCAACGATTTTACCTTTGAGAACTCTACCAAACTCCGAAAATTTGGGGTCTCAAGATTGAAATTTTAGATATAGGTTCGTTGGACATGGATCTAACTTAATAACTTTATTTGAGCCTAAAACAATAAATGTTAAGGGGTCATAATAGGGGTCAAATTATAAAAATTACGTTTTTTTTTTTTTTTTCTTTTTTGCTCAAAATACACCTCGAAACACCCGTGCAACGCCGGGTACCCATGCTAGCATATATATATATATATATATATATATATATATATATATATATATATATATATATATATATATATTACAGAAGATCAGGAAAATATCGGTACCATCGCTTTGAAATGCGAGTAAAGGAAACCTATAATCGGTCTCATATTTGCTCATTTTTTCCGATATATGTGTTAAGGAAAATATTTTTATTTATTTTTTTTTATAAAGGCCTCATCACTATCAAGGCCAAGAGGCCACTCAAGGATAAGTGTTAAAGAGTGTACCGTAGACAATTGGACAATAAAGTAATCGTTAGTAATGGAAATTCGATAAATTTGTTAACTTATATGGAACGGCTCATCAAAAACTTGTTTACGTTGGACTTGAAGACAACAATATTTGTAGTCAGCTGGAATGCAGGAAAACAGAAGACAATTTTATAGGCGTGCAGTTCTAAGAAAGAAGCTTTTTTCAGAGAATATACGTTTAGGTTTAGGCACAGATAAAAAGTGGGGGAAATTATTGATAGTGTTTTCTGCTAGACGGGTGTTTCTTGTGAAAGTTTAGCGAGGGGGCGACCATAGATTGGAACTCAGTCGACAACTTGCCATGAAAATAACGATAAAGCAGAGACATCCTGAATTAGTAAAAATATAACAAAAACAAAAATAAGAACGGGGATGGAACTATGCTAAAAAAGAGCGCATGAGTCGCCATGAACATTACATCCACCTCGAAAGCTATATGAATTGGATAAAAGAATTGATTGATAAACATAAAAATAAAGGAAACTGAATTTTTCAAACGAACTTTTAAAAACATTCCATTTTCACCCCAAACAAGGCACAGTGCCACTTTGATGTACGGGGTTACTATCGGGGACATAAGTTGCAGGAATACTATGTAGGGAGTTGGGCAATTAGATGTCTGTTCACGTTACACTTGAATTTCTGCATGTTAGTAGAGTTGGGAAAACAGGAACCCGGAAGGGAGTTCCAGAGTCTATCAGTTCTTAGAAAGAAATTATTAGAGTAGAAGGTTTTCTTACATCTAGGGATCTCTTATGTGTATGATTGTCGTGTTTGTCGGGAGTATTTACGTTGAGCTAATACAAGAGCTTGCAGTTCGTTGAAGCATCCACCATTAAAATACTTGTAGAACAGGTAGAGGGATGCAACATTTCGTCGATGGGACAGAGGTTGAAGTTTGGATGACAGTTCAGGACCTATTAGTTGGCAATTCTCTTTTGACCCCTGTTCAGGAGTGAGAGACTAGTAGCAGATGTACCAGCCCAAATGTGACAACGATAGTCCATACATGATTGAATGTTCGCCTTGTAGATGTACAGGATACTTTCAGGCATAAGTAACTTTCTAGCATGATAGAGAGAGCCCTCCTTCCTCGCAGCGGCCCTAGCAATGCTCTCAGTGTTACTGCTCCAACTCATGTTCCCTGTAAACGTTAAGCCGAAGAGTTTGAAAAAAGTACTTTCAGCTAATGTGTCTTTAGCCATAACTATTGATAGTAGAGAAGGTTTCTTGTAATTATTGAAGGAAACAAGTTTAGTCTTGGCAGCATTGAATGTAACCATCTATTTTTGTCCCCATTCCACTACAGGTTGGATGTATTTCTTTAGTATCTCTGTCATTTCCTTAGATATGTGTTCATTTGTTTTCCCTTCGTGCCTGTTACAGAGTGTCGTGTCATCAGCAAATATATCTATCCCAGAGATAATGTTATCAGGGATGTCATTTATGAATATTAGGAATAATAAAGGTCGAAAAATAGACTCCTGAGGTACACCCGCATTTATATCATATTGTTTTGATGTACGACCGTCGAGGACAATCTGGATTCTTCTCTTATTTAAGAAGGATTTAATTATGTTAAGCATTCGATCAGTGATACCGTATGATCTGATTTTACTGAGAAGACCATCGTCAAAACCTGTCAAAAGCAGTATGTATATATCTAAGACTACCGCTCTACCCTCCCCTGCTTTTTCTAGTATATGGTATTTTTTTAATTACATTTTCACCCCGAACAAGGCACAGTGCCACTTTGATGTAGGGGCTACTATCAGGGATATATAAGTTGCAGGTATACTATGACCCCATTCCACTACAGATTGGAGATCGTCCTCTACGGTTTTTGCCATTGTCTTGAATAAGACAAATGACACTTGATATTGAGGTTGAATCAACAACTCAATCAGCCAAGAAGCTGCACAAATGAAGTAAAAAAAAAGAAGCTATGTTAGCGCTGCTTAAACAAAGGTAAATCGAGTGTCGACGGGAAGTTGCAAGTCGAGTAGAGATCACATAGACTACTGGTTCTAAACGTCATTTTATTCAAAGATGTGAACCAACGAACAATAAAGCTTCCTATGTTATGTCCAGCCCCTTAAGGAAGAGACCAGACTGCAACTGTTGACCCTAGTGAATAGAAAATGCCTCTCACCAACTGATATAAAGTATTCGCTCTTGGCTCATAAATCACTTGAGTCTAGTGGAGGACACTCAACCGCCTAAGAACGTGTATGAGGCGATAAGAAGCTGACAGGCTACAAAACCGACATAACCATCTGCGATTGTGGAGAGCAAGGCATACAGTGCAACACTGCCTTGTCTACCCTCTACTACGCAACAAATGTAACTTATAAGATCTCTCAATGGTCAATCATAGTGCAAATGACTGCGTAGAGAGGTGGAAAACAGTCGAATTCTCACATGCTTCAAAGACAAGCACAGAACGAAAATGATGAAGAAGATGAAGAAGAAGAAGAAATGTTAGATAACGGGAGCCGTGTTTAAGGGTCTTAAACTTCGGAGCTCCCCCCCCTCCCCGGCGGTAGTTAAGATTACGTGATTTCTAGTGAGACATTTCTTATTGCTGGTGAGATGTCAACGAGCAAAAGCGTTTTTACAGGCTGTCCCAGAAATGGGAATAGCACGCGTTGGGCAGCTGGTGTAGTGAATGGGCTATCTATTGATCTATCTATATTACCCTCTCTTTCTTTCTTTCTCTCTCTCTCTCTCTCTCTCTCTCTCTCTCTCTCTATCTTATTCAGGCGTATGACGACAGCCTGTTTTATATTCTGTCCCGTTTAAAAAAAAAAAGCTTTCATAAACTACGAATTGGCACAAGTTTAGCAACAGACGCAAAAGCAACCTGGGATCAGAGCAACGACGAAATAATGTCAACCCGCGCGCGTAAACGTGTTAATCGTAATATAAAAGACGTAGATCAAAATAAAACTCATCAATGCTTACGACGCTCAATGTTAAATTCAATAATAAACGTTTTCGTATAATCTGCTAATGAACAGCATCATTTCACTAAAAACTCCCAGGCTAATATAATTAGATTTAGATAAAGTTAATGAAAATAGAAATAATTGATAATATTTTTACTTTTTTAATTTTACGTAAGTTTTCAAAAATTAAGGGGCCACTTTCTGGGACTTGCACTTTTTTTTTTTTTACATGGGAGTCGCCTCTTATCAAGCCACGAACGCCACTCGAGGATAAGGCTTAATGAGTGTACGGTGGTCACCAAGATAAGTCGTGGAAATGGGGTAGAAATAGATTATTTAAAGAGACGGCACAACAAGAACTTGTTTACATTGGACTTAAAGACGACCATGTTGTAGTCAGCAGGAAAGCAGAGTTCCACGCGTGGGCAGTTCTAGAAAAGAAGCTTTGTTTAAAGAATTTGCGTTTAGATTTAGGGAGATAGAGAGAAGTAGGGAAACTGTTGATGATTGTTGTAGCTAGACGAGTGTTTTTGTGAAAGTTTCGCAATGAGGACCATGAATTGGAGCTCAGACGAGCACTTGCCATAAAAATAACGAGAGAGTAGAGACAAACGGGCAACACCTTTTCTATGAGAAAGAGGCTGCAAGGAAGAAATACGAAGTTTCGAAGCCGTGTTTAGACTTTGTCAAAGAACTACCCGTCTATGGAACACTGTTCCACTCGCCTGCTTTCCAGCTGACTACAATATGGTTGTCTTCAAGTCTAATGTAATCAAATTTTTGTTGAGTTTAAATAATCAAATCATGCCCAATTTCCACCACTTACGATTACTGCACTGTTGTCCGGATGATGATCGTACACACATTAGTTTTATCCTCGAGTGGCCTACGGGCCTTGATAAGTCGTGACTTCCTTGTAAAAAAATAAAACCTACAAATAATCGTATTGACTGCACGAATCTAAAGAAAGTTCGTGTCAACATGAACGCATGTACAAATAAATTGTTATTAACTCCAAAAGTCGCGGCTATGCCTATATCTCTGGCTGAGACGCGGATGGTCTTTTAAAGCAAACGAAACCAAAGGAATATGCTTGCATAACAATACTTATACTAATAACTAACGAAGAAGAAGAAAAATTAACTTAAACCAGAACCAACACGAACGCATTTTAAAGGATTTTCTCGTGCACTTGTCGGAGAACAGATTAACAGTAAAGACATTTTCGCATTAAAAGATTTGTGCCGGCTTGAGAATTGTCGACAAATATACTGTCATACGAAATCCATCAGGTTTATCTCAACATTTAAAATAAACTTTTAAGACTTTTCCCTCACAAAACTGCTGCTTCCTGTGCAGGTGAAATGTTTAGTTGTTTTTACCTTTTCTAAAGTACTCACTAACAGTGGCCTGCAAAGATCTAGCTTATATCCTGATGGCGCCCGGGACAAATTTTTTTATATGCTCAAAGACTCAAATATATGTCCTACGAGAAAGGGGGCGTACTTGTGCAGAGAAGGTACTGTGCTGAAACATTAAGGTTATTATTTATAAACCCATTCTTAACATGGAGAAGGGAAGGTGTTTTGTAATTATTTTGTACTTTCACTTAACAATTTAATAAAAAAAATAATCATTGGAACTGGACTGGACCGAAGTCTAGTTGGCAATAGCCTTGCCCAAAGATAGAATGATAAACGTTACTAATGCAGAGAAATTACTGTACTTGAATAATAATGAAGCCTATTCTTAACATGGGGTGGAGAAGGTGTTTTGTAACTATTTTATACTTTCACCTAACAATTTAATACAAAATCTATTGAATTCTAATACTAACCTAAAGTCTAATTGGCAAAAGCCTCAACCAAAGATAGAATAATAAACGGTACTTATGCAGAGAAATACCGTGCCTAAACAATAACGTTATTATTTAGAAACCCATTCTTAACATGAGGAGCGTAGTGTGATTTGTAACTATACTGTGCATTCAACTAACAAATTATTTAAAAAAAAAAAAAGATAGTGTAAAATTTTAATTTAACTTGAAAATATGATAAAACCCTAACACGGTACTTTCTCTGCAGAATCGCTGAAATAGGGCGTAGTTTTTATATTTTTGAAACTCCAGAACTACCGCTTCGTTGCCACTGCTTACTGATCCACATTTTTCTAATCGAGTTTTTTCCGTTTCATTTTTTTTTTTACTATGGTATCACCACTTATCAAGAACCAAAAGCCATACAAGGATAAGGTTTAAAACGTGTCAGGTGGACGATGGGACAACACCATGATGATTAGTAACGAAACTGGTGACTGGACAGAATTTGATTATTTAAAAAGGCGACTCAACAAGAATTTGTTTACATTGGACTTGAAAACGATCATGTTGTTGTCATCTGGGAAGCAACTCCGTGAAATTCTCTTCCACTTACAGGCAGCTTTAGGAAAGAAATTTTGCTTATGAATATTTCGTTAAGTTTTAAGTTGAAAAAAAAGGCGAGAAAGGGAAACTGTTAACCGTGATTGTATTTAGACATGTTTCTAATGTGATTTTTTTTTAAAGAGGGTAACGTAAATTGGAACTCAGTCGAGTATGTGTCATGAAAATAACACAGAAAAAGACTAACAAAGTCTCTTCTCTGAGAAAGACGCAGTAGGAGAAGAAAAGATATATCGCCCACTAGATTTCGAAGTCGGTTTTGTACTCTGTCAAGGCAGGAAAAATGCACTCTGCGCAGCACCTGCCCAGATGTGGAAACAGTACTAAGAACATATTTGGCTCTTATATAGGTAGAAGACTCCGCCAGGAGTGAGATTTCTTTCTGGAGCGGTAGAATGATCAAAACATTTTTTCACGTAACATTTGTAATTGACTTTATGTAAGTTCGTGATTGTCAAGACTTCAGCAACTCATGAGTAGGAACTAAAAAAAAATTATACGAAGATCGTCCCAAAAGTAAAGCCTCTATCTTTTAACCCAAAAAGTTGAAGAGCTTTTAAGGTGCGCGTGGTACCATTAAAACGAGCGACCTTTTGTGTTCCAGAATTTATTTTTCTACAAGGTCACCACCATTTTCAGTGCACGTTTGCCAGCGATGAACGATGGCTATGCATGGGCGTCCCGAGCGCGCTTTTTCATGCTGGGATCGTACTAAAAGTAAAGTCCAATATATATTTTTTTAATTAAAAAAGTTAAAAAGATACGCAGGCAGAAATTGCACCATGAGAAGGATGTACAAAGACGAGATTGGTACCATTAAAACCATTGCCTGTTCATGCTCCAGAATTTATTTTTCTACATAGTCATCACTATTCCTAGTGTACTTTTACCAGCGATGAATGATGGCACTGCATGGGCGATCGAAGCGCGTTTGTCATACAAAGGACATTCCAAATTTTGTGCCTTTTCTTTTTTTTTACTAAAAAATTAAAGAGCTACGAAAAGGGGAGTGTTACCATTAAGACGATTGACATTTTGTGCTCCAAAATTTATTTTTCAATATAGTCATCACCATTATCAATGTACTTTTGCCAGAGAATTAAGTTATGCACCATTGCTTTTGACGCACGTCCATGACGGGGTTTGCTTTCGCAGAGCATCACACCGTCAATATTTGCAACAGAGAGATGAAACTTTGATGTCATGAACGCATAAATGCATAAATTCAGTCATCATGACAATGCAATTTGCAATAACCTCTGATCCATTCGGGAGGAATAAAAAATAGGAGACATTACTTTTGCAGCGCGCTTGGTAATATAAAATTTGGAGTTAAATGTCTTTTATTGAGTTATAAAAATATAATGGAAATAAGTTACAGTTTCGCTATTTGCGTTTATTGGTTCCTTCCCTTTCAGCTATCTCTTTTGTTTTATTGTGACGACAATATTTCCTTGCTTTAACTAGAAAAAGGTGAAGAGACTTTGCTTTTGGAACGACCCTCGTATGACAAATCACGCTCCAGACGCCCGTGCACAGCCATCGTTCATCGTTAGCAAAAGTGCATGTAGAATGGTCGTGACTGTATAGAAAAATAGATTTATGTAACACAAAAGGTCGCTCGTTTTAATGGTACCGCTACCGTTTTCGTAGCTCTTTAACTTTTTGAGTAAAAAAAATCAGAGGCCTTTCTTTTGGAATGACCCTCGTATGTTGGCATTGTTATTTCCTAGTTTAGTCACTGAGATAGTGTCGCCGCAATAAAACAAACAGCAACAACAAAAAAGATATACTTGAAAAAGAAGAAACAAATTTTATTTAGAAACGTATGTTATATCTGTTGTGATGCTAAGTGCCATTTGTCCTACCGTCTTTTGATGGAAGGAGAAATTCTTCTAGACTGGGGAAATTTTAAAATAATTATTATTTGTTAAAAAAAATAGTCTTCCTTTGTTCTGCCGCAAAGATTTGCCGAACAAACGATGAACTATTTGCATCAATATTTGCATCAATATTTGCTTCAAAAAAAAAAAATATGAAAGATTTAAATGCTAATAAGAACTAATTTCTTTTCTAGCGTTTGTCTGGAAATATTTTTTCTTACAATCTAACGAACGCAGAACAAATGGAGCAAAGTGTAGTTATTCTGAATGAATTACGACATCTAAGCATCAAACAGAAGCCGACATTTTGAAAAATGCCTGAAGAGCGAATGGCAAACGCTTCGTTAATTCTAGTATTCTGTTCCATTCCAGAATCTGTGAATACGAGACAAAAAGTCAGAAGGGTTGATGTAATTTATTATTTAAATCACAACAAAGAGTTCATATTCTTAGTTCCACCTGAATAATACAATACAAACGAATGCTAAAAGGAAAATTAATTAAGAACAAAACGCAGATTCCATGAAAAAAGCTTATTTCCTAGAACTGCCCGCACGTGGTTTCATTTGTCTGCTTCTCGACCGATTACAATGCAGTAGCATTCAAGTTCAATGTAAACAAGTTCTAGCTAGGTCGTCCCCTTAAATAATCCAAATTTTACCTAATCTACACCATTAACGATTACTACACTACTACCTTACATTCATCAACCCCTTTTCCTCGAGTGGCCTCCAGGCCTTGATAAGTAGTGACTCCCTTGTAATAAAAATTGTAGAAGCATTGCCGTGCTGACAATGAATAACGGCACGTCTATTTCACATCGAATATGATATTCACATATTCAAATAGTCAGAAAGTATCCTGGCGTTGCATTATATATTAGGACCCTACGCCAGTAAGTAGCAATTAAATTAACTAGTATGAATTTTGGCGAGGGTTCCATTCGTACATGTTAAGTTAATCTGGCGGTAAGCAAAAGTATACTCTACTGCATGGGACGTGATTGAAGCGGGGTTCAAATGTTAGCTCTTTAGACGAAACACGCTAGAAATGCAAGTGTCGAACGATGTAATGAAAGAAGACGTCACGAGTTCAAGAAAAAAAAAAAAAGTTCTGGACAGTATCTCGTTGGAAGTTAGAAGCGAACGGAACCTGAATATAACGTAGAAATCTAAATGAATGTTGCCTGGAGACTTTGGCCGTGTGTTTTCCATTTTTAAGAATATGTTAAGAAAATTAATAAGTAAGGAACTTATTAGTTATTCGGTGTTTTTCCCAATTAGTAATAATTCGCCTTTAAACAGAATATCAACAAGAACGAAAGGACCATGGCCAATCATGAACGACGAAAAAAAGCCATGAAAGAAAGATCAGCACTTATGCATAGAAAAACTTTGTTTTATAGCTTGCTGTTCTTGATCGGACGAGGACGGACATGTGCAAGCGTGCGTTTATGAAAGCGAACACGTGCGATTTGATCGCTCTTTGGTGAGGGCGCACATGTGCAAAGCTACGCGTAGATGTAAACGACGTGTGATAACCCGCATGTATTAAATATTATATTCTCATTTATCCGCATAAATTATATTACGAAGATCGTTCCAAAAGTAAAGCCTCCTATTTTTAACTGGAAAGGGTGAAGAGTTATAAGTAGTCTTTTTTGCACACGAATTTTTTTTTTGCATAGTCACCACCATTCCAGTGAACGTTGCCACTTAGGCTAAGTTAAGTTAATTAAGTTAAAAAAAAAAAAGTAAATAAGTTACGATGTCTCTTCCCCAATGAGTAAACTCTCTCTTTCTAAATAAAACCTTTAAAAGCTCAGCTAGTCTCCATTATGTCTCCATCCATGAATAGATTCGTCTTAAGTTAAACAGAAGATCAACAATCACGAGAAAATCACGGCCGGTCATAAACTTCGAAAGAAGCGACTACAAAAGAAGGACAAACACGTATAAACATCACGAACAACGTACGTATAAAAGGAATTCTATTTGATTTTATTACTTGATTGCTCACGAGTGAGAACGCACATGTGCACTCAACGCGTTAAGCATGTACGAACTATATATATTATTTTAATTGGAATTCATTATTGAGATGAGTATTATTTATATAAATTTATTTTATTGCGGACTATTATTCTCATCTTTATTAGATGTTGTTTCACGACGTTTCGACAAACTATTACTCTGGCCTTCTTTAGTTAGTAACCGCGACGGATAGGAATTTCGAATCTCCTAACTGCATTCTCAGCAATCACTGCCATCCATAGTTGTTGTCGTCTCACCACGTTTTGGCCAAGTACGGATGGCAGTGATTGCTGAGAATGCAGTTAGGAGATTCGAAGTTCCTATCCGTCACGGTTACTAACTGAAGAAGGCCAAAGGAATAGTTGGCCGAAACATCGTGAAACAACAACCAATAAAGATGAGAATGATAGTCCGGAATAAGATAAATTAACATGTACGAACTATTGTTTAACGTAAAAATATTACTGTTGTGCCCTTGTTCTTGTTCCGTCACTCATGATTGGGTAGAAGTTCCAAGTAATTCGCAATTGTAGAATCGCCTGCACTGCAGATTAAACCTTCAAACTGCAGAAGAGTTTTACTTATAACTAAGTTTTACCAAGTACTTTATCCACTACGTCAGATGCTATTGCGGACGGAGGTTACACCGACCAAAACGTTGTGAGAATAACACTTAAGATGAGAACAGTAGTCCGAATAATCCGAATAATATTATATACATATCTTTATGTGTCATTAAAAAAAAAAATGAATGTCTAGACTTGTCCAAACCGGACCGGATCGAAAGGCTTTCCTGTTTTTAAAAAAAAAAAAAAAAAAAAAAAAAAAAAAAAGACAAGATAAATCTTACTCATATTCTATATCACCTTGATCTTTTCTTTGCTTTCGGTTTTTCTACTTTTTTTTTTTTTCAACAAATAGAAGATTGTTTGTTCCTGAAAAACACGAAAAACGTGCAGGAACCTAAGCTGATGGACGCGGCGTGGTAAGTAAACAGATTAGATATTTTTTTCTTTGTGTGTTAGTCTGTGTGTATGTGTGCTTGTGTCTGTTTCTGTATGTATAGGAAGCGCATTGAAGTGAGTTGTGTATGAAGGTTTACGTGTGCGTATGATATTAATACACGATTCAGTCAAGTTATGTTTGTGTGCGTATCCTGATTCTGCGTGAGTATGTGCGCCTATATTTTGGAGTCTGGTCAGCTTCCATGTGTAAGCGAATATATTCTACACGTATGTCTATATGATAATAATAGTAACACGAGAAAAATGTATTCATGTGAATGTGTCTCTGCTTAGCTGGGTTTAATGCTAGTCCGAGGAAGGTTAATTTTATAGGTATAATCCCCAACCTATGTATATTGCCTTTCTCTTTATCTTCCTCTCTGTCTGTCTCTCTCTCTTTCATGGTCTGAAGCCAGAGCCTGGGAACAACAAAGGGTAATAAATCATATAGTAAACCCTTATAAAGTAGGGACGCATCTGAATTTAAACTAGTCCTTCCTTCAGCATGCTGCAGATATATAATCAGCTCAATGGGGGGGGGGGTCAGCCCTCTAGAGCTAAAGCAGATTAAATGAGAGTAAACGACAATGATTTAGTACGAGTACAGTTACATGTTCAAAGAAATCAAGACAAAAACAACCAGTACTAGTGTACGATCGCTTCAGATACGATATCGAGTTTATTTAAATATAATATCCTTATCAGCGGAATGAAAAGTGTGAGAGGGAGATTTAGAACCAAAATAATGATCAAACGATATCGTCTTTGAAACGATCGTACACCATCTCTGGTTGTTTTTGTTTTGTTTTCTTTTAACATGTAAGTGAAATTATACTAGTTCATTAATTTCATTTAACTTCCTTTTAATATATATATATATATATATATATATATATATATATATATATATATATATATATATATATATATATATACTAGCGAAAGTACCCGTCGTTGACTGAGTTCAAAAACAGCCTACAGAAAATGGACTCTGATTTATGAAAGTATGATAGATTATGAAAAGGAAGGGTTGTAAAGAGATAGCTTCGAATTTGGGGTATCAACACCAAAGCAAAATATGCTGAAAGTAAAAATAAAATAGATAAACCCCATAATTTATTATACCATATCTGTTCACACTGAAACACTTATCACAATATTTTGTGGATCTATATTAAAAAAACCTTGTTAAACTTTGTGACATATTTCCATTCTAGGGAGGTCAGGTGCGAACGAACACCCCATAATTTTATTATACCATATTTCTTCAAACTGAAACATAATTATCATAGGCTGGAATTATGGTTCTAAAAAGATAGGAGCAAATGTACATACGGCTAGAGACACTATGGAGTTTCTCAAACAACGTTATCTCTCGCTATGGCAATGTGAAATGGCCACCACGTTCCCCAGACTTGACTAGCCCCGACTTTTTCTTGTAGGGATATCTTAAAGAAAATATCTATGTTAACAAACACCAAACCCTGCAAGAATTGAAGGAAAACATCAGGAACGAAATAAGGGAGTTAAATCGCAATCCAGAGATTCTGCAATCTGTCATGAATAATGTTTTCGAAAGGGCATAAATATGCGAAGCTGAAAATGGCATTTTTTTTTTATAAATAAAGATTGTTTGAATTTTGCATTAAAAAATTTTCCCAATGTCTTAGTCAGCTTGTGTTGAAATTACAGAAAGATGTCTTCAAAAATAAAGAATCTATTTAAGTTCAAACACATCAGTGACTTTTTGGACACCCTGTATATTTTTAAGGAGCATCATGGCTATGATGAACAGTAATGGTGCTTAAGAATCCTCTTGGAAGATACTCCTTTGTATTTTTATCTTTGTTATGTATTGACCTTCAACTGTAAGTTGTTCGCATATCTTTTTCATTCAAATTGATAATCTTGTCTGGTAGTTTGTTCATTCCCATACATTCTCATATTCATTTTTGTGGGATCCTGTCGCACGCTTTCTTGTAGTCGATCCATGGCATGGCTATATTTTTTTGTTCTATTGTTTTTTTTTAAATTTCCTTCAGGGTTCTTTGGTCTATGTATAGTAGATCGCGTTTTTCTATTTTTGGGGCATACTTTTTTTTTTTTTTTTAGTCTTCTTATTCTTGTTCTTATTGTAAGAGTTCTCTTAAAGAACTTTTTAACCAATAAACAAGTTTTTCATTCATAATGATTTTAGTTGGTTGGTTGTTTTGGTTTTACGGCATATCAACCTTTTTCAGATTATTTAATGCCGAATCTAGTTATTTTGAGGAACGATTTTAATGGAGTATATTTTTTTTTTTTACGTCAGATTCTATTTAACCCATAGTTGGGACCCTAACAGGTACTACCACTCCGGGCCAGAGTGGACCTGGGAGTAAAGGTAATTAAAGGGTGGCTCCACACTCCCCAAAGCCCGCAAAGTGGGGCCTCACCATCGGATATAGTTTTAGGTCATATCCAGGACCTAATGATTTTAGGTTGAGGAGTAGTTGTTTTTTACTAAAAATATTTGGGTCGCAGATTTCTTGTAGCAAATAATTTTTCTTATTTATTATCATAAGGCGATATATATATATATATATATATATATATATATGTATATATATATATGTATATGTATGTATATATATATGTATAAAAGTGAAATTGTCTATGTGTGTGTACATTTCCCTATCAAACTACTATGTCAATTTTAAGTCTACAGACTCGAGATTTGACATAACATATATTGAGATTTGGGAAAATCTTTTTAATTGGTTTTCGGACAGAAATATGGCTGTCAAGGAGTTTGACCTTAAAAACTCTACCAAACTCCTTGGCCAATTTTGGGTCTAAAAACTTGAACTTTTAGATATTGGTTACTTGGACATGGATCAAACTTTTTAATTTGATTTGAGCCCAAAACAATAAATGTTAAGGGGGGGGGGTCAAAATTGTGGTCAAAGTTAAAAAAAGTTGACCTCTGCGGTCTCTACTAGATTAATCAGTCAATTTTTGGTCTAAAATTTGAAACTTTACATAATGTGTATTCAGACATAGGGCAAACTTTTTAATCGGATTTTGGCCGATACTTAAAGCTAAGGGAGCAAAGTTTAAAAATTCGACTTTTGCGATCTCTAGCAAACTATTAAGCCAATTTTGGGTCCAAAAATTTGAAATTTTACATAAAAGTTGAAAGAGTTGACCTTTGCAGACTCTAGAAACTCCTCCGCTAATTTTGGGTCTAAAAACTTAAAATTTTAGCTGTAGGACATGAGTCAAACTTTTGAATATATATATATATATATACTAGCATTTCAGCCTGGTGTTGCCCGGGTTTTTGGATGTGTATGTTGAGCAAAAAAAAAAAAAAGTGGTAGTAGGAAGGCAGACTCGAACCCGTACCGCAAAGGAATAAAAAAAAAAACGGGGTAAAACTTAACGTTTCTGCTGTTACGACGACCGCCAAACCGGAAGCGACACTTTTTAAAATTAAGGTTAGACAATCTAACGGAGAGGATAACTTTAAAAAATATCGGCGAAAAAAGTGACCCCCCCTCTGTAGAAAAGTGCCTAGTTGAAGGGGAAGATATTAATGTTTTTAGCCAATTTTTCGATATTTGTCGTATGAAAGGTCGAACTTTAAAACGATACTGATCTTGGTAAAATCCCTTGCCTCTATTGAAAGTTTAAGGCAGACAAGCAAACATACATACATACATACATTTATATATTGGTAACTGAAAATATTCGACCCAAACTGATGAAAAATCTTGCCCTATCTCTGAATACGCTTTATGATATATTTTAAATATTTAGACCAGAAATTGTCTGAGTAATTTGGAAGAGACCGCAGAGGTCAATTTTTTAAAATTTTGATTCCTATTATGGCCCCTTAAAATTTATTGTTTTGGGCTCAAATCAAGTTATTAAGTTAGATCCATGTCCAACGAACCTATATCTAAAATTTCAAGCGCGTAGACCCAAAACTGTCGAAGGAGTTTGGTAGGGTTCTCAAAGGTCAAATCGTTGAACTTAACCCCTTAATCGCCAAATTTCTGGCCCAAAACCGATCAGATCGATTTTCCCAAATCTCAGTACACTGTATATCAAATTTCGAGTCTGTAGACTAAAAATTGACTGAGTTATTTCGTAGGGAAATGTACACAGACACATACACAGCCTCATAGACAGACACACAGACACGTTCACTTATATATATATATATAGAGAGAGAGATATATAGGGGCGTGCAATGAGTAATTCCCCTGACCCACTTCCCATAGCAGTAGAGCAACGAAACTTTGCACAGTCTTTCTCTACATAGGAACCATAATATCCTCAAAAGTGAAGCATAATAGGCTCCTGTAATTGTGGATTTGCCAGGAAATCTTTCATCACTACTCCGTCCTGGTCCCAGAAGACTGTGAGCATGACCTTGCCAGCGGAGGGCTGCACCCTTACCTTCTTTGGAGGTGGTGAGTCCAAGTGCTTCCACTGCATTGACTGGGCTTTGGTCTCTGGATCATAGTGATAGATCCAGGTTTCATCCTGTGTAATCAGTCTTTTGAAAAACTTTGACTAATATTCTTGGCACATCTCCAAATTCATCGTCGAGCACTCGACGCGTTTTCGCTTCTGGAATTGTGTGAGCAACCTGGCAATCCATCTAACAGACACCTTATTCATATGCAAATGGTCATGAATGATAGTTTCCACAGACCCTGTACTAATCTTGACATCTTGGGATATTTGGCGAATAGTAATGCGCCAATCTTTCAAAATGGCAGCCTCAACTTGACGGACAGATGCCTCATCAATGGCAAAAGGGGGCGACCAGGTTTGGGAGCTGTTTCCACAGACTTCCGGTCATGTTTGAATGCACGATGCCAGCGTTTTACAAGGTCATATGATGGGGCATTCTCACCATAAGTTTCTTTCATTTCATCAAACATCTCCTGTGGTGTGCGTCCTTTCAAATACAAAAACCGGATCACTGCTCGACATTCAACAGGCTCCATTTCAAACCTGACTCAGTTCAAACACCTAGCTGTAATTTACCACATAACCCGTAGAGATATAAATCATTGCACATAGATGTGTTATCAAATAGTAAATCTTTGACAAAGCAAATTCATCAAGGTAAGAAAAATTCAACAATATTAGAGGAGCAAACAATATTCTTTAGGTTTTATTTTGGGCGTGTAGTAAAGTGAAATTGCGAATTACTTAGGACTTCCATCCAGTCATGGCTGACGGAATGAGAACATACTACCCCCTTAAAGTAAATATTGGATTCTGTTCGAAATTCCATCTAAATTCCCGAGTTCGACAGAAACATTCCCGAGTTCAATAAGATACACCTGAGAAGGTTGGAGGTTACATTGACCGAAACGTTTGTGAAAATTATACTCAAGATGAGAACAGTAGCCCGAACTATTCAAATATTACAAACTAGCAGGGACGCCTGGCGTAGCCCGTTCGTAAAGTACACTTTAATATGATTTTTTAATTTTGCAGATTTCGTATATATTATTATAGAGTTAATGTTCTATCAATATTTTTATATATTATGAAGTTGCGATTTCAAAAATAAAAAAATATATCCATATGTCATGGGTTCATCAGCTTGAATCGAAACCGAAACCAAAACTCATGATATATATATATATATATATATATATATATATATATATATATATATATATATATATATATATATATATATATATAACGAGTTCCTTCAGCTATAATCGAAACGGAAACGAAAACTGATGAAGAATTCTTGGTATAATTATATATTACAAGAAATGGAAGTCCAACTATAATATAAATCTCACCCGTCTGTTAAAAATGCATGTATGCATGTATATATGTATGCCTGCCTTAAACTTTCGACAGTGGCGACTGATTTTCATGAGATCGGTATCGTTTTGAAGATCGACCCTTCGGATGACAAATATCGAAAAATTGGCCAAACATATTAATTCCTTCAATCTCAACAAGCCACTTTTCTACAAGGAGGGGGTCACTTTTTCGCCGATATTTTCGAAAGTCATCCCCTCTTTTCGATTGACTAGCCTTAATTTAAACCTTTGCCACTTCCGGGTTGGCGATGGACGGAAGGGCAGAGACGTCACAATTTATTTTTCACGTTCTTTTCCTCCTTCGCGGTAAGGTTCGAGCCTGCATACCTACTATCACTTATTTTTCCCTTTTGCTCAGCACACTCTACGAAACATCTTCTCCAAACACACCCGGGCAACGCCGGCACCCAGGATAATAACAATTAAACGGCAGTCGATTTGATATAAGCATAACACAATAAATATATAACACACACTATCCTATTAATATTAATAATTAGATATATCAAATAATCAATCTATATATCCATGAAAGTGAAATTATGTGTGTGTTTGTCTGTGTGTGTACATTTCTCCACCAAACTAATCTGTCAATTTTCAGTGTACATACTTGAGATTTATACATAAGGGCTATTGAAATTTGAGAAAATTTTTTTAATTGGTTTTCGGCCAGAAATTTGGCTGTCAAAGAGTCAAAGTTCAACGATTTGACCTTTGAAAACTCTACCAAACTCCTCCGCCAATGTTAGGTCTAAACGCTTGAAATTTTAAATGTAGATAACTTGGACATGGATCAAACTTGTTAATTTGATTTGATCTCTCAACAGTAAATGTGGAGGGGTCAAAATTGGGGTTAAATTTTTAAATAAATTTGACTTCATCGGTCTCTACCAAATTACTCAGCCAAGTTTTGGTCTAAACATTTGAAATTTTACATAATGTGAATTCACACATAGGGCAAGCTTTTTAATCGTTTTTTCGCCGACAATTTGGCTTCCAAGGTGTCGAGGTTCAAAAGATTTTACCTTTGCGGTCTCTAGCAAACTATTCAGCCAATTTTAAGTCTAAGTATTTGAAATTTTACATAAAGGGTATTCAGACATGCAGCAAGCTTTTTAATAAGGTTTTATGCGAATATTTGGCTGTCAAAAGGTCAAAGTTGAAACAGTTGACTTTTGCAGACTCTACCAAACTCCTCCGCCAATTTTCGGTCTAAACACTTGAAATTTTAGATGTAGATTACCTGGACATGAGTCGAACTTTTTAATATATATATATACATACATATATATATATATATATATATATATATATATATATATATATATATATATATATATATATGCACATAAAGTCATGAACAGTATATAGGGCCCAGCAAAGCCGACTGAGCTGCTAGTAAATAATAAAAGCAAAACAAAACACTCATTTCATTTCAATTGCACATTTAACATTTTAAATATAACGGCTACATTCATTCCAAGAGAAGAAAAATTGCATAAATTTTTAAAAAATGTCTAAGGGCTGTATGACCTTTAAAAATCCCATGCACTCGATGCCAGAGCGCTATATACACTTATAGATAATAAACAAAAGAGAACATTAGATGAACATTACCTGATGAATGTGAGGTAGACAGGTTAAAAGAAACACATTAATATTGATCATGTTCGTAATTCCAAAAATTATCCTATTAATATATAGAAACCGTCGGATGTATTACTGTTCGCCTTAGGAGCTCAATCTTAGAAATGTGGAAGGTCACATTGGTCTTTTATCTAGCGGAATGGTGATGATAGGTCGAGCATCTCTATGCCTTTTTTCGTCTTTAGTTTAAGTTTCCTAATCCTTGGGATTACGGTTGTATGCCAGTATTTCCACCAAACACAGGGGATATTCTTCAAAACGGTGGGCAGGAACCAAACGAGCGAATGCAAAACAACGATGCAGTTATGTAGATACGTGCGTATCTATTTATTTTTCCCTTTTCTCACGACGGAAATGTTAGATACAAGGTCGGTTTTAATGTGATGTGATTATTGCCCCCCCCCAATAGGAGAACTCTGAACGGGACCAGAAAATACCACAGTCGAGTATTTCTCCTCTTCCAACTGACGACAGAACATATGCTCTACTTTCATCCGAGATTCGAAGATCAGAAGCGCAAGAAAACCACTGAACGTTGTTATGGTTTTTTTTTTACATGGAGGTCACCACTTATCAAGGCCTTGAAGCCACTCGAGGATAAGGGTTATTGCGTGTACAGTAATAAATGGGATAGCATCGTAGAAATTGTTACTATTGGAGATTTGATAGAGTGTCTTACTTAAGGGGGCGGTTTGTTTATGTTGGACTTGAAGACATCCAAGTTCTGGTCAGGTGGGAAACAGGCAAACGGAAGAGAGTTCCACAGGCATGCACTTCTAAGAAAGGAGCTCTGCTCATGGAATTTACGCTTGGATTTAGGCACAGATAAAGACTGGTCCAGAGATTGGAGCTCAGACGAGCACTTACCATGGAAATAACGATAAAACAAATACAGGCTCGCAACGTCTCTTCTGTGGGAGAGAGGCTGCAGGGAAGAGAAAGGGGCATCCCCCCACTAAGCCACGAAGTCTATTTTGTACTCTGTCAAGGTAGGATAGGCTATTTTAGCAGCTCCTGCTCAGATGTGGAAGCAGTACTCCATCCGTGGACGTACTTGACTTTTAGTCTGCCTGTTTTGTGTGTGTATGCGTGTTCAATGTTACGAGCTACAAATGTTCAATGTTAAGAACTACAAATGTTCAAT
>NC_136504.1:37306833-37329333 GCF_053919585.1 Euprymna scolopes | reverse complement strand
CGTAAATCAGCATTAAGAAAACTGTTGGCCTGCATTGAAATGTACAATCTGTCTTCCTTAGGCAAAACGTTTGGTGTCTATCTGAAACCGAATCTATGGCATATTCGGAAACCTTGACATTCAGCGTTTTTTTTTTTTTTAGTATGAATACAGTTGAATTTATCTTCGCACATTCTGATTTTGCCAGCATCTGTTATATTTCTTCGTGCCGAAAGCGAACGTATGTTTTGTAATATGTTGATTCTTTGGACTAATGTTATTATCTCGAGTGCTATTCGTTCAACGTTTCGGCCGATATAATCTCCGAGCTTCTTTGAACTCAGGGAGTCTTTCTGTCCTGACATCACAAGATAAACTATGAGATAAAACAGGTTGTAAATTACACTCTTCTGGAGGTTGAAGTTTCAATCCTCAATGCAGGCGATACGAAGAATATAATTATGTATTGTTTAACACGGTCAGGGTTGACGGAACGAGACCATTCCCCCACCCCTTTGTTTAAATAAAGTGTTCACTTCGAAAGATTATTGAGTTTGATAGGATACACCAGAAAATGGTCAGAGATTACATCGGCCGAAACGTTGTGGGAATAACACTCAAGATGAGAATAGTAGTCCGAATAATTCAAATAATCAAAATTATCAATCCTTTACACGTGTTTGTGTAAGGATTTTATGTGTACGTATATATTGTAAATAAATAATTTGTAAACGATACAACTGAGAAATATTTTGATATATATATATATATATATATATATATATATATATATATATATATATATATATATATAGAGAGAGAGAGAGAGAGAGAGAGATAGTTTTCTTACATCCCAGCCGATTTAAAGCAGGAAATATAACTTCATTGAGCTTGTTTGTGAAACAATCTGGACGATACTGTATCTATAACAAAACTATATATATACAAACTAGCAGGGACGCCCGGCGTAGCCCTGTCGTAAAGTACGCTTAAGTATGATATTTTAATTCTTGCAGATTTCGTATATATTATTATAGAGTTAATGTTGTAATTGTCTGTATTTTTGAGATGAGGTGTTTTCATTTATTGAGATTGTCGGACTGACTTCCTCATCTTGGTTGATGAAGGCTGGAGGGCAAAACGGCCGAAACGTTGTGACTATAACAACTAAGATGAGGAAGTCAGCCCGACAATCTCAATAGAGTTAATGTTCTATCGATTTTTATATATTGTAAAGTTGCGGCCAAATTACGCGAATTTAGCCTTTGGCGGGCATGTTTTTAAGGCTAAATGACTTTGATATAACGACAACGCTACAGTATATGTATTCTACCAATTAATTATAAGACCCTGAAAGGATATGAGAATAAAAAATTCTTGTAAATATTAATGTTTTTTTTTTTATTACATTTGTTTTAGGTGAATTTATGTGTTTCCATAATTTTCCAAATTTTTTTCTTGAATGAATAAATTCTCTCGTGATATTAAATCAATAGTAGAACGCCATAAAAATTTCATTACTATCAGATCTCTTCTAAAATATCAAGGTCGAATTATATAGATGTTTTATTTATCACGCAAAACTTACTCATAGTAAAAGCTCGATGATTGCTTACGTATAGCTATAGAGCATATCTTGTTAGATTTCTCCCCTACTAATCTTGCACACACACACATATATAAGACAGAGAGAGAGAGAGAGAGAGAGAGAGAGAGAGAGAGAGAGAAAGAGAGAGACAGACAGACAGAGACAGAGACAGACAGAGATAGAGAAAGAGTGTGTGTGTGTGTGAGAGAGAGAGAGAGAAAGAGAGAGACAGACAGACAGAGACAGAGACAGACAGAGATAGAGAAAGAGTGTGTGTGTGTGAGAGAGAGAGAGAAAGAGAGAGAGAGAGAGAGAGAGAGAGAGAGAGAGAGAGAGAGAGAGAGAGAGAGAGAGAGAGAGAGAGAGACTATTAAGTTAAATTCCAGTGATCAAAATTTTATTCATGTTTTCGTTCAATTTTTCAAATCAAGTCATATGTTTACGGACCGTTTCGCTTAGAGATAACCAACCGCATTAGTACGCTAATTTTGGGATCTTATACCGTATTGTTACATAAATGGTGGATTTTACCGATTTCGATGATAATAACAGTATAAGAGCGTGGAACATTTTTTTAAATCCTTATTCAATCCAGGATGATGAAAGCACACATTCTACGAGTTTGTTGATCATTCCTATTAATTCCCACTGTCTTTATATAATAGTGCCAAATAATAAGTAGAACTTTATAATTTCTATATATGTGTATTTGCATAAGTATGCGTTTTCCTGTATGTATATTAGTTCTTACTTGTTTGTTTGTTTATTTGTTTGTTTGTTTGTATGTGTTTAGCATCCGTTGGATCATGTTTAGTCCCGGTGTAGGTGACAAATTGCGCTCAAATGGAAGCAATCTAAGCCTATTTGGAATGAATTGGGCCTTTAACTGGTGGCCCAAATCCTGTCCGTGCACTAAGTCGAACCCATTGTACACATTTTCAGGTCCGAAGAGTAGGAGGGGAAGTACGTATTCTGAATTAAAAGTGCAGTTAAAACGTGAAAGACAATGCTTAAGACCAGTCGATTCAATCTGCGCGCTTAACGCTGGCAATTCTTTTTGATTAGTTAAGCGTGACAGACAAACGGCAGAGGCCGCACACACACACACACACAC
The DNA here is from genome assembly GCF_053919585.1 of Euprymna scolopes. NCBI lineage: Eukaryota > Metazoa > Mollusca > Cephalopoda > Sepiida > Sepiolidae > Euprymna > Euprymna scolopes. Next base: position 37,326,652 of record NC_136504.1, on the reverse strand, counting down.
ACACACACACACACACACACGAATCCAAATCTATATCATATTTCTCTTAATCTGTTTGTCTGTGAGTTCGTCTGTCTATCCCTTTCACCTTTCTCGAAAACTACTGGCTGAAATTTTGGATAGACCTTTGTTATGATAAGGTGAAACGAACAAAGTATTATGGTATCCGGTCGATGCTCAGTTGGGGATTAATAAGAAGTTAATAAGGATTAGTACAATACAACTCTAGAGTTTTCTTGGAAAATTACTCAGCCGACCTCGCTAAAGTTGTTGTATGGAACTTTGTTATGACAAGGTGCAGTGAACTAAGTATTATGGCATCAGATCGATGCACGATTATGGATTAATAGGGATTAATATTTAATGCAAAATTTAGTACAAATTTAATCATATTTTATGGTACATATTTAATAATAATAATAATAATAATAATAATAATAATAATAATAATAATAATAATAATGATTATATATATATGTATATATATATATATATATATATATATATATATATATATATATATATATATATATATATTAGCGATGTGACGATTCCAATATTTTTACCGATTCCAATACAATTACCGATTTCGATTCCGGAATAAATAAATCTCTAAAAATGTAACTATATAGTTGTATTTTTCTCTGATAACCATAAAAAAAACACACATGTTAAATATGCAAATATTTTCGTAAACGTAAAAATATACTTGTGGAGGACGATCTATCGATTTTAGTTTCACTGCTGGTTTAAAATCAATAAATATTTATTATTTTATCATTATTACCAACAATGGAAAATTTAGCTTTAAACAAAATCAAAGAAAAAAAAGAAAAGATAATTAAAAGAATCGTTTTGGCGTCGGAAAATCTGTACACATTTTTCCGATTCCGATACCCCCCCCCAAATTTTCCGATTCCGATACCCCCCCCCCAAATTCGTTTTTTTCCGATTCCTGATTCCAAATCCGATTAATCGCCCCAACACTAATATATATATATATATATATATATATATATATATATATATATATATATATATATATATTTATATATATATATATATGAACAAATGATTAATAAAACATGTTAAAAGACATCTTGAAAAAGAGTTAAAAACATATTTAATTTTAAAAAAGGAAGCACATGATTATATATATATAATAGCATTATAGATAAGACAAAACCATATATATACATATGTAGTAAAGACACCTATAGTTAAGGAGCTTATATTCTATTTATACCAAGGTATTTCGAAGCCTAATGTTTCTCATCAGAAGAGGGGCATGGGGGATAGGTTGCAAACATTTCAATGCGACATCTAGCTAAGGGGATAATTAGGAGGGATATTAAGGTATCTGGATATAAGGGAGTAATATAAGAAGGGGTGTGAATTTGGAGTTATAATAATGGGGGATATGAGAAATAGGAGTATAATACAATATGGGGAAGGATGAGGACGATATGGAGAGAAGACACTAAGAGAGAGGGCTGTACAACAGGTCAGTATATATATATATATATATATATATATATATATATATATATATTTCTGTGGAAATATATTTTATTTACTCATAATATGTACCAGTCCATATTTAAAAAGCTCAATGTAATTACAGAGCAATATAGTGAATATATAGCAATATAGTGAATATATAGCAATATAGTGAATAAATGAAGACTATATTCCAAAGTTCAAGATGTTGACCATCTTATAATTTATTCCTTTAAGTCAGTTGACATTTACAATTCTTGACAGTATCTGCTTCGTAGCGCAAAATCAATCATTTAATTATTATATCAATCAGTGAATCTATTTTGCCCTTAACTCATCAGAAGAAATAGCAACAATCAAACTGTCAAAAGCAAAGTCCGTTTTGACATGATTAAAATCCGAAAATTTGATGAGAAGCTGTAAATACCTTATAATATGTTTCCATTACGCCATTTTGAATTTTAGAATAAAGTCACTAAACCCAACTATTCGTACTTACAATTTCTAATTAATTATGAATATTTTTCCAAAAATGTTCTATTTAATAATTAGTAAATTTATTAATTCTAATTAATGTATTCATACTTATGAAAATAACAGCAATAATTATAAACTATTATACATGTTTGCATATACGAAACTAAACTAAATTAACAAACAATTCACAATTTATTTCACACACACACGCATATATATATATATATATATATATATATATATATATATATATATATATATAACAGAAATGTGAACTGTTGAATCACGCATTAGATGGGTTGAATCAGCCGTTGGTTGGTTGTTTTGTTTTACAGCATATCAACTCTTTTCAGGTTATTTAATGCCGAATCCAGTGATTCTGAAGAAAATTATTTTAATAGATTATATATTTTTTTTCAAGTCAGTTTCTATTTAATCCATAGTTGGGACCCTAACAGGTACTACCTCTCCGGATCACAGTGAATCTGGAAGCAATGTCAATTAAAGGGTGGCTCCACACTCCCCAAAGCCCGTAAGCTGGGGCCTCATCGTCGGGTATAGTTTAAGGTCATATCCAAGATCGTTTGAATCAGAAAGAGGCAATTTTACAAAGGTAGTTAAATATAAGGAAATAAAACGATAAATTCCAAAATTAGTTTTTCTGCTCTGTGCAGCTAATTAAATACTATTACTACTACGGTGATATTTCCAAAATTTAACCCAATAAATCGACTGAGTGATGTTTGGGTGGACTGAGATCAAAGTGTAATATCAGTTATGTCCTTAGTGAAGGAGGGATTTTTCTAGACAGATAAAATTTAATTTTTGTCCCAAATCAGTGCACTCGTCTTTCGGGAGACGAAATTTACCATATTTAAATCCGACCCTTGTGTCTAACTCTTCTCTCGTGGGGAGGCACGTAAATAACAACCTATCGACTGACTAACGAACCTTCCCATAGAGAGACATGTACGCATCTTGTTTCGATGAATAACACGCCCGATTGATGGAATGTTGCAGTTCTATGCCTTTTCTTACGTGTACTTCCACTTTCACGGAATGTGCTGAACCTGTACCTCCTTTAATGTAACAACTCCTTTAATGTAAAAACTCCTTTAATGTAATGACTCTTTTTTGTGTAAATACTCCTGACCAGCAAATTTCCACGCCCTTATTGTAGAGGTTCTCAAATGCCGAAAAACTTTCTACTCTAATAGGTTTTTTGTTCGGACCACTTTTGTTTGGAATCCCATCCCTGCTCCCCGTTTCTCCGATTGTACCAACATGCAGAAATTTAAATGTAAGGTAAAACATTTTTACTTCACCCCAAACAAGGCACGTATTAAGATGTAAAAGGCTATTGCGAATTAGGGATCATGCCTATAGGAGCATTCTAAGTAGGAAGTTGTGTAGCGACAAATTCGGCGTGTTAATACATCTTGTTATACAACTCGTCACTTAAGATGATCCCTGTAAATTTGGCTAGTACGTACCAGTGACAACAGGCGTTATTTGGAGTGAAAAAAAAAAAATAAATAAATAAAAAAAAATAAATAAATAAAAAGAAGAAAGTTTAAAACAAATCAGCACTAACCTTTTTTTTTTTGGTAGATTCTGAAAAAAAAAAAATCCAATTGGAAAAAAAAATTAATTAAAAAAAATACTCGGATAATTTAACTCCACTGACGATTTCGGAATAAAACGATTTGTTTTTCCCTTTTTGGGCTTCACGTGAGGAGGGAAATACATCCACCAAAGTCTGGCTTTAAAGCGACGACGGCGACCACAACGACATCGGTCTTACCAGACAAACTGCTATTCTCCGTTTGACCACCTTCCACACCTGAGCACGGTACTCCTTCTCCCTTCCTCTTTTTAGACGCGTATATGAATGTTGTAGTTGGCGAGGGGGGTGGCGGTTTAATATCACCCCCTCCACACTTTGTCTGTCACAAGCCTTACCCCCTTATCATCCCTCTCTCTTTCTGTCTTTTTCTCTCTGTGTCCAGTAATGCATCGTTTGAGAGCAAGATAGTTTGTTCAGACTGCCCAACAATCTCTTCAAAAATGTCTGCACGCCCTGCCCCGTCCTATCAACCTGCTATCCAGTGCCCTAATACACCGCAAGGGATTGGTTTTTTTTTTCACCCTTTCTTTGTCGTCATCAGCGTTGTCGTCGTCGACGTGGTTGTCAACCCCTCTAACTACTCAAGTTTAGCTTCCATTCGGTATGCATTGAACGTTGGTGACACTGCTTAATAGTTCCTTCCGTATATTTTACCTGACACAAGGTTCAAACCATGGCACATACTTATAATGTACTTTGGTTTTCTTGCGTTTGAATAAAGTATGGATGCTTGTTTATATTGGTAATCTTTTAAACGAACACATTTCAGGTGAAAGCATTATTACGTACTTACCTGCCATGTCGAAATTTTTTTTCTACTGGGTCATTTTTCGTAATTTTTGAAATTTATACTAAATAAATTCTAACAGCTACAAAAAAAAAACCAGTAGAGAAACAATAGAACATAGAATTAGTCGTATGTTTTAATGGAGAAGAGTTCTGCGACTAATTCAGTATGACAAACAAAGGATATAACACTTGACTTAAATCGACAATTAAATTTTAGAACGTAATTGGGCTGATGCTTCTTTTTGGGTTACGAATAGATTTTGCAAATCTTTTACTGCATTGTTTTTCGTAAGTTTTGGAATTTATACTAATTTCTAACATGGCACGCAGGTACATTATACTGTTTTCACCTGAACGATCACTAACATAAACAAGCACCGAATTCGGAATTAGGAGTCCATTCTCTTAGGCATTGCGTACTCTTTTAGAAGAGGGATTGATTTATTGCTATCCTCCCCTAGCGGCGAATGCTGACGGGTCTGTTCTCGACTATTTTTATAACCCTCTCGAGTGCACACTTCGGTTCAGCTAGATTCCCTTACTCACTCGTCTAGCTACAGCAACTGACAAAGTGTCTTTCTTAGAATTACTTTTCCGTGGAACACAATACCGTGGGGCAGCTTTTCAGCTGACTATAACATGGTAATTTTCAATGTGAACAAATTCCTATTAAGCCATTCTCTTGAATAATAATAATAATAATAATAATAATAATAATAATAATAATAATAATAATAATAAGACACTAACTAACTTTCGTCATTTTCAATTACCACCGTGTTGTGTCACCAACCACCTGACACTCATTAGAAATTATCCTCGAGTGGCCTTTGGGCCTTAATAAGTTGTGATCTCCCTGGTAATAAAAACAAAAAAATAAGCAAAAAACAAACAAACAAACAAACAAAAATTTTAAACTGACTTTCTTTCTATCCTCGTTGAAGCGACTAATCTACCCCCTTCATTAATTTCTGCCATTTTCTTTCTTTGGCATTCCCCTTCCGTTTATGGTTAACAGCTCGAGGTTGCCCGCGATTGAATGAGTGTTTCACACTCCTATATTTTATTGTCATCGAAATCAGTGAAATCGCCCATTTTTCAATCAAATAAATGGCCTGCTCTAATTGGGAACCGCGACGGTGCCACCGGAAGGCAGCCTCACACGTCTCTCTGCGGTGACTTGGTTCACAATACATTGTAGCTTACATTGCACTGTAGAGAACCTAATGTTGATTTTATAAAATTATTTTTTTATAAAATGCTTCGAATTAAAGCGTTTAAAATGCAAATATCAAGTATCATTGTTCAATTGTATTCGAACGCGCCCCTGTCATGTCGGGCCTTTCTGTTTGTGTGGTAATAAAACTTTTCAAACTTAGTCAAAATCGCCTGTTCATTCTTTCATCGGATTATTTCGACTATCGATCATTAATACTCATTGAAGACATTCCGATACAAAAGCTATCTAAAAACTGCCTGACACATAAAGTACACTTGTGTGAAATGAAAAAAAAAAAAAAAAATATCGGGCCAGCCGTTTAGGACTTCATAGGGAACGAATTCTCTCTTTCTCTCTTTCACACACACACACACATACACACACACCAACAGACAAAATTCCTTTTAAATAATAGTGGATATTCTTTTCTTTCCTTTCTTTTTCGTTCCCTTCTTCCTTTCTTTTTTCTGTCAACTGTGCGTTTTGCTTTCATTCTTTCATTCATTCATTCGTTCATTCAGTCATTCGTTCATTCAGTCATTCGTTCATTCATTCTTTCTGCTCTTAGTTTTATCATACTTTTTATTCTTGCTTTATTCCTTACTTTCATTAATATCGCCATCATACATTCTTTTCTCTATCCCTTTTTCTCCCCCCCTTTCTTCCATTCTGTGAATCCTTTTTACTATTATCTCCCTCCCTTTTTTTCATTTTTATTTTCTTTGTATCCTCTCTTGTACTCCTTTTTCTCCCTTCCTTCCTATGATTTGTTTTCACTTTCTTTCTCTTTCCTTATTTTTTATATATTTTTTTCATTTTCTTCATTCCATCTTGTTCCCTCTCTATGTTCGTTCTTTCTTTTTGTTTTCTTCACTTTGTCTTTTTTTCTTGTGTCATTTTTGCTTTTTTTCTCTCTTTTCTTTCATCCTTTCTGTTCTGTCAATCCTACACTTTCCCTCTTACTCTTTTTTATATATTCCTTCTTTTTCTTTTTTTCTTTTTAATTAATTAATTTATTTATCATTCCTTTTCTTGCTTATTTCATTCCTCTTCCTTTCCGTCTTTCCTTTTTCCATTTTTTCTTTCCTTCTTTCCATTTTAAGTTTTAAAATTTATATATTCTTTTTCTTTCTTTCTTTCCTTGTTCTTTTTTCTTCTTCTCTTTAATCTTCGTGTGTTATTATTAGGACTGGGATAACAGCATATTCTTTTCGTTGTTTTGACTCTCTAGTGTGTACCCGTTGATATCATATATGTTTTTTTTTTATATACTGATGTCGTACTCGGTTGATTAAGTGTGTCTGCGTCTGGTATATACTTGGGAGTCAAAACAATGAAAAGAATAGTCTCTTGTCATAACCCTAGTGATAATTTAAAAGCTGTACTTACTCGACATAATCATGTTAACATACCGGTTCTCGTTAGTTCATCAAAGTTAAGCAACGTTAAGCCTGATCAATATTAAATGGCTGACCATTTCGGAACACAAGATGCTGTATAAAGGAGGATATCAACATCTCCCCGCAAGAGCTGCAAAAACCTAACGTCGAGTCCCCCCCCCCTGATGGAGATTGCACCCATCTGGTACTGATCAGGTTCATCGTTGCTTAACTTCGGTGATCTAACGTGATTATGTCGCATATGAATGACCAATTTGGGAATACCAGCTAACTGGGGGGGGGGTCGACACCTCCATGCAAAAAGCATAAACGCAGTAATCTCCCCATAACGGGGATATACATACGACTGGGAACCGCTTGTGAATTTCATACTCCCATGAAACTTCCTCCTTCGGAGGAAACCGATTAAACACGCTTTAGGGTTAGTGCCGCAGTTCCCGACGTAGATATGCCTGCGACTGGGGACCGCTTATGAATTTTATATTTTCATGACACTTCCGCCTTCGAAGGAAGTCTGTTCAACCTGCCTATGGTTAGTACCGCTTCAGCGTTGTAGTGAAGACATTTTAGTTCATTTTTTTTCTTTTTTTACATATTTAAATATTAAAAAAAAGTTATACAGAAAAAGAAATCAAATGTTAGTTTTAATAGTCATCACCCCTTTTTCTATTCTTCAGTTAATATATGAGTTATCCTGGTTGTTAATTTTAATTGAATTCAATCGAAATAAGCCATAAAGGTTTACAAACCCATTAACATTAACTATCCATGTGGGGTCGCAGAAATACCTGGTTTAGGACCCAGGCGCGGGGCTAACCCTCTCGGTGCTGATGGACATGTAGATCTTCTCATATCATCCATCTAGAAGATGGAAAACTCTGAAGTTAAACCTTGGAGAGGGAGGCCTTTTCAGTCCTGGACGACAACCTTCCTAAAGCTTGTGACTCGAACAAATTACCGGTTTGCTAACCTAAACTGCTTAAGGAGTAGATAGGTTCTGCCTATCGCCCGGCTCTCATACTCCTTCTTTGCCTATTACATATTTGAATATTAAAAAAATAAAAACTTATAGAGAAAAAAAAATCAAATGTTATTTTAATGGTCATCATGTCTTTTCTATTCTTCAATTAATATATGAGTTATCTTCCTTACTGATTTTAATTGAATTCAATCGATATAACCGATAAACGTTTACATATTACAAGTTTTTAAGACGAAACAAAAACTGAAAAGAAAGTCTAGTTTATCAGCTGTTTAGTTCCACGGCGTGACGAACGTCGTTAGTTTATTTTGTCACGCAAACGTATATGTTTTCGGTGCTAGTCTTTCTCTACTTTATCGTTATAGTCATGGAAGGTGCTCGGCTGAGCTTCAATCTATGTTCCTTCCCGTAAAACATTCACAACAAAAACGAGTAATGTTTAGCGACCTCAGTTAAATCCCATAATTGATAGTAATTTTACACATCAATGGTTACCCCGTAATTTCAAAATCGCATCGAACACGTCTAAACTTGAAAAGTACATGAGCAGACACCTCTAGATATGTTGGTGCCTTGGATCTTAATAGATATTATAAATATGACTATTGTTCACTGATAGATTACAATAGGTAAACAAGGAGTCGATCTCTTACGACGAAAAAATGTGTAATTGGATTTGGAAGAAAATAAATTACAATTTGCAATCGGGTTGAGTTACATATTACTTTGCGGTAATATTTTTTTGAAAAGTAAAACTAAAATAGTTAAAAGTTAAAAACTCCTAAAGAATATATACTGGAACAAACACATTGCGGACATCGCGAAGGCTGTTGTGAAAAAGGTGGATTCCCTCTATCGAGCTAGAATGCTACCTAGACCTGAGAGTGTCCTGTACCTCTGCAATGCCATCATTTGCCAATGCATGCAGTATTGTTACCACATCTAGGCTGGTGCATCTAATACTAGTTTCTCCCATGGAAAGGGCCCAAAAAATGAGTCTTCAATCTAATAGGTCCTACTTTGTCAACTAAGCTGCAAACCCTGTCCCATCGCCGTAATTTTGCATCTGTGCCTGTTTTACAAATATTTTAATTGAATGTGCTCTTATGAACTAATTACAGTTGTGCCCCCCCTCAACGTACATATCTCCGACAAACGCGCTAAGCAACAAAATCACGCCCCTTCACTGTCGAGATCTTTAAATGTTATATGGCTTTCTACTTTAATAGTTAATCTTTCCTGGGCATGGCAAATAATAGCCTCTTACGTTTAAATGGCGATATGCCTTGTTTGGGGTGATCGTGAGTAAAATAAATAAATTATTGTATTTACTGTTTATAGTAATTGTCTGTATTTTTGAGATGAGGTGTTTTCATTTATTGAGATTGTCGGACTGATTTCCTCATCTTGGTTGTTATAGTCACAACGTTTCGGCCGTTTTGCCCTCCTATATATCAGATGTTTTATATCGAACTTAGGAACCGTTTGTAAAGAGTCTCGAACCCAACCCTTTATTACGGGGGCTAGGCTCTGGGACATAGTTGCTGATTCTCTGTTTTGAATGTTACTTTTCACTGCCTTCGTTCAGGATTGAGCTCAGCACCTTTGGATAACTGTAAACTTTGATACAACGTCTAGGACCACTCGGCCATATGTCACTAGGACAATTCTTAGTTGGTTTTTGTTAATGTTAAACCTATGTTGTCATTCAAGGTTTTCTCTCTCTATTAGAGGTGTCCAAATTGAATTCAGCTCTACGCTTGGTTTACTCAGTAGGTTGTTATGTCCGAGCATGTGAGCTGTTTCTTAAAGTTTTCTCACTTTCCAGTGGGTCTTTCTGTTTATCATTTTTGCTGTTTATGTACTCTTGTTCACCTCAAGTAAGTCATATTGCCACTTGTACACACGGGGCTACAATTATGGACTATATCTAACAGGATACTGTGCCAGGAGATGAGCAAGATGTCACATTACAGTTACACTTCTATGTGTTAGTAGAGTCACAGTGTAACGTAGTCGTTACATGTCAACACTCGGGACCCACACATTGTATGAAGACTGTCGCAAGGAAACAAAGACAAGGAAAGAATTCGACATCCCCTTTTTTAATTGAAACAGCAGACATTTATTTACAGTTACTTTCAGAATAACGGCCTGTCTCTTGTTCAAAAGTTTTCTCAGACTCCAATTTGCTTAACAAGACTCCGCTGTGTCGAACACGTGGTATTCTGTCCGGTCATGCTTAAGACACGCCTTTTCCTGTCGGACCACGCGTGCAACACGCTTGTTTTCGCTCTCTCGCGTCTCGAACATGTCTCAAATCCATTACGTCTCGAATACCGGCTTCTCTGAACACGTGTCCATTTTTATTTATCTCTGCTGTGACATCACATCGCGCATCCGGCTTGGTCACTTGCGTATGGCTGCTGCTACGGCTAACCCAGCGTCAACAGCCTGTAACAGCAAGACACATACAAAAAACATGTCCATTCAAAAAGTAGGAGTGCTTTTACCCCCAACACTTGTGCCGTTTCGTCATGACGTCATAACATGTGCTGACTTTCTTTAGAACTGTTCATCTCGGGATCATCCAGACTAAAAAAACTTTAATATTATGTTTAATCAATCACTATTTAAATGAAAAATAAATCTTTCTCCTTTCTTTTAAGTTTCAAATGTACCTCAAATTAATCTACATGATGTCCGTTGTTAAATTTAAATTCTGTTGAAAATCATTTTTTTTTTTTTGCTTTTCAAACTATTTTCAATCGTATCTAATATCATCCATGTTGTCTAGAATTTCTTTTATTTAAATACCTGTGTCCTCTTTAACATTGTTGTTACGTAACATCGCACAGCCGGCTTGGTCATTTGCATATAGCTGCTGCTGCTAACCCAGCGTCAGTGGCTCTGTTACAAATAGGAGCGGAAAACAAAGAATGAATCCCGAAGTCTAGCAGTTGGAGGGAAGGACCATTACTTATCATAACTGGTTTAGAGTTGAATCTTTTTTAGAATTTGTTTCTCAACTCACGTTATGTGTTTTAAAGCAAGCGTGGCAAACATGCTCATTAGAAGCTTATTTCCACAGGCATAAACTTTTGAAAAGTCGCATCTCACTTCCGTCGTCTTTCAGGAAGCTTCACCACCGAATGTACACGACTTCTCCAGTTCTCTCGATCTCGCACGACAGTTTGTAGGTCCCGAACACTTTCTAACCGTGTGTCCTGTAGCAGTTTGTCAATGTAGGTCATTCTACTTCTATCATGGTTTGGATGTCCATCTGTTGATATCCAGAGAACAAGCTTGCTGGCTACCTCTTAGCTGTGTCTCGTGCATCCTTCTCTGCTGTACTTTCAGTGATACTGGTGGTAGGTCACCATAAAGTTGGTTAGCTGCGTGGCCCCTCCATGATGTATTGAGGGCTACCCTAAGCATCGGTGTGTAACAGCTATCCAATCTCTTCTTCAGCACATTTGTAAGAGTCCATGCTTCAGCACCATATTTCTATATTAGACTATTTCTACTGCGGCAACAAAGAGTTTTACTTTCAACTTTTCTGAGAGAGTGGATAACATGTCTTCCTCAATTTGTAACATGCACTCCATGCCAGTGCTTTTCTCACTTCAAAATCTTTTTTCGGTGCTCTCTGACCATGCGCTAAGGTACTTGAAGTTTTCGACAACATTGAGCAGAGTCCCATCAAGTATTTTCACTGCAATTTGAAAAGTGAAATGATTATTTTTTTTTTACTCACATTCATCCCAAACAAGGCATATCGCTACTATTTGGAACCATGCCTAGTAAAGATGGTTTACGTTACATTTAAACTTCTGCATAGCAGTACAGTCAGGAAAGCAGGTAGCAGGAAGGGAATTCCAAAGTTTAGCTGTTCGAAGGAAGAAAACATTAGAGTAGAAAGCTTTCTGGTATTTAGGGACCTCAACAGTGAAACAAGCACAGAGATGCAATTTTCCTCACTCTCCCCCAACCAACACTCTTACACACACCTCCACTTTCTTTTCCACCTCCGCGTCACGGGTTCGAGCCTGCCTGTCTACTACAACTTTTTTTCTTTTGCTCAACACACTTACAAACACCCAGGCAACCCCAGACCCCCAGGCCATTCTCTATATAAGTAGTGACTCCCATGTAAAAAATAAATAAAAAAATAAAAGTAGAAAAACACTCTGCAATAATTTTTATAGCAGGATTGCTGTTATAATTGCAAAAGTACGGCATTTATGACAATACAAACTAAGTGTTCTGTGATCCTTGCCGGATTCTGAGTTTGACACGGCTGCTTTAAAGCATCTGATATTTGCATCATCTTTGTTTGTACGTATTAATTGGATTCATCGTACTACTGTTCTCATCTTGAGTGTCATTTAACAAAGTTTCGGTCGGTGTAACCTTTGACCCTCTTCAGGTGTATCTGGTCGAACTCTGAAATCTTTCTGTCGAACTCCGAAATTTGGACGAAATTTTGCACGGAACCGTTTTATTTACTTCACAGGTGTAGCAATCTCTTGTTCTGTCAGCCATTACTGAATAGAAGTCCTGAATAATTCGCAATTGTATTTTTGATGAGAACAGTAGTCCGATGAATCCAAATAATACGAATAACCAATGCTTATTTAAAAAATTCAGAAACGTCAGCTTTTGTTCGTAATTCAAAATTTTAAAGCAGTTAAAATGAAGGTCATGTGTTAGTGATTGTCATTATTATTGACATTTTTTTATCCGTAAACAAATTTTGTTGTGACAATATGCGTGATATTATTCTACATACAAATATGGAAGTATGTTATCATGAATAATAATAAGACACTGTGTTACGACGTTGTCCGGGAAAATACGTGGGTGAAAAATACAGCCTTTGTTTATTAACTTATATTTCCGCCAATAGAATATATGGGGACAATCTCAATTTATTTTATACATAAAATCAAAAATTATCTATTAGAACTAGTTGTAGAATAAATAATAACAGGATAGTGTTTCACAAAGTTGCCTAGGAAAATACGTGGGTGAAACTTCTGACAACCTTCGTTTAAAAAGACACACAAAAAAATGAAATAGTGAGTCGGACTAAATAGTTTAATTAATGTAAGTGAAAAGATTATTTTTTCCTAACTTGTACATGCGTTTTCTGGTCATTTCGACATGTTTTCTCTTGAATGTAGCTATTTAATTCTTACAATTATTTCTAGCTCTTATATAGTTAATACGAGGTTTCTTCAGTAAGTTTAAAGATTTTTTTCGTATGGAAACTTTTATTGATAGTACATATATGGAAATTTAGTCCCATTTTAAGTAATCTCCTCCAGCTGTAATGCACTTGTTGTGCCGTTCCAACACCTGCTGGAAAGCCCCATGGAAGTGCTCTAGTTTGAGCGTGTCAATAATCCTCGTCACAGCCTCTTTCATCTTCTCAAATGTCTCGTAACAACAGTCTCTAAGGTTTTCCTTGATCTCAGGGAATAACCAAAAGTCACATGGAGCAGGATCTAGACTATATGGAGGATGAGGAACTGTTTTGGTCCACATCTTGATCATGGTAGCGTCTATTTTTCTGATCTTCTCTGAGCACCTTTGGGACAAATCTTCTGCATCTTCAGTTCCTCATCAAACTGTGCACTTATTGTATTTATAGACATACGACGGTTCTTATCCATGAAATTCTTTATTTGGCCAATCAACTCTGGTGTTTGGACTTTCTTACTCCCCCCACACCTCTCATCATCTCTCACAGACTCCATGTCTGTCTTGAATCTCTTATGTCGCTCAAAAACTGATGCGTAATTCATGCAAGATGGTCCGAAACCAGTCTGAAGGATTCCATACGTTCCTGTGGCATTTTCCCAAGTTTAAAATAGATATTTACTGCATAACATTTTTCTAAAGTGCCCTCACGTCCAGATTGCATTTCTGACATTCAACAGCTGTGACAATCAGGCTTTAGTAGAGTGTATTCCAATTCCTGCTGTAGCTGTTCATTTCAACTTTAAATCATAAAAATTGGTCAGTCATCTCATAAGATGTATAGCAATAACATACTGAATTTTCAAAAGTCTACGGCAATTTTAAATGTCTGTACAAAAAAACTCTCGAAACTTATTGAAGACATCTTATATACTTATGCTATTATTTAAATAGTAACGTAATGTGCGTTCAACTAATAAAACAACTGTTAGTGCGACGTTGTTACTAAAAAAACTATGTGGTTTACAGAAAACTGAAACGACAAATGGATTTAACGAGTCGAAACGAATTCAGTTTGTTAAAAAGAGGATTATATCTTTTGTCTCCGTAAAACGTTTTCAACAGAAATAGTGAAATTTTCCAGCTTTTTCAAAACACGCCTTTCACTGAAGCATTCTTTGTTAAACTTTATTTCTGTTTTTATGAACTTGAGAAAATCTATTAAAAATGAATTTCCTTATTTTATAGACTTAAAAGATAATTGCACCCAGTGACCTCAATTGGAATCGGAAAGGACATTTCGATGGTGTCTTTAGATTATCTAAAAAATTAAACTCATACGGAAACTTATTTGAATGTTTTACATGATAATCTACACACACACACACACACACACACACACACACACACACACACACACACACACACACACACACACACATATATATATAAAGGTGAGAATGTGTGTGTGTGTGTGTGTGTGTTTGAGGACACCTCGTAGCCTATATACTCCACGAATTTTTTTATCTACAGACTTAAAATTTGGTATATGGAGTATTCAGACATGTGGAAGACTTTTTAATCGTGACAGATTACTTATGTTAAGAATTATTAGGTTTGGAAACACTTTTTGAAGATCGTGGCAAGCTGATCTAATGGTTAACGTACTTGACTCACTGTCCTGAGGATTTGGTTTCGATTTCAGCTCAAGTATTTATTTCTTTACTCACAAGAAGTGAACTGTTTAGAAAAATAAAAACATAATACTCGCATGGACATGTCTCAGTTTCTGTATGCATTAAAATATAATATTTATGCATATTTCATAACCAGCAACGTTTTTTCTTTACTCCATCAGTATTTAGTCTACAGACTTGAAACTATATATATGGTCTATTCAGACTTCTAAAACAAAATTAATTTGGGTTTTAGCCTAAAAAGAGCTACTTAGAGGTAAAAATTGAAAAATCACAACTTGGCATGGGTAGTTTGACGTAATGTGTATACTGTACGCATGCGCAATATATAATTTAACTGAATGAATTTGTCAAGTTCTGATATGTATGTTATTAGCTCGTATAATAATGAATATCACTACTGTGCTAAGTGTTTTGGTTTCGATTCTAGCTGATGGTAGCAAAGTTTTTAAAACTTTCACTACTAATATATGCGATAAAAGATAATAATAAATAGAAAATTAGCTCTCTAATAATAAATATGAAATCTTCATTAATTAAAATATCATATTTTAGAGTATTTTACGACTAAGCAAAGCCGGGCGGCCTACTAGTATGTATGTATGTATGTATGTATGTATGTATGTATGTATGTATGTTCATGTCAGGCCATGTCATATGCTACTGGTGCCATATAACCCAGTACTACCTGCCTCATGGTCGGGTCACCGGCGCCTAAACTGGTTCCCCCACCAGACTTGTTTGGTGAGGAGGGCGGCTAGTCTCCCTGAAGGATTAAAAACAAGACCTTCCAAAGGGCGAATGAACTCTTTTTCTGAGTCAACGGCCAACTAGCACTGTGTATATTTGTGTGTGTATATGTGTATTGGGGTAGAGAGGGCTCCCGTAAGCCGTGGTGAAGGCAACCTTTCTAGGAGAAGCAAATCTCTAATTTAAAAAAAACCATAAAGCGGAAGACCAGTACCCGCATTAAGCTGATATGCAGTTTAATTTGTTGCTCTTGCTTGTTGCTGGATCTCAACATTTTGAACCGAGAGAGAGACTTAGCTGTCGTACAAAGCTAAGACTCTGTAACATCATATTTGTATAGATACTCCCTCAGACATTTGGAATCATGGATTTTAAATTTCTGAGAGAGTGGCACTCGTCTGACAAGACGTTGCAATCATCATTTATGTATGTATGTATTTATGTATGTATGTATGTACACACACACACACGTGCACACACGTGTGTACATTTCACTACGCAATAACTCTGTCAATTTTTAGTCTACAGACTCGAAATTTGATATACAGGGTACTGAGATTTGGGAAAATCGATGTGATCGGTTTTGGCCAGAAATTTAGCGATTAAGGGGTTAAAGTTCAACGATTTGACCTTTGAAAACTCTACCAAACTCCTCCAACAATTTTGGGTCTACACACTTGAAATTTTAGATATAGGTTCGTTAGACATGGATCTAACTCAATAACTACATTTGAGCCCAAAACAATTAATTTTAAAGGGTCATAATAGGGGGCAAAGTTAAAAAAAATTGACCGCTTTTTTTTTTGCTCAACATACACCTCCACATATAACGCGGGCACCCATGCTAGTATATATATATATATATATATATATATATATATATATATATATATATATATATATATATATATATATATACATGTTATATATATATATATATATATATATATATAACATGTATTTTAATTAGAAATCAACTGAGTGCCCGTTTCTCGTAGTAGTTCTCAATATTTCTTATAATTTTTTTGCCCTGTCAAATTATGACAAATACCGACTTATTATTTAAGGCCGCGCCCCAGCGTTAACAATTCCTTCCTAACTAGACAGTGAACCGAATTAATCCATTCGCCCCCCCCCCACATGATATTTATTTTCATATCAAAAAAAAAAAAAAAAAAACGAAGAGAAGAAGAAAGAGGTCAGGTAAAAAAAAAGTTACAAAAAACAAAAAAACAAAAAAAAAACGATGAGGGGTTAAAGGTAAAAAGAAAATGAATAATGCTATCTTTTGTTCCCCACCCCCACCCCGCCTCAGGGTCAGTAAAATTTCATCGTCATATCAGATAGTTGCCAGGTAATGGTCCGGGTAGAGCGCGAGTCGGTCGGTTGTTGTAAGGCATGATCACACGGCCAGCTGAAAATACAGGGTGTCCCACAAAATAACAGGAAATTTCGCCCATTTCATTTGTATGCACATGTGCCATTGTTTGAAATAGAAAACAATTGTTGATAACAGAACATTTGTTATATTGGAGCTAAGCAATATTTCCTTGAAGTCTATTGGCTATATCAATCAATTACTTCACTTATAATTAGGGCTATGACAACAGCATATTCTTTTCATTGTTTTGACTCTCGAGTATATATCCGACACAGTTAGACACAATTAATCAACAGAGAACCACATTACTTTGCATAAAAACAATCAATGGTTATATACCTGAGAATCAGAAAAAGTATTTTTTAACATGTTTTATTAACTATTTGCTTTTATATATATATATATATGTGTGTGTGTGTGTGTGTGTGTGTGTGTGTGTGTGTGTATACTTTCAATAGCGTAAACGTATATATAAAATGTATTCTTATGTATGTAAATAATTGAAAACAAAGAGACGCATACATTTATATGGAGTAGTTCAATGTCTACAAGACTTCTGGTTAATAAGCACAACCTGCACAGGGGTTTATCAGGAAAACTGATTGCTTATGCTGACTGCATTACACATAAACTCTGTCCAAATATTTACATATCATAACTAGGGCTATGACAACAGAATATTCTTTTCATTGTTTTGACTCTCGAGTATATATCCGACACAGTTAGACACAATTAATCAACTGAGAACCACACCACTTTACATAGAAAACATATAAGATATCAATGGATATATACCCGAGAATCAGAAAAAGGAAAAGAATATGTTGTTGTCATAGTCCTAGTTATTACTGAGCAATCGTGAAGTGCACTCTTCAATTCAAAAGTACGAAAAAAGATTAGTTGCATAATACACATGTGAAATTCAATATAAGATTACAGAGCATCAAATACAAACAGATAATAATACTTACACTTTAAATAAGCTTCAATGAGAAGAAATACACCATCTCTGTGTTGTCGCACCTGCGGAAGAACTTTCTGTGCACTGGCTGCCAATATAAATAGAACACTACGTTTAAGTTAGTAAATGATACGTTTATACAAAGTTAGCATGTTTGATATACAGAACTTGACCACAAGATTAATTGTAATAGATCAAAACGGACTGGTTGATTTGGTTACACAAAATATTTGAAATAGTGTAAGACTCACGCATATAGAATCGTTATGTAGAGTCAAAATAACTCTTCGCAAGGAATGAATCTTTTCTTTTTTTTATTTGGAGAATAATTATTGACGGCCAATATCTATTATTCAATGTTCATAAAAAGACAGAGGTATCTGAATTTTCACTTCAACTCTAATTGTTTTGCGTGAAACTTGACTTAATGTGATTGATAAGTTTACCTATATTGGTAACACACTCTCCCGCAATGTAGTCATTGACAATGAAATCAATTCCAGAATCGCCAATGCCAGTACTGCCTTCGGCAGAATCCACAAGAATATATTAAAACAGAAGAGGCGTCGCTTCCATAACAAAGATCAAGGTCTACAAATCTGTCAGACTCTCCACCTATGGGTGTGAATCGTGGACTGTCTACAAACGACATGCTATAAAACTGTCAATAAAATGATGCCTGCAATGTCAATAAATCGTGTCTGAGTACGTAATGTTTGTCTACATCTCGTGTTGTGTCTTTGGACGAAGTAAGGAATACAGACCCCAACCGACTTCAATACAAAGAAAGAAAAAAAGACACGCCCTTTACAGAGTTTTTTTAAAAACATACTTATTCTTAACATAAGGAATCTGCCATGTGACCGATTCACGCATGCGCATTCGTGAAATAGTTGCCAAACTGATAAAAATCTGATGATCGCCACGTACCCATCTTTCAATTTTTATCCCTTAGTAGCGCTTTTTCCCCCGGAGGAAAAACCGATCAAAAAGTTTTCAACATGTCTGAATACACTATATACCAAATTTCTAAATCAAACATTCATTGAGTATATAGGTTGAGAATTCTCCTCACATACACATTCTCACTTTTATAGATATACTAGATGATGTACCCGGCGTTGCCCGGTATTAAACGTAATGTTAAATTCCTTAAAAAACTGGAGTAAAAAAAAATGAAAAGAAACTGAGACATGTGCATGCGAGCATTATGTTTTTTTCTAAACAATTCACTTTTTGTAAGTAAAAAAAAATACTCGAGACGAAATCGAAACCAAAAGCTTAGGACAGTAAGTCAATTACGATAACCATTAGACTAGCTTGCCCTGTTTTAAAAAGTTTTTTTCATGCCCCGTGAAACAGTTAAAAAAGATAAAAATCCGATAACGTTATCGCTTAGTCGCCCTTTTCTCGGAGGAAAACCGATTAACAAGTTGTCATCATACCTGAATACCCTATATACCAAATTTTATGTTTATAGATCAAACACTCGTTTAGTATATAGGTTGAGAGGTGTCCCCACATACAAATTCTCATTTTTATAGATATATAGATAGATAAATGAACAGAGATGAAAATTTCATATATCACTCCTATGTACATAATTATAAAACTCAGATCAGATTGTTTGCTTAGGCGTTTAAACCGTTCATCCGGTTTGTGACTTCCGGTTTCCAAAGTTTTGTCTGCTTACCTATTTCATGGCTTCCCTTTCTTGTTCGATATAAAAAGCCTCTGTTGCTATTCAAAGCATACTCAAGGTCAACAATATTTTTTGTTTTACTTTTTTAGCGTGTTTTCCTTACAAATAAATGTAATTGAACCCCGTTGA
>NC_136504.1:37156833-37301833 GCF_053919585.1 Euprymna scolopes | reverse complement strand
GTATTTCAAGCGATAAATTGATTGGTCGTATTAGTCCGCTTTACAGCATATAGCACTTTTATTTAATGACGATAAATACATGTTCTAACCGTTTTTGTTGATTAGTTGGTTTTATCTGTTTTATGCGGATAGAGTGATACTTCCTTTAAGTAATGATAATAACGCTAATGCATTCATGTACAGAGCGAACCGGAACTGGCAAAGCAACATATACTTCCGGTTAGCTTTGAAGTAGCTGAAGTTTCCTTCCGGATGTTAGTCACTTGCGAATGCAGTTGTCTGACAGACAAAACTATCAAGCTTTTTTCATGTTCTCAAACGTGTCGCTGAATTTTGTTAGCGTTTTTGTTGTCAAATAAACATTAAAATAAAATTAAAAAAAAAATAGGCTTATCTTGTGGTTGGTGGCACATGTGTTTCCTGAATGTCTAACAGAGTGCATAATATCTTTTGCAATTTAAGCTACAACAGACGTTCCAAAAGTAATGACTCCAATTTTTTTTACATTCCCTCCAAATGGATCAGAGGGGCTGCAAATAGCATTGTTATGCTGACTGAATTAATACATTAATCATCTGAAAGTTTAATCTCTATGTTACAAATATTGACGATGTGAGACTCTAAGAAAACAACTCCTGTGGTGGATGTGCGTCAGTAGCGGAGATGCGTCATCGAATCCCTCAATGCGGAAAATAAATTAACCGACTAACATCTACCTGCGCCTGTTGAACGTTTATGATGTCAATACAGTTAGGAGATGGGTTCGTCGACTTCAGAGTGGCGACAGAGATATGAGCGACAGGGTATAGTATATATTGTATTATTTGGATTTTTCGAACTACTTTCATCAGCGTGAATGTTATTTTCATAAGGTTTCAGCCGATGTAACCTCCGAGATTCTTCAGGTGTATCGTGTCGAACTCTTAAATTTTTCTATCGAACTCAAGAATCGGTACGGAATTTTGAACGATTTAATTCACGGGAGTAGCAAGCTCTCGTTTTGTCAGCAATGACTAAGTATAAGTCCTAAGTAATTGGCAATTTTAGTGTCGTCCGCACCAAGGCTTGAACCTTCAACCTTCAACGTTCAGAAACAGAGTATATATTTATCAATATAAGCAAATCCTTCATGACGTTTCTATGCCTTATATTATAATTTCTCATCTTTTATGATTACTATAAACATCATTTTAATACCTGTTCCACCTGGGAGTAGAGGTAGCGGACGTCAACATGAAATCGCCACAATCAACTGTTCAGTAATAAACTCAACATTTTGCCCGCCTGTGGAACACTGTTCCGCTGGTCTGCTTCCCAGTTGAATGCAATCCAATGTAAACAAGTTCTTGTTGAGCCGTCTCCATAAATAATCAAATTCAACCCAATTTACACTATTA
The DNA here is from genome assembly GCF_053919585.1 of Euprymna scolopes. Classification (NCBI taxonomy): domain Eukaryota; kingdom Metazoa; phylum Mollusca; class Cephalopoda; order Sepiida; family Sepiolidae; genus Euprymna; species Euprymna scolopes. Next base: position 37,300,436 of record NC_136504.1, on the reverse strand, counting down.
GCGATTATTACACTACCACCTTAAATCCATTAACCCTTATTCTCGAGTGGCCATCGGGCCTTGATAAATGGTAACTCTCAAGTAATATATATATATATATTAGAAAAATATTTGTTAAATTTTTTTAATAGTTGATATCAACTAACATTTCTGTGTCTCTTCCGTCATCATATCATTAATATTATTCAATATCAAAAAGTAATACTTATAGAAAACCGTTTCATTATGAAGAATTCTTTTAAAAACCGTTGTCAGAGAAGGGTTGTTCATACCTGCACCTATACTATTAATGCTTAGGTTAACGCAACGGATTTGACTTGACAGCCGATTCTATAGTTCATGTCAGTATTAATTACGCATAATTCGATTCACTTTACTATTCTAATTTAAATGGGATTCGTAGTAACATGCAACACTTGAAATGTCCACGCGTGTCGTGTTTTTGATTTGATAGAATTCAAAACCGACTTCGTAATTTAGTAGGTAATGCCCTTTTCTCTTCTCTACAAGATCTTTCCCACAGAAGAGACGTTGCGAGCTTATCTCTGCTCTATCCTTATTTTCTAAGCTCAAATGCATAGTGCCCCCTTGCTAAACTTTTACAAAACACTCGTATAGCGAAAGCCACTATAAACATTTTTCTCCTACTCTCTATAGTTGCCGAAATCTTAACGTGGATTTCATAAACACAGTTTATTTCCTAGAAATGCCTGCATGTGGAACTCTGTTCCGTTGGTCTGCTTTCCATCTGACTACACTATTGTCTTCTCCAAGTCCAACGTAAACAAGTTCTTATTGAACCGACCACTTAAATAATCTAATTATACAAAATTTTCACTAATAACAATGTCCCAATGACTACTTTACACACATTAACCCTTATCCTCATGTGGCTTTCGTGCCTTGTTATGTGGTGACCTTTTTGTAAAAAACAAACAAAACAAGATGAGAACAATAACCCAAACAATCCAAATAATATAAATTCGCAAAATCAATTAAAAAAAAATTTTTTTTACATTTTTTTTATATTATTAATGTTTACTTTAATTTGTGTTAAAAGAATAATAGCCAAAATCCTGTGTAGAAATATATTATTTTAAATTGTTTTTATGAAACATTAACTTAATGTTGGTGTCACTTAATATTTACTACTTATTAAAGCAATTGGATAGATAGTGTAATATGGGAAAGTCTCTGTTATAAAATGTCTCCCTAGTGTAATGGGTGATAGACGAATAGATTTGAGTGTGAGGGTAAGTTCTCCTCCAACTTCATCTATTACTGACTTTTTAAAAAAGGAAATATCAAGCAGGAATAAATATTAAAGTTGTTAAAGTTGATGGGAAGTAGTATCTTTGTTTTTAAGAATACCGGCCATTATTCAGCATATAAATTTACCCTTTGCTTACAAAGCTATTCTGGTCAATAAAAACACCCAGGAAATATGACTTTACTTAATGTATTAGAGGACGATTATAACTCTAATCTAAAAAATTCAACACCTTATATCTTTTTATAGGAATTTACAAAATAGTGGATGCCTTATTACTATTGATAACTAGATTACCCGTCTCAGGAAAAGATTGTACTGAACCATATTTTAATGTTCTAATACATTCGAAACACCACAAACAATGAAACAATGATTTCGAATTTATAAGCTTTGATTATCTATTAAATGATGTAAAAATATTTGAAACTTAACCAAATTTTGTGAATGAGTAAAATGTGATGTTATAATTGTAACGTTTAAAACTTTCCTATGGAATCCTATAAACACACACACACACACACACACACACACACACACACACACACACACACACACACATACACATATATATATATATACTAGCTGTATATACCTGGTGTTGCCCGGTCGAAACATATTGCCAGGTGGAGGGATTATTTAAGATGCAGAAAATATCTTAACTTGTTTACTGAAAGTGGCCACATATTGGGTTTAGGGAAGTATAAAACCCATATATCTTGGTCTATGAAAATCAACCGCAAAATAAATTTCATAACTTAAACGGGAAATAACTCTCATAGCTTAAATAAATAAGCTTATTTTCCGGGATTAAATATAACTGTTGTCAGCTATTAATAATTGAAAATATATCAAATTAAATATTAAATTATATATAAAAATAAATTAAATAAATCAACTTAAAATAATATTTCTAAATAGAGCAATTAAAACTATTCTGTTACAACAAATAATTAATATCAACGAATTTATTCTAGAAATGACATGGAAAAATGGCTTTACCAATGATAGATAAATTAAAATAACGGTTTCGATTATCGATTATCGGTTTATATCGAGAGGTATTCTGAGACAAAACTTAGCTAAGATCACTCCCAGACTTATACACTAAAGTTCTGTGTATTTGAAAGAAAATCTTTTCAGTCGTTTCGGAGTCTATAAGGAACGAACTCACACACTGACAAAGTTGCATTCATATATATATATATATATATATATATATATATATATATATATATATATATATATATATATATACATTTTTGGATTTTACCATCACTGGATACTTTACCTTTCACCAGACTATCCATTCACGTGAAATCACCCTTTTCTTCACCCTATTTCCTCTGCTTCATTTTTAGTTATCAAGGAAGATCTTTGACTTACTTGCAGTTTCATCAAATACTTTTGTATGCAAAATCTGATCCCGCATTTTGCTAATTCCTACCTTCTGATTAGAAGGAAAGTATTTCGTCGAAACTTCGTGGATGAAGGACTATCCATTTATTAAGTGTTTCTTTTTCAGATGAAATATGTTTTTAACTCATTTCAAAGTGTTTTTTAACATGTTTTATTAACTATTTGCTCTTATTATAAGCTCTATCCCCTATTTGGTTTTATCAAGCTTTTACATCTGGTTGAGATTACTTTATAAATATTAATTCTTTAATATTTATAATATACTTTACTTTTACCATCTTGGATCATTTTGGTAAATTTAATTGTAATTTATATATATATATATATATATATATATATATATATATATATATATATATATATATATATATATGAACTTCCAAGTAAGCAATCTACTAAGTCACGACAGCGACAATGTTCATATTTCTTTCTTAGTATATTGTTAAGGCTGGAAGATACCGCTTTGCATTTTATCTCTGTTATGTATTGTCCATCAGCTGTCAATTCAAATCTCTATGTTTTTATTGCATTTTCAATCCAATTGATAACCTTGTTTGGTATTTTATACTTGTCAGGCATTCATTATACATGTTTGAGGAATCCTGTCGTAGGCTTGCTTGTAGTCGATCCATGCCATGGCTAGGTTCTTTTTTCTACTTTTAATCTCCTTCAAGATCTTTTGGTCTATGTACAGTAGATCATGTGTTTCTTTTTTTATCTTTTTCGTATCCTTTCTGTTCTCTGGAAAGTTGTTGTTGTTCTTCTTCTTCTTATAATAATAATAATAATAATAATAATAATAATAATAATAATAATAATAATAATAATAATAATAATAATCAGCGAGAAATCACTGGTAAGAGGCTGCTGCGATGATGCAAATTCATTTGCAAATGCTATCGAAGGAGGTGGAGAGAGCTGGACATTTGAGGAGACTTGTTGTCACTCAGCTTCCAGAGAACACCACAGGTTTCCAATCAGATCGTTTGTTGACTTGTGTGAAAGCTCCATGTGAGCCAATAATAATTGCTATTATTGTTAATTGCTAAGTATTGTTGTTACATTTGGGCTGGTGCATCTGCAACTAGTCTCTCACTACCTGGCAGGGTTCAAAAGAGAGTCACCAACCTAATAGGTTTCGAACTGTCAGCTAGGATTCTAGCATCCATCTCTCCCATCGACGAAATGTTGCATCCCTCTGCCTGTTTCACAAGTATTTTAATGGTATATGATCCGACGAACTACAAGCCTTACTCGAGGTAAATACCCCCGACAAAGTCGACAAGCCGCAAAATCTCATTCCTACACAGTAGAGATTCCCAGATGCCAGAAAGACTTCTACTGATGGAGAACAAGCTATCCCCGTGGATTAAATAAAAAGTACCGTCCGAAATTCTGTGCGGATTCAAATTCGACTTGAAGATTCTCGAGTTCAACCAGACCCATCCGAAAAAGGTTACATCTGGCGAATCGTTGTGATAAAAATATCCAAGATGATAATAATGATTCGAATATTTATTTATATTCTTCTGATTCATTCTGTTTTCGCCTTCAAATTTAACGTATTTTCCCCTTCATCGTTTCTGTTCTCTTTACTTAATTCAAACAAAAGAAAATCCATTATCTGTTTTAGTCCAGTCCTATTAAAAAAAAAAAATAATTTTTATTTATTGCGGACTATTATTCTCATCTTTATTAGTTGTTGTTTCACGACGTTTCGGCCAAATATTCCTCTGGCCTTCGTCAGGTGGTAACCGCGACGGATAGGAACTTCGAATCTCCTAACTGCATTCTCAGCAATCACTGCCATCCATAGTTGTTGTCGTCTCACCACGTTTTGGCCAAGTAAGCCTCTGGCCGGCTTGGGTAGGATTGAATCCGCTATCTTCAGACAATGCTCATCTGGAACCGTAGAGATTCAACGTCTCTATCAACTGCGCCACGGACCCCGAAGATGAGAATAATAGTCCGCAATAAATAAAAATTAATATAAATAATACTCATCTCAATAATGAATTCCAGTTAAAAAAAAAAAAAAGAATTATTCCGCCTCCTCCAGAAACCTATAATAATAAAGCCGCGGAAATAATAAAACACCAACCAAGCGTAATTTTCATTTTTCAGGTCTGACATGCGCAGTGCAGGTTGCGTTCATGAATTTAAGTGCATTGTAAAAAGAAAATAAGAAAACAAACAAACACGCGAATGAATGCCCCGAAACAAAGCATTAGTAATAAGTGGGCAAGCGTCGACTGAGAACAGACCACAAATCGGCATACAAGTCGTTTGGGAGCATTTCTCCGCCCATAAAACGTGATCTCACGTTAATTGGCAAGTCAGAACAAATATTCCATCTGTTATATATATATATATATATATATATATATATATATATATATATATATATATATATATATATATATATATATATAATCAAATGATGTCAGAAACTCCCCTCTGAACCAAAGTATATACATATTTTTTTATTACATTTTCACCCCAAACAAGGCACATTGCCGCTTTGATGTAGGGAGCTACTATTAGGGACACAGACTACAGGGGTACTAGGTGGGGATTTGGGCAGAAAGATGTCGGTTCACGTTACACTTGAACTTCTGCATGTCAGTACAGTTGGGGAAGCAGGAACCTGGAAGGGAATTCCAAAGTCTAGCGGTTCTGGGGAAGAAACGACTGGAGTAGAAGAAAGCTGAACTTATCAACACTATCAAAGCGAGCTTTAAATTAAAGATGAAGAATAAAAGTTATATATAATTTTAATAGATCATCATCCCATTTTCTTCACTTTCAGGTTATTTCATTTTTATTTTTATCTCTTTATTATATCTATTTCCGTATCCCTCATTTACTGTTTCTATCTCCTCCCCTTCTTTCTCCACTTGTCTCATCTATCTTCCTTATCTTTTCCTTACTTCTTTTTGTTATTAGTATTTCTTTAATGAACTCCATTATTTCATATTGGCCAATATTTTTTTTTTTTGCTAATATCTACACACATATTACCCTTTCGATTTACCCTTACATATTGTACCTACTTTTAATTACTATTTACTATTTTATCATATTTCTTCATTCTCATATTATATCCGGTAATGGTCAGGTTCATCCTTGCTTAATTTTGGTGATTTGGCGAGAACGGGTTTGTCAACGTGATTATGTCGTTCATCATGAATTCTAGTCCAGTTAAATAACAGTGAATCAACAGTTATAATGGTATTAATGGATAATGTCAATGCATTGCTTTCTTTTTTTAACTTATTATTGTTGTCGTTTTATTATTGTTGTGGAGACGCCCACTAATTAGCGTACGAGGGTGAACAAGATATAGATAAAAGTATCAAGTCAGCAAAACCGGAGAGCTGTGTTCGAACGCCGGATAGGTAAGACGCATGTGCCGGTTGCTCCATGAAAGATTTTAACACGCTCTCTGCCGGACAATCTTCCAATTGCAGTACAACTGCACCTTTGTAAATATGTATTATTTTTTCGTCTTAATATATTTGTTTTACCTTTACTTTCTGCGTTCGTGTTGTTATTGATACAGACACAACAATTATGCGCTTGTGCACTTTAGGTTATCACTGATAAGTATTCATATTCAGTTTGGAAAGAGTTCTACACGGAAAAGGGGGAGACGATCAAGAATTTCAATGAAGCATAAACCCTTTACCTAAATTACTGGATTAAAAAATAAATACCCCCGAAAGGAGTTGTATAAAACAAAACAATCAAACCAAATAACATGAAGATATAAATAACTTGAAGCATTTTTTTTTCAAAATTATTAGATTTACTCGAAAAGTGTTGGCATGCCGTAAAACAAAACAAACAACAAAAAACAATTTACAACAAATATATAGATTTATTTCAATATTTGATCTGTCTTTTTATATAACTGGATATATTTTTTTAAAGAAATAATCAAGCTTTTTCATTTATGCAGATTCTAAATACGTTGATCATTTATTCTTATGACTCTGCTAAACAATTGGAGTAGCAACTTCGCAATATTGTCGCGAACATAACTGGAGGCCTCACAAAACAATGTAGCCTCAATGTTGCCGCCTTTAGCTTCAATCAGCACCTCGATAGAGGTCCGGAACTGAGAACATGCCTTTTCCACAAGCGGTGGCAGGAGCTCGGCAGCGATCAGGCTGGCTTTGGTGCTGTGGGAGGTCATGTTGATGATCTTCTCAACGTATGACCAAACAACGTAGTCCAGCGGGTTCAGGTCGAGGGAGGAGGAGGGCTGTGAGAGAATGGTACAATATCTAGCACTCCTTCTGAAGCCAAGCCTGTATATCTTTGGACTTATGGGCCGGCGCCGAGTCCTGCTGCCACACTCAGGGTCTGCCAGTGGCGACCTGATTGCACTGGGAGATAACCACTTCAACACATTCAGGTACACTTTGATGGTGACTTTCAAGCCAACTTCGAAAATGTGAGGTGGCATGATGTGGCCCTCATTTGAAACCACACCCAAAACTATAACCTGGGCACGTCCCTGTTATTCGTGGCAATCCAGCAATGCATTTTGAGGGTGCTAGCAATGGTCCTGTTTGCATAACTTGAATCGGTAAAGGGCATGAATTGTACAGCGGCGCATCTCCGATCTCGCTCGTTGAACATTATGTCACTTTCAGACATTATAGAGCCTCCTATCGCTCTTGGAATTTGTACACAACTGGCCAACTAGTAGATGGTCTGCAACAAAAAGAAAGAAAACCGGTGTTCAACAAACGGAAATGGAATCGTGTCGCCTTTTGTATGACGACAATTTCATCGTTCCACCTTGTAAAAAATAGATAACTTTACTGGATACACGATTGAATAAACTGTGGAAATATGTAAAGAATTTAAGGAAATGATGAGAAATTAATTCTATGAAATAAATAAAAAAAATACACAAAATTCTATCGACTATTCTTTCTGTTTACAAAAAGAATGTTGTCAGGATTTTGTCATCTTCAGAACTTTTAAGAGAAATACAGAACGAGCAAATGTTAAGACATTAAATCTGCCACTGGTCTACACAAAGCAGATACTTGATTTATGTGTTCGTATTAGTATTCATATAATTTATACCGTGAAAAAAATATACATATCATCTATTATTACAGTTTCACAAGCCTGCAGTTCCTGGAATACTACTGAATACTACTTAAAATAAGCTATTAAAACAGTGAATTGATGGAGACCATTAGACCAACGAGCCAGGAGAGCTGGAACAAAAGAAGTAGGAAAATTGATCAGACAATTCTGATGAACACATGTCATAATAAAATTTATAGAAAAGACAGACTAGCAATAACACATCTTTGATGGAGAGGTTTAGAGAAGGCGAAAAGAGGCTACTGGAATAGGAAACTGTATTACCATAAGGTATCAAAACAACAACTTGATAAGAATTACTAGACTCATAAATGAGTAGAAAGAGACTAGTGTTTGTTTTATCTTTTTAATCTTTTTTTCAACCGGGTTTGTCAACACTTCTTTCTTATCCAAACCATTTTATTCGAGCTGAATGGATGACCAAACGAGTCAGGTGTGTGTGTGTGTGTGTGTGTGTGTGTGTGTGTGAGTGTGTGTTTTAATTAAATATAAGTTTTTTTTTATAACAATGCTAAGCCATGTCACCTGACAAGCAATGTTAAAATATTTCGTAATAATTTAAATTAATAATTTATTATGTTTCTGTTTGAATCTCTTACTTAAATCAATAATTCCAAGCATTGTCAACTTTACAAAAAAAAAAAAAAAAAAAAAAGAAAGAAAATTTCTCGTATTATATATAATATACATATGGATATCAAATCATGATTAATATTTTATTGGACACACAGAAAAAATGTCATCGCAATTTAATTTATTTATATTTATATTTGAATTCGTCCAGTTTACTCGCAGCATTATTTGGGTTTGTATTACTGTACACATAGATTCGAAAAAGTTGTCAAAAAACAAATATATAACAAATAAATGTTATCAAAGGCAAGATAAGTTACTTTTCTACCAAACTGGATATAATTTTCGTGTTTTTATTCAATGTAACATGTTTATTCAGCTCGAAAAAAATGCAGTGTTTACCAATGTATTGGAAAATTCAAAATGGTGGCCGACTCTCTCTTAAACACGGTAAGTTCAGGAAAAGGAGTTATAAATAATAAACTAGAAAAATACTGTTAGAAATTTGCTCAATATATGTTACCGTGACATAGGTTGACATATATTCGGTGTTTTTTAATAGTATTTTGTCTAGTTTATTATTTATAACACCTTTTCTCGAACTTACCGTGTTTACGAGAGAGTCGGCCGCCATTTTGAATTGTCCAATACATCGGTAAATACTGCATGTTTTTCGAGCTGAATAAATATGTTAAATTGAATAAAAACACGAAAAATATATCCAGTTTGGTTGAAAAGTAACTTATCTTGCCTTTGGTAACATTTATTTGTTATATATTTGTTTTTTGACAACTTTTTCGAATCTATGTGTACAGTAATACAAACCCCATTATTTATATTAGGGACATTTTAATGCGATTAAATCAAATTGTGTCCAGATTTATTGCTTTTTTTTTTTTTTTTTTAAATGTTTCAGGATTTTTTTAAAATGAAGATTACTTTGAATTCTTTGAACTAAGAGATGGAACAATAAAATTGTCACCCTACAAAAGACATGATTTCATTTCCGTTTGATGAAAACCGGGCCAGTTGTGTACAAATTCAAAGAGCGATAGAAGCTTTCTATCATGTATGAAAGTAGCACAATGTTCAACGATAGAGATCGGAGATGCGACGCTGTACAACTCATGCTCTTTACCGATCCAATTTATGCCAACAGGACCATTGCCATCATACTCAAAGCGCATCGCTGGATTACCACGATTAACAGGAACATACACAAGGTGATGAAAACAAAGTTTCTGGCTATAGTTTTAGGTGTGGTTTCAAGTGAGGGCCACATCATGCCTCCTCACACCTTTGAAGTCGACTTGAAAGTGTACCTGGATGTGCTGAAGATTATAAATAATTTGACGAAATGGACCTGTGAACTGGCCACTTGTTCGTGCGATTTAACTCCATTAGACTATTTCTTTGGGGATATGTAATCCAATGTCTAAGCTGATAAACTAGACATAATAGACCACTTAAAGGACACCATTCGACCCATTTTTTCCGAAATACAACCTAATTTTATGTGTTGAGTTTGTAAAAATTGGACCTCTAGTTTACGCCATTTATACACAAGCCGAACGGAACCATATGCTCGAAATTTTGTTTAAATTATAAATGCCCCCCCAATAACCTTTGAAATAAATCCTATATTTGTATAACAAAAATATGTTATGTGATTTATTTTAATTTAAAGTTCGCCGTCTCTTAAAACCACCTTATAACTGAATTCCACTGTCACCTAAACGTTTTTAATTTTTATTTTCAGTTTTATTTCTCTCACGGGTTTTCCTTAGCACTTCTCATCGCCCCCTTTTTCCTTGTTTAACCGACAGACATTTCTACCTCCAGCGTGTGGCTTGTTCCCGATGCCTGCTTGCTAATCTTTCTTTCCCCACTTTAGATATTTTTTTCCATCCCCCGCTTCGCCACATATAACTTCCATTCATGTTCTTTCTCAGCCTCTCTTCACTTTACATCCTATTCTCTCCCTATGGATTAAGGAAATTAAAATAACCCCTTCCATATATTCCTTTTGTCAAGCAATAAATTCTTAAATCGAATATGTCTCTATATGTTGTTTTTTCAGAATTTCAAATTTAACCACGAAACTTATATATTGCTCTATTCTTAAATATTGAGCTTTTCCTTTTTGGCTAAGATCTCCTTGAAAGTATTACTTCAAGTAATATCTATCAGGATTTTTCATCTGCATTCTATCAGTGTCTTATCTCGCTTATATATAAAAGTGAAAGTGTCTGTCTGTCTGTTTGTGTGTGTGTCCGTATGTCTGTCTGTGTACATTTCCCTATGCAATAACTCTGTCAATTTTCAGTCTATAGACTCGAAATTTGATATACAGGGTAGTGAGATTTGGGAAAATCTTTGTAATCCGTTTTTCGGACAGAAATTTGGCTGTTAAGGGGTCAAAGTTCAACGATTTGTCCTTTGAGAACTATACCAAACTCCTCCGCCAATTTTGATTATAAACATTTGAAATTTTAGATATAGGTTCTTTGGACATGGATCTAACTTAATAACTTGATTTAAGCCCAAAACAATAAATTTAAAAACATTAAGTTCTTCACCCTCAACTGGGCACTTTTCAACAGGGAGGGGTCGCTTTTTTCACCGATATTTTCGAAAGTCATCCCCTCTTTTCGATTGTCTAACCTTAATTTAAACCTACGTCACTTCCGGTTTGGCAGTGGTCGTAACAGCAAAGACGTCAGGTTTTTTTCACGTTCTTTTCCTCCTTCGCGGTACGAGTTCGAGCCTGCCTTCCTACTACCACTTTTTTTTTTTTGCTCAACATACACCTCCAAACACCTGGGCAACGCCGGGCTGAAATGCTAGTATATATATATATATATATATATATATATATATATATATATATATATATATATATATATATATATATATATATATCTGGGGCGGAGATGGGACTCGTGCCCGGCACGACCAATAACTCGGTCAATGTTATTCAAAATTGATTAAAAATCATCCATTAATTTCAAGCAATTACGTATCTATTCAAGTTTCGATAACTAAGTAGACAAATGTTCCTAAATATATCTGGGAATAATACGACAATGCTGTTTTGAACGGAGGGTCTTTGTCCAGCCACCGTCAGATCCATTGAACATCCCATAAAAGCGGCTATAATGCTGTGTATAGAGTCGTGGACTTAATTGCTAACCTGGTTAGTTGTCATTGTCATCAATTTCTTTATTCTAATAAACATATTTTCTCGTCATAGTAATGAACATCTTCTCTTTTCTTCTGTACTTTTGAAAGGAAAAAAATTCTTATCTACAGTATTAACAAGACTACAAATTATATAGTGTCTTGATTGTTTACAAAAAAAAAACACCATGGAAGGTACGTTAGTCAATCTGTGCTATACAATGGAGAATCACGCAATAGCAACTTACTTTGGATCCACGGACCAGGAATTGGGAACTGAAGTTGAGAGAGGCCAGGGGGGGCACGAGTAGTAATAATAGACTAGAGTCGCCACTGATATATATATATATGGGTTTTTAGTTGAGTTATCAACTCAATCAGATTCATTGTTATTCCTTCACACGAGTTAATGTTTCCATTAGCAAATAGCAAAGTTCCTATCAGGCAAAGATTCCACAGTCTTTTCATTTGTTCTGTTTTGTTTTGCGACGCACGCGCCTTTTTGTGAATGTATCGAATAGATGACCATCTTTAAACAGGTGCGTGCTGGGAATACATTTTTCTATTTCTATTTTCTATTTCTATTTTCTATTTCTATTTTCTATTTCTATTTCTATTTTATGATCTATCAGTTTAGTTTTTCAACTTAATTAATTAATTTTATTTTTCTAGCGTATTATTATTTTTTATTTTTAAAAAGGTGTTACCTATCAAGGCCAGAAGGCCGCTCGAGGATAAGTGTTAATTAATGTCCGGTTATTAAGACATTATCGTAGTAATCGTTAGTAGTGGAAATTTTATAAATTGAATTACTTAATGGGACGGCTCACCAAGAACTTATTTACGTTGGACTTGAAGACGACCATATTATAGTCAGTTTTAAAGCTGGGAAACGGAAGCGAGTTCCACAGGCGTGCAATTTTAAGAAAGGCCTTTTTTTAATGGAATCTACGTTTAGGTTTAAGCACAGATAAAGAGGTGGGGGAAAATTAGTGATAGTGTTTTCAGCTAGACTAGTGTTTTTAGTGAAAGTTTGGCAAGGGTGGGGGCATATATTTGAGCTCAGACGATAGATTGACCATAGATTGGAGCTCAGTTATGAAAATATATATGGTAATGAGACAATACAAAGGCTTCCATGTTTCATACCTTTAAAGAATCGTAAGACTGAAATATTAGAATTCATGTTCCGGTTGAAATCAGTGTTGAAACGAATCACACAGCCTCCAAAATTCTTTATCAACCAATCTTTGGAGGGGTCTATAGAGTGAGAACTTGTTTCATCTTGCTGTAAACAGAATGTTACGCAACTAACGGATACAATACCTGCAGCTGGTACTTGTTTCACGTTTTGTTGAACGGACTCGTACTAACGATCAGCTTACAACTAGATTCTTGGACGATCAGTGACTACTGCGAGGTGCTCTAATATCTCCTAGTTTTCAGCGATCCATACAGGCCTTTGAACTTCTTTTGAGGATTTTTTTTCTCGTTGATAGAAATTAAATGGCGAAATAAATAAATAAATAAATAAATAAATAAATATTGAAATGTTGAAAGCGTTCATTTGTCTTAATTTTTCATTTCATTTTAATGATATGACAATAAATAGAAATTGGATTTACTAAAAAAAGAAGAAGAAGATTAAGAAATGATTGTACAATAGAGTTCTTGAAACAAAAATTAGATGCTAAAATATCAAATAGATTCCAAAATTAAAAAAAAAGAAAATTAAAAAATGATTGTTAAATAGAATTCTTGAAACAAAAATTAGATGCTAAAATATGAAATAGATTCCAAAACTAAAAAAAGAAAGAAGAAAATTAAGAAAGGATTGTACAATAGAGTTCTTGAAACAAAAATTAGATGCTAAAATATGAAATAGATTCCAAAATTAAAAAAAAAGAAAATTAAAAAATGATTGTTAAATAGAATTCTTGAAACAAAAATTAGATGCTAAAATATGAAATTAATTCCAAAACTAAAAAAAGAAAGAAGAAAATTAAAAAATGATTGTACAATAGAGTTCTTGAAACAAAAATTAGATGCTAAAATATGAAATAGATTCCAAAATTAAAAAAAGAAAGAAGAAAATTAAAAAATGATTGTAAAATAGAATTCTTGAAACAAAAATTAGATGCTAAAATATGAAATAGATTCCAAAACTAAAAAAAGAAAGAAGAAAATTAAGAAATGATTGTACAATAGAGTTCTTGAAACAAAAATTAGATGCTAAAATATGAAATAGATTCCAAAATTAAAAAAAAAGAAAATTAAAAAATGATTGTTAAATAGAATTCTTGAAACAAAAATTAGATGCTAAAATATGAAATTAATTCCAAAACTAAAAAAAGAAAGAAGAAAATTAAGAAATGATTGTTAAATAGAATTCTTGAAACAAAAATTAGATGCTTAATTATGAAATAGATTCCAAAATTAAAAAAAAAGAAAATTAAAAAATGATTGTTAAATAGAATTCTTTAAACAAAAATTAGATGCTAAAATATGAAATAGATTCCAAAACTAAAAAAAAAGAAAATTAAAAAATGATTGTAAAATAGAATTCTTTAAACAAAAATTAGATGCTAAATTATGAAATAGATTCCAAAATTAAAAAAAAGAAAATTAAAAAATGATTGTAAAATAGAATTCTTGAAACAAAAATTAGATGCTAAATTATGAAATAGATTCCAAAATTAAAAAAAAGACAATTAAAAAATGATTGTAAAATAGAATTCTTGAAACAAAAATTAGATGCTAAATTATGAAATAGATTCAAAAATTAAAAAAAAGAAAATTAAAAAATGATTGTAAAATAGAATTCTTTAAACAAAAATTAGATGCTAAATTATGAAATAGATTCCAAAATTAAAAAAAAAGAACATTAAAAAATGATTGTAAAATAGAATTCTTTAAACAAAAATTAGATGCTAAATTATGAAATAGATTCCAAAATTAAAAAAAAGAAAATTAAAAAATGATTGTAAAATAGAATTCTTTAAACAAAAATTACATGCTAAATTATGAAATAGATTCCAAAATTAAAAAAAAGAAAATTAAAAAATGATTGTAAAATAGAATTCTTTAAACAAAAATTAGATGCTAAATTATGAAATAGATACCAAAATTAAAAAAAAGAAAATTAAAAAATGATTGTAAAATAGAATTCTTTAAACAAAAATTAGATGCTAAATTATGAAATAGATTCCAAAATTAAAAAAAAGAAAATTAAAAAATGATTGTAAAATAGAATTCTTTAAACAAAAATTAGATGCTAAATTATGAAATAGATTCCAAAATTAAAAAAAAGAAAATCAAAAAATGATTGTAAAATAGAATTCTTTAAACAAAAATTAGATGCTAAATTATGAAATAGATTCCAAAATTAAAAAAAAGAAAATTAAAAAATGATTGTAAAATAGAATTCTTTAAACAAAAATTAGATGCTAAAATATGAAATAGATTCAAAAATTAAAAAAAAGAAAATAAAAAAATGATTGTTAAATAGAATTCTTGACACAAAAATTAGATGCTAAATTATGAAATAGATTCCAAAATTAAAAAAAAGAAAATTAAAAAATGATTGTAAAATAGAATTCTTTAAACAAAAATTAGATGCTAAATTATGAAATAGATTCAAAAATTAAAAAAAAGAAAATTAAAAAATGATTGTAAAATAGAATTCTTGAAACAAAAATTAGATGCTAAATTATGAAATAGATTCCAAATGAAAAAAAAAGAAAATTAAAAAATGATTGTAAAATAGAATTCTTGAAACAAAAATTAGATGCTAAATTATGAAATAGATTCCAAAATTAAAAAAAAGAAAATTAAAAAATAATTGTAAAATAGAATTCTTTAAACAAAAATTAGATGCTAAATTATGAAATAGATTCAAAAATTAAAAAAAAGAAAATTAAAAAATGATTGTAAAATAGAATTCTTGAAACAAAAATTAGATGCTAAATTATGAAATAGATTCAAAAATTAAAAAAAAGAAAATTAAAAAATGATTGTAAAATAGAATTCTTTAAACAAAAATTAGATGCTAAATTATGAAATAGATTCCAAAATTAAACAAAAGAAAATTAAAAAATGATTGTAAAACAGAATTCTTTAAACAAAAATTAGATGCTAAATTATGAAATAGATTCAAAAACTAAAAAAAGAAAATTAAAAAATGATTGTAAAATAGAATTCTTTAAACAAAAATTAGATGCTAAATTATGAAATAGATTCCAAAATTAAAAAAAAGAAAATTAAAAAATGATTGTAAAATAGAATTCTTGAAACAAAAATTAAATGCTAAATTATGAAATAGATTCCAAAATTAAAAAAAAGAAAATTAAAAAATGATTGTAAAATAGAATTCTTGAAACAAAAATTAGATGCTAAATTATGAAATAGATTCCAAAATTAAAAAAAAGAAAATTAAAAAATGATTGTAAAATAGAATTCTTGAAACAAAAATTAGATGCTAAATTATGAAATAGATTCCAAAATTAAAAAAAAGAAAATTAAAAAATGATTGTAAAATAGAATTCTTGAAACAAAAATTAAATGCTAAATTATGAAATAGATTCCAAAATTAAAAAAAAGAAAATTAAAATATGATTGTAAAATAGAATTCTTGAAACAAAAATTAGATGCTAAATTATGAAATAGATTCCAAAATTAAAAAAAAGAAAATTAAAAAATGATTGTAAAATAGAATTCTTGAAACAAAAATTAAATGCTAAATTATGAAATAGATTCCAAAATTAAAAAAAAGAAAATTAAAAAATGATTGTAAAATAGAATTCTTGAAACAAAAATTAGATGCTAAATTATGAAATAGATTCCAAAATTAAAAAAAAGAAAATTAAAAAATGATTGTAACATAGAATTCTTTAAACAAAAATTAGATGCTAAATTATGAAATAGATTCAAAAATTAAAAAAAGAAAATTAAAAAATGATTGTAAAATAGAATTCTTGAAACAAAAATTAAATGCTAAATTATGAAATAGATTCCAAAATTAAAAAAAAGAAAATTAAAAAATGATTGTAAAATAGAATTCTTGAAACAAAAATTAGATGCTTAATTATGAAATAGATTCCAAAATTAAAAAAAAGAAAATTAAAAAATGATTGTAAAATAGAATTCTTGAAACAAAAATTAAATGCTAAATTATGAAATAGATTCCAAAATTAAAAAAAAGAAAATTAAAAAATGATTGTAAAATAGAATTCTTTAAACAAAAATTAGATGCTAAATTATGAAATAGATTCCAAAATTAAAAAAAAGAAAATTAAAAAATGATTGTAAAATAGAATTCTTTAAACAAAAATTAGATGCTAAATTATGAAATAGATTCCAAAATTAAAAAAAAGAAAATTAAAAAATGATTGTAAAATAGAATTCTTTAAACAAAAATTAGATGCTAAATTATGAAATAGATTCAAAAATTAAAAAAAAGAAAATTAAAAAATGATTGTAAAATAGAATTCTTGAAACAAAAATTAGATGCTAAATTATGAAATAGATTCAAAAATTAAAAAAAAGAAAATTAAAAAATGATTGTAAAATAGAATTCTTTAAACAAAAATTAGATGCTAAATTATGAAATAGATTCAAAAACTAAAAAAAGAAAATAAAAAAATGATTGTAAAATAGAATTCTTTAAACAAAAATTAGATGCTAAATTATGAAATAGATTCCAAAATTAAAAAAAAGAAAATTAAAAAATGATTGTAAAATAGAATTCTTGAAACAAAAATTAAATGCTAAATTATGAAATAGATTCCAAAATTAAAAAAAAGAAAATTAAAAAATGATTGTAAAATAGAATTCTTTAAACAAAAATTAGATGCTAAATTATGAAATAGATTCAAAAATTAAAAAAAAGAAAATTAAAAAATGATTGTAAAATAGAATTCTTTAAACAAAAATTACATGCTAAATTATGAAATAGATTCCAAAATTAAAAAAAAGAAAATTAAAAAATGATTGTAAAATAGAATTCTTGAAACAAAAATTAGATGCTAAATTATGAAATAGATTCCAAAATTAAAAAAAAGAAAATTAAAAAATGATTGTAAAATAGAATTCTTGAAACAAAAATTAGATGCTAAATTATGAAATAGATTCCAAAATTAAAAAAAAGAAAATTAAAAAATGATTGTAAAATAGAATTCTTTAAACAAAAATTAGATGCTAAATTATGAAATAGATTCAAAAATTAAAAAAAGAAAATTAAAAAATGATTGTAAAATAGAATTCTTGAAACAAAAATTAAATGCTAAATTATGAAATAGATTCCAAAATTAAAAAAAAGAAAATTAAAAAATGATTGTAAAATAGAATTCTTTAAACAAAAATTAGATGCTAAATTATGAAATAGATACCAAAATTAAAAAAAAGAAAATTAAAAAATGATTGTAAAATAGAATTCTTTAAACAAAAATTAGATGCTAAATTATGAAATAGATTCCAAAATTAAAAAAAAGAAAATTAAAAAATGATTGTAAAATAGAATTCTTTAAACAAAAATTAGATGCTAAATTATGAAATAGATTCCAAAATTAAAAAAAAGAAAATTAAAAAATGATTGTAAAATAGAATTCTTGAAACAAAAATTAGATGCTAAATTATGAAATAGATTCCAAAATTAAAAAAAAGAAAATTAAAAAATGATTGTAAAATAGAATTCTTTAAACAAAAATTAGATGCTAAATTATGAAATAGATTCAAAAATTAAAAAAAGAAAATTAAAAAATGATTGTAAAATAGAATTCTTGAAACAAAAATTAAATGCTAAATTATGAAATAGATTCCAAAATTAAAAAAAAGAAAATTAAAAAATGATTGTAAAATAGAATTCTTTAAACAAAAATTAGATGCTAAATTATGAAATAGATACCAAAATTAAAAAAAAGAAAATTAAAAAATGATTGTAAAATAGAATTCTTTAAACAAAAATTAGATGCTAAATTATGAAATAGATTCCAAAATTAAAAAAAAGAAAATTAAAAAATGATTGTAAAATAGAATTCTTTAAACAAAAATTAGATGCTAAATTATGAAATAGATTCCAAAATTAAAAAAAAGAAAATTAAAAAATGATTGTAAAATAGAATTCTTGAAACAAAAATTAGATGCTAAATTATGAAATAGATTCCAAAATTAAAAAAAAGAAAATTAAAAAATGATTGTAAAATAGAATTCTTTAAACAAAAATTAGATGCTAAATTATGAAATAGATTCAAAAATTAAAAAAAAGAAAATTAAAAAATGATTGTAAAATAGAATTCTTGAAACAAAAATTAGATGCTAAATTATGAAATAGATTCAAAAATTAAAAAAAAGAAAATTAAAAAATGATTGTAAAATAGAATTCTTTAAACAAAAATTAGATGCTAAATTATGAAATAGATTCAAAAACTAAAAAAAGAAAATTAAAAAATGATTGTAAAATAGAATTCTTTAAACAAAAATTAGATGCTAAATTATGAAATAGATTCCAAAATTAAAAAAAAAGAAAATTAAAAAATGATTGTAAAATAGAATTCTTTAAACAAAAATTAGATGCTAAATTATGAAATAGATTCAAAGATTAAAAAAAAGAAAATTAAAAAATGATTGTAAAACAGAATTCTTTAAACAAAAATTAGATGCTAAATTATGAAATAGATTCCAAAATTAAAAAAAAGAAAATTAAAAAATGATTGTAAAATAGAATTCTTTAAACAAAAATTACATGCTAAATTATGAAATAGATTCCAAAATTAAAAAAAAGAAAATTAAAAAATGATTGTAAAATAGAATTCTTTAAACAAAAATTAGATGCTAAATTATGAAATAGATTCCAAAATTAAAAAAAAGAAAATTAAAAAAATGATTGTAAAATAGAATTCTTTAAACAAAAATTAGATGCTAAATTATGAAATAGATTCCAAAATTAAAAAAAAGAAAATTAAAAAATGATTGTAAAATAGAATTCTTTAAACAAAAATTAGATGCTAAATTATGAAATAGATTCCAAAATTAAAAAAAAGAAAATTAAAAAATGATTGTAAAATAGAATTCTTTAAACAAAAATTAGATGCTAAATTATGAAATAGATTCCAAAATTAAAAAAAAGAAAATTAAAAAATGATTGTAAAATAGAATTCTTGAAACAAAAATTAGATGCTAAATTATGAAATAGATTCCAAAATTAAAAAAAAGAAAATTAGAAAATGATTGTAAAATAGAATTCTTTAAACAAAAATTAGATGCTAAATTATGAAATAGATTCAAAAACTAAAAAAAGAAAATTAAAAAATGATTGTAAAATAGAATTCTTTAAACAAAAATTAGATGCTAAATTATGAAATAGATTCCAAAATTAAAAAAAAGAAAATTAAAAAATGATTGTAAAATAGAATTCTTTAAACAAAAATTAGATGCTAAATTATGAAATAGATTCAAAGATTAAAAAAAAGAAAATTAAAAAATGATTGTAAAACAGAATTCTTTAAACAAAAATTAGATGCTAAATTATGAAATAGATTCCAAAATTAAAAAAAAGAAAATTAAAAAATGATTGTAAAATAGAATTCTTTAAACAAAAATTACATGCTAAATTATGAAATAGATTCCAAAATTAAAAAAAAGAAAATTAAAAAATGATTGTAAAATAGAATTCTTTAAACAAAAATTAGATGCTAAATTATGAAATAGATTCCAAAATTAAAAAAAAGAAAATTAAAAAAATGATTGTAAAATAGAATTCTTTAAACAAAAATTAGATGCTAAATTATGAAATAGATTCCAAAATTAAAAAAAAGAAAATTAAAAAATGATTGTAAAATAGAATTCTTTAAACAAAAATTAGATGCTAAATTATGAAATAGATTCCAAAATTAAAAAAAAGAAAATTAAAAAATGATTGTAAAATAGAATTCTTTAAACAAAAATTAGATGCTAAATTATGAAATAGATTCCAAAATTAAAAAAAAGAAAATTAAAAAATGATTGTAAAATAGAATTCTTGAAACAAAAATTAGATGCTAAATTATGAAATAGATTCCAAAATTAAAAAAAAGAAAATTAGAAAATGATTGTAAAATAGAATTCTTTAAACAAAAATTAGATGCTAAATTATGAAATAGATTCAAAAACTAAAAAAAGAAAATTAAAAAATGATTGTAAAATAGAATTCTTTAAACAAAAATTAGATGCTAAATTATGAAATAGATTCCAAAATTAAAAAAAAGAAAATTAAAAAATGATTGTAAAATAGAATTCTTTAAACAAAAATTAGATGCTAAATTATGAAATAGATTCCAAAATTAAAAAAAAGAAAATTAAAAAATGATTGTAAAATAGAATTCTTGAAACAAAAATTAGATGCTAAGATATGAAATAGATTCCAAAACTAAAAAAAAAAGAAAATTAAAAAATGATTGTTAAATAGAATTCTTGAAACAAAAATTAGATGCTAAAATATGAAATAGATTCCAAACTTAAAAAAAATGAAAATTAAAAAATGATTGTTAAATAGAATTCTTGAAACAAAAATTTGATGCTAAAATATGCAATAGATTCCAAAATAATAAAAAAAGAAAATTAAAAAATGATTGTTAAATAGAATTATTTAAACAAAAATTAGATGCTAAAATATGCTATAGATTCCAAAACTAAAAAAAGAAAATTAAAAAATGATTGTTAAATAGAATTCTTTAAACAAAAATTAGATGCTAAAATATGAAATAGATTCCAAAATAAAAAAAAGAAAATTAAAAAATGATTGTAAAATAGAATTCTTTAAACAAAAATTTGATGCTTAAATATGAAATAGATTCCAAAATTTAAAAAAAATGAAAATTAAAAAATGATTGTAAAATAGAATTCTTTAAACAAAAATTAGATACTAAAATATGAAATAGATTCCAAAATAAAAAAAAAATGAAAATTAAAAAATGATTATTAAATAGAATTCTTTAAACAAAAATTAGATGCTAAAATATGAAATAGATTCCAAAACTAAAAAAAAAAAGAAAATTAAAAAATTATTGTAAAATAGAATTCTTTAAACAAAAATTAGATGCTAAAATATCAAATAGATTCCAAAATTAAAAAAAAAGAAATTTAAAAAATGATTGTTAAATAGAATTCTTGAAACAAAAATTATATGCTAAAATATGAAATAGATTCCAAAACTAAAAAAAGAAAGAAGAAAATTAAAAAATGATTGTACAATAGAGTTCTTGAAACAAAAATTAGATGCTAAAATATGAAATAGATTCCAAAATTAAAAAAAAAAGAAAATTAAAAAATGATTGTTTAATAGAATTCTTGAAACAAAAATTAGATGCTAAAATATGAAATAGATTCAGAAATTAAGAAGAAAAAAAAAATTAAAAAATGATTGTTAAATAGAATTCTTGAAACAAAAATTAGATGCTAAAGAATGAAATAGATTCCAAAACTAAAAAAAGAAAGAAGAAAATTAAAAAATGATTGTACAATAGAGTTCTTGAAACAAAAATTAGATGCTAAAATATCAAATAGATTCCAAAATTAAAAAAAAAGAAAATTAAAAAATGATTGTTAAATAGAATGCTTGAAACAAAAATTATATGCTAAAATATGAAATAGATTCCAAAACTAAAAAAAGAAAGAAGAAAATTGAAAAATGATTGTACAATAGAGTTCTTGAAACAAAAATTAGATGCTAAAATATGAAATAGATTCCAAAATTAAAAAAAAAAGAAAATTAAAAAATGATTGTTTAATAGAATTCTTGAAACAAAAAATATATACTAAAATATGAAATAGATTCCGAAATTAAAAAAAAAAAGAAAATTAAAAAATGATTGTTAAATAGAATTCTTGAAACAAAAATTAAATGCTAAAATATCAAATAGATTCCAAAATTAAAAAAAAAGAAAATTACAAAATGATTGTTAAATAGAATTCTTGAAACAAAAATTAGATGCTAAAATATGAAATAGATTCAGAAATTAAGAAGAAAAAAAAATTAAAAAATGATTGTTAAATAGAGTTCTTGAAACAAAAATTAAATGCTAAAATATCAAATAGATTCCAAAATTAAAAAAAAAGAAAATTAAAAAATGATTGTTAAATAGAATTATTTAAACAAAAATTATATGCTAAAATATGCAATAGATTCCAAAACTAAAAAAAGAAAATTAAAAAATGATTGTTAAATAGAATTATTTAAACAAAAATTAGATGCTTAATTATGAAATAGATTCCAAAATTAAAAAAAAAGAAAATTAAAAAATGATTGTAAAATAGAATTCTTGAAACAAAAATTAGATGCTAAAATATGCAATAGATTCCAAAACTAAAAAAAGAAAATAAAAAATGATTGTTAAATAGAATTATTTAAACAAAAATTAGATGCTAAATTATGAAATACATTCCAAAATTAAAAAAAAAGAAAATTAAAAAATGATTGTAAAATAGAGTTCTTGAAACAAAAATTATATGCTAAAATATGAAATAGATTCCAAAACTAAAAAAAGAATATTAAAAAATGATTGTTAAATAGAATTCTTGAAACAAAAATTAGATGCTAAATTATGAAATAGATTCCAAAATTAAAAAAAAAGACAATTAAAAAATGATTGTTAAATAGAATTCTTTAAACAAAAATTTGATGCTTAAATATGAAATAGATTCCAAAATTAAAAAAAAATGAAAATTAAAAAATGATTGTAAAATAGAATTCTTGAAACAAAAATTAGATGCTAAAATATGAAATAGATTCCAAAATTAAGAAAAAAAAAGAAAATTAAAAAATGATTGTTAAATAGAATTCTTTAAACAAAAATTAGATGCTGAAATATGAAATAGATTCAAAAATAAAAAAAATGAAAATTAAAAAATGATTGTAAAATTGAATTCTTGAAAGAAAAATTAGATGCTAAAATATGAAATAGATTCCAAAATTAAAAAAAAGAAAATAAAAAAATGATTGTAAAATAGAATTCTTTAAACAAAAATTGGATGCTAAAATATGAAATAGATTCCAAAATTAAAAAAAAAATGATAATTACAAAATGATTGTAAAATAGAATTCTTGAAACAAAAATTAGATGCTAAAATATGAAATAGATTCCAAAATTAAGAAAAAAAAAGAAAATTAAAAAATGATTGTTAAATAGAATTCTTGAAACAAAAATTATATGCTAAAATATGAAATAGATTCCAACCCTAAAAAAAAAATTAAAAAATGATTGTTAAATAGAATTCTTGAAACAAAAATTTGATGATGAAATATGAAATAGATTCCAAAATTAAAAAAAAAGAAAATTAAAAAATGATTGTTAAATAGAATTCTTGAAACAAAAATTTAGATGCTTAAATATGAAATAGATTCCAAAACTAAAAAAGGAAAGAAGAAAATTAAAAAATGATTGTTAAATAGAATTCTTAAAACAAAAATTAGATGCTAAAATATGAAATAGATTCCAAAATAAATAAAAAAAGAAAATTAAAAAATGATTGTTAAATAGAATTCTTTAAACAAAAAATTATATGCTAAAATATGAAATAGATTCCTAAACTAAAAAAAGAAAATTAAAAAATGATTGTTAAATAGAGTTCTTGACACAAAAATTAGATGCTAAAATATGAAATAGATTCAAAAAATAAAAAAAAAGAAAATTAAAAAATGATTGTTAAATAGAATTCTTGAAACAAAAATTTGATGCTAAAACATGAAATAGATTCCAAAATTAAAAAAAAAGAAAATTAAAAATTGATTGTTAAATAGAATTATTTAAACAAAGATTAGATGCTAAAATATGAAATAGATTCCAAAATTAAAAAAAAAGACAATTAAAAAATGATTGTAAAATAGAATTCTTGAAACCAAAACTTTGATGTTAAAATATGAAATAGATTCCAAAACTAAAAAAGAAAATTAAAAAATGATTGTTAAATAGAATCCTTGAATCAAAAATTTGATGCTTAAGTATGAAATAGATTCCAAAATTTAAAAACGAAAATTAAAAAATGATTGTTAAATAGAATTCTTGAAACAAAAATTATATGCTAAAATATGAAATAGATTCCAAACCTAAAAAAAGAAAAAAGAAAATTAAAAAATGATTGTTAAATTGAATTCTTGAAACCAAAAATTTGATGCTAAAATATGAAATAGATTCCAAAACTAAAGAAAGAAAATTAAAAAATGATTGTTAAATAGAGTTCTTGAAACAAAAATTAGATGCTTAAATATGAAATAGATTCTAAAACTAAAAAAGAAAATTAAAAAATGATTGTTAAAAAGAATTCTTTAAACAAAAATTAGATGCTAAAATATGAAATAGATTCCAAAACTAAAACAAGAAAATTAAAAAATTATTATTAAATAGAATTCTTTAAACAAAAATTAGATGCTAAAATATGAAATAGATTCCAAAACTAAAGAAAGAAAATTAAAAAATGTTTGTTAAATAGAGTTCTTGAAACAAGAATTAGATGCTAAAATATGAAATAGATTCAAAAACTAAAAAAAGAAAATTAAAAAATGATTGTTTAATAGAGTTCTTGAAACAAAAATTAGATGCTAAAATATGCAATAGATTCCAAAACTAAAAAAATAAAATTAAAAAATGATTGTTTAATAGAATTCTTGAAACAAAAATTAGATGCTTAAATATGAAATAGATTCCAAACCTAAAAAAATAAAATTAAAAAATGATTGTAAAATAGAATTCTTGAAACAAAAATTAGATGCTAAAATTTGAAATAGATTCCAAAACTAAAAAAAAAGAAAATTAAAAAATGATTGTTAAATAGAATTCTTGAAACAAAAATTAGATGCTAAAATTTGAAATAGATTCCAAAACTAAAAAAAGAAAATTAAAAAATGATTGTTAAATAGAATTCTTGAAACAAAAATTAGATGCTAAAATATGAAATAGATTCAAAAACTAAAAAAAAGCAAATAGAAATTAAAATAAAAGAAACGGCGGAAGTTGCCAACTCCAAAACAGAAATCTGCGTAAGCTCGATTTATTTTTGCTTTTATTTTATGTCTGTGTATGTGCGTGTGTATGTGCGTGTGTATGTGTGTATAGTCATTCTGTAAGTGAGCATTAAATAACGATCCAAAATTGTTGATTTACTGAATAACAATCAAATCAAACTCAAATTATTTAATATAACGTGACCATTATTGACCAATCACATCTTTTGCTATCATCGTTCTATTAACAAACATAGAAACACACATAATGCAGCGACTACAACTTCCAATTGTTAGCACATGTTTTTTTTGTAGTTCTTTATTCTTTATATATATACTAGCAAAAGTACCCGTCGTTGGCTGGGTTCAAAAACAGCCTACAGAAAATGGACTCTAATTTATGAAAGTATAATACGTTATGAAAAGGAAGGGTTGTAAATTTGGGTTGAATATGGGAGTATCAAAAGCAAAGCAAAATATGATGAAAGTAAAAATAAAATAGATATACCTCATAATTTATTATACCATACCTGTTCACACTGAAACACTTATAACAATATTCTGTGGATCTATATTAAAAAACATTGTTAAACTTTGTGATATATTTCCATTCTATGGAGGTCAGGCGCTAACAAATACCCCATAATTTTATTATACCATATTTCTTCAAACTGAAACATAATTATGAAAGTATACTTACGCAGATAGATATGAAAAGTCTTTATTAAAGTTTGTGCCTATTTCCATTCTATGGAGGCCAGGCGCGAACGCAGACCCCACAATTTTATTATATCATCCCTATTCAAGTTAAAACATACTTATCAAAGTATTCTTATGTACATCTATATAAAAAACCTTGTAAACATTAAATTTTTTTTTTTTGTTTCCATACTTTGTGGAGCAGGCGCGAACCCAACCCCACAATTTTAATGAACCACCGTTCTGCCAGATCAAACATACTCATTCCTGTGTCTTGATACATCTTCTATCATTATATGTAATCAGTTTTTTTTAAATAGTCAACCATATAGGAGCCTATTAGTGACCACACACACACACACACACACACACACACACACACACACACACACACACACACACACACACACAGACGTTCAGCTTTATATCCTAGAAGATAAGATAGAATATATATATGTGTGTGTGTGTGTGTAAATATACAGATATATATTAATACGTGTACACACACACACAGACACACACAGACACACACACACACACACACACACACACACACACACACACACACACACACACACACACACACACACATATATATACATATACATATAATGTTGTTCCGGGCACTAGAACTAACCGGGAACACATCTGGAATATTTCAACAAGTCTGCAACTGGAATGTAAATACGTGACATGCCTTTAACATTCCTCTTGCTCCTCACCATCTCACCCACTTTTGCTTCCTCTCACGAACCCATCTTTTAATTAATATGCACCGTCGCCTGACGTCACTGCTTTTTTTTTATTTCATCTGATGACATTTTGCTTACTCAGACACGTCAGGGGCATTTTGGAAGAGGCTCCGTCTGTCTATCAGTAGCATTTCATATTGTAACAGCACTTTGAACGCCGAACGCAATACTGAATTGATGTAACTGCATTTAGATGGTAGGTATTCCAGAATGTATAGTATCTGAGGAAGCTGACTGTCCCTACCTTGCACAGATTCAAGTCAAACGTGAGCAAGTTGTTGCACCTGTTGACCTCTATTTGATACTCCAGGCGTTTATGATAAACGAGGTAGATGAAGTTCCCTAGCTCGATGGCCGACCACCACGCTCATCATCTTCAAAACACTCGTCACCGCCATGAAATTTCTTAAACCACCGTTGGCATGTGGGTTCAGTAATGGTTTCTGACCCAAAAGTTTCGTTGATATCGCGAGTTGTTTCAGCAGCTTTCCAGTCTAGCTTGAATTGAAATAAGAAAATTGTGCAAATTTGCTTTTTTACCATCTTGTATTAAATTTTCATCAAAGTG
Source organism: Euprymna scolopes (assembly GCF_053919585.1). Taxonomy (NCBI): domain Eukaryota; kingdom Metazoa; phylum Mollusca; class Cephalopoda; order Sepiida; family Sepiolidae; genus Euprymna; species Euprymna scolopes. The sequence continues at coordinate 37,272,876 of NC_136504.1, read as the reverse complement.
GACATAATGTTTAATAAAACGATTATCATTAAAACGATTAGGTAGAGCAAAAAACGCTCTTTAAAATAATATATAAAGTAAAGGTATTACAACGGAAGTTTATTTGAAAATACATCGTTTGAAATTAAAATAAAAAATTCCGCAAAAACATTTTCGTCAACCAATCGAAGAAAATTCTGATGAAACCAAAGCGTAGGGAAAGAGCCCTTTGGCCCAGTACGACAATCTTCTAGTGATGGTGTCAGAAAGAAAATCCCAACCCGTCCAATATATATATATATATATATATATATATATATATATATATATATATATATATGTATATATATATATGTATATATATATATATATATATATATATATATATATATATATATATATATATATCAGAAATGTGAGTTCCGTGATAAAAGCGCTGATTGAGAAAAAAAAAAATGAAAGGAAAAAATTTATAAAATTCTTAGGAAGGAGTTTGACGCCGAAATATATAAATTATATTTTCATATATTAATTTATGTGATTAAGTGAAGTATATATATATATATATATATATATATATATATATATATATATATATATATATATATATATATATATATATATATATATATATCATTGTGCAGGATAAAGTCCAAAACTAATGAACGAATTATTATGGATATATATTCTTGGCAACGCGGTCAGTGATATGTGTGAACGATATCTCTATAATTGTGCACTTTTTGAAATATCATGTTAGTCGGTCATTCACGCTTAAGTTTCAAAGAACATTTTTCATTAGTCTGTCACGCTTAAATTCGTCATAATATTTCCATCGCTAAACGCGTAGATTAAATGGATGAACTTTAAGACTACTGTTTCTTGTTTTTTTCTTTTTGTTTTAATTTTTTTTTTACAACCTAGTGCTGCGGGAGTTCTTTTATTGCTTAGTGCCTTCCAGCGAGTCGACATCGTTGTTTAAACTAACATTCCGTCATGACACATATTTCGAGATACACCTGGCTACTGCGCCAACCAACACGTTTTGCAAGTAAACCATACAAACAGAGACAAACTTCTCTAACGTTAACCATCTCATCTCATGAGTGACTTAACCTAGAATTGTGACTTTGGCCTTCTTTTATTACCACAATATATATATATATATATATATATATATATATATATATATATATATATATTGTACGAAAAGCGTTCAATAACTAATGCCCATGATCTACTTTTCATACAAGTAGAGCGACGAAACTTGTCGCAGTTATTAGTCTTTCTCTACATAGGAATACCACAGAGTTACGCATGTCTGTCATTGTTAAATGCAGTGCTAAGGACAGTTTTGGTAGAACATCTCAGATTGGTCCTCTTACAAAGACGTGACATTGAAAATCGAGGCTGCATCATCTGGCACACGCTGAAAGTCAGAGGGTGCAAATGCAGGATAGTAACGGGGTAGAGTAGAATTTTATAGCGATACGCATGCGCTTCTGATCTGGCAGGAGGATGGTAGCTTTGATGACCTTGCCCCGCCTCTTGGTTTTTATAGCTTCTTTTAATTTCTTCAAAAGTCAAGCATAACAGTCACATGTAATTATGATACGCTTTGCAAGGAAATCTGTTATCTCTAACTCCGTCTTGGTCCGAGAAAACTATGAGCATTATATATCGTGTAGTTTATTTTATATATATATATATATATATATATATACATATATATATATATATATATATATATATATATATATATATATATATATATATATAAAGGCGGCAAAAAGAACGTCCGCACTTGTAATTTTTTCAAAAACTGCAAATTTAATCTAAATTTAATGTAACTGTTTAAACAAACTATACCTCATTTGACTCGCCTTTTATTATTCTATAATTTTACCTATTCATACGAGGGGCGTGTAATAAGTAATGCCCCTGACCCACTTCCCATAGCAGTAGAGCAACGAAACTTTGCACAGTTATTAGTCTTTGTCTGCATAGGAACCACCCAGAGTTATGCATTTCTCCCATCGTTTGATGAAGCTCTGGAGACCGCTTTTGTAGAACACCCCAGGTTGGTCCTCCAACGACGACGTGACTTCAGAAATCAAGGCTGCATCATCTGGAAAACGCTTTCATGTCAAAAACAACTTCATGGCTGGGAAGAGGTGAAAGTCGGAGGGTGCAAGGTTAGGAGAGAAGGGAGGATGGTGAAATTCATTGAATTACAATTTATATATATATATATATATATATATATATATATATATATTTAAATTGTAATTCAATGAATTTCACTGACTTTAGCAAATAGGGTGCATACCTTATAAATATTTGCTAATATTTTCTCTCCTCTGATGAGATGGTAACTATCGAAACCCTATAGGTTAAGGAGATTAACTTTCTAAAGCATTCTTTGTCTTGCTGAGAATAATAAAAATTCTTTGATATGAAATTCATTTCAATGAGAGTTTTTTAAATTCATTGAATTACAATTTAATTTAATTTATTTGCTCTATCTTGCATATCGAGCAATTCTTGTTTAGATGGGATAACTTATAGAATATTACTGCCAGTAATATTTTGTAAACCTTACAATCTCACGTTTCCATAACAACTGATTGTTAAATAAAAACTATTCTGAAGTATATATATATATATATATATATATATATATATATATATATATATATATATATATATATATATATATGTATCAATCATTTGTATAAGAAAATTTTTGCAGTTTTTAACTTTTAAATTCAGACGAGCATATCTCAGGCCAACAAAATTTTATTGATCGAAATTAGCACCATCGAAATCAATGCACTTTTGCCAACGCAAAACAAGTGTATTTGTGCGAGTAACTTTAAAATCTTGCGATCTGGTTTCAGTAAAGTCGTTGAAGGCATTTTTGATATTCGTTAGTTTTTTGAAGCATTTCTCACGTAGAAAGATGTCGAGATGGTTGAACAAGTGATAGTCGGTAAGTGAGAAACCAGGAGAGTATGGCGGATAAGGCAGAGTTTCGTAGCCCAATTTGTTAAACTTTTGCAACGTAGGTTTAGCAACGTGCGGTCGGGCATTGTCGTGGAGGATAATTGGGCATTTTCTGTTGACTTATGTGGGGATTGTTTCTGACGCATTTCATCCATTTGTTGACAGTACTTCTCCGACGTAATGGTTTCGTCTGTATTCAAAAACTGTAATGGATGAGACCGATCGCAGATAAACAAAAAGTCAGCCTGACATTCTTTTAGTGCAACTCTGGCTTCGGGAAGTGTCGTGGAGCTTTGCCGGCGGTTAACCACTGAGCTGGGTCGTTCTTGTTGTGTAAAAGAAGAAAAGATTACGCTTTATAATGACGTTTCATGGGGTTGTCGTTCAATTCGCGAGGCAACCATTTATCAAGTTTTTGTCTTTCCAATCTCCCTCAAGTGGTTAGAAATCGTCGTATACATTACGTCTAATTCAAAAGCAAGTTCTTGAACAGTTGTGCGTGGATTGACTTCGACTAAGACTCTAAATTGATCATTGTGAACATTCGATGGCCAACAACTACGCTCACCATCTTCAAGACTCTCGTCGCCGCCACAAAATTTCTTAAACCGCAATTAGTCAGTGCGTTCAGTACGTGTTTCTGGGTCAAACTCTTCCTTGATATCGTCGGCTGTTTCAACAGCTTTTCGGTCTAGCTTGAATTGAAATAAGAAACTTGTGCGGATTTGCTTTTTACCATCTTGTAATCAACTTTCTGAAAAGAAGACATAATTGTTTTAAAACGATTGTAATTTAAACCGTTAGCTAGAGTGAAAATGCTTTTAAAATGAAATACAAAGTGAAGGTAATCCAACGAAAACTTAATTGAAAATACATCACTTGAAATCAAAATTAAAAATCCCGCAATAATCTTCTTGTCAACCTTATATATATATATATATATATATATATATATATATATATATATATATATATATATATATATATATATATATATATATATATATACTAGCATGGGTACCTAGCATTGGCTGGGTTGACATGAAGTTCTGTTTCAAACATACCAGTGTACTAAGCATTTTCATCATGGGCAACGTGGAAACCCCCACAACAAAAATAAAAGAACGGATGAAAACATGTAAATATAATCGCCCCCAAAAAGAAGTATGTGATACCCTCTCCACAAGATATTTCGGCAGAAGGGCTACAAAGAGAAGAAACTATTCTCCGGATATGGAACACTGGAAAGACCCCTCCCCCCCCCAAGAAAATGTAATTTAAAATAAATCATTACAACTTTTGTTTCGATAAAAATAACAGTGAATGCCCGTGCGATCGCAAAAGAAAAGAAAAGAAAAAAAAAGATCTACCAAAAAGTAATTCCAAAAACAATTAAATGACATTTTTCGTCATTTTACATTTCTAATGTAATCCTCCCCACCCCCTGCCGAAAAAATTGAATTTGTCATATTTTGGGGTTCGTTCTGCTTATAAAATTGTTAGGTGAAAGTACAGGATAGTTTAAAAAAATTAATTAAATTTATCGTTATTTTATGTTTCAAATGTAATTCTCCCCCCCCCACCACAAAAAAATAAAAAATTTTGTATTTGTCATATTTTGTCCCCCTCGATCGCCAAACTTGAAAAAAATGCTAGAGATGACATGTCTAGTTGAACGCTTTGTGGCCAAACAGTGGGTGCTCATTTTATATTAAATTTATATAGAAAAGTTATCCCCTACGCTAAAATGTTAATTTTTTTTGTTTCAAAATTTCTTCTTTCATAATATTTATGAAGACTGCTTAAACGTATAAGGCCACAAAAAAACAGGTCATAATTTTTGGGGTCAATTTCAAGTTTCTTTCCAACTCTCCCCAAAACTTTAAATGACGACTTTTACTGGTTTTCGGTGATGCTGAAAACGAATATTACGTTTAAATTTGAGGCAGACAAGTAGTTTTCACGATATGAAGAAATTACTTTTTAAAAAGTGGGGGAGGTCACTTTCTTATATAAATTTAACGTAAAATGAGCACCCACTTTCTGGTCACCTAGTAATTTTTTCATATCATAAAAAAATTGACTGTGATATTCGTTTTCAGCACCCCATAAAATTGGCGCTTTTTTTTTTACTAAGAGATGCGTTCATTTTTTTCATCTCATAATTTAGGACGCTAATTATGCTGTAATTTTACAAAAGCATATATTTGTTTTTCGTTCTTTTTTCATTATACAACTCGTATAGTTGTGAATAGGTGCCTCTGCAGTTTAACATTTCACAAAAATTCTGTTTACATTAGGAGGCGGTTAAGTAAACTACAGATGCAACTGGTAAAAACTATACAAATTCTATAATCGAACACCCACCTAAAAAAAAAATGAAAACCAAAAGTATATTTTTTGTAAACCGACCGCTCGTGTAAGCATTATTTACATCCTAAATTATGAAAAAAGAAACGAATCTCTCAGTAAAAACCAGCGCCGGTTTCCGGTGGTGCTGAAAACGAATATCACAGTTAAATTTGTTTTATGATATGAAGAAATTATTAGGTGGTTAGAAAGTGGGTACCCATTTTACGTTAAATGTATATAGGAAAGTGATCCCCCACTTTTTGAAAAAGTAATTTTTCATATTATGAAAACTACTTATCTGCCCCAAATTTAAATGTGATATTCGTTTTCAGCACCATCGAAAACCATTAAAAGTCGTCATTTTCAAGTTTTTTGAGGAGTTGGAAAGAAACTTTACATTGACCATTTTTTTCTAGGGGTAACGCGGGGTCACATTGTAAAAACTGACCATTTTTAATTTAAGATATTAAATAAATTATAAAGAAAACATGTTTTGCAGGCAATTAAACACACTTGCTATGGTATAATTATTATAATTAATTCTGGGCAACACCGATTAAAATGTATAAACAAAAAACAGAAAGAACAGGGGATGATGGATTGTGTTCACATGTGTCTCTGACTAACTCTGACCTCGTGGGGATGCAAGTAAATGATGACATTAGTTTTAATTATTTTTCTCTAACAAATAAAAAAGTTACTTAAAAATTAAGAATAAGTGAAAAAAATTTCCTCCGAATTAAAAATAAGAAGGCCGATAGCCATTAGTCGCGTGCTCTCATGTTATGAATGAATGCGTGAATGTAGGATTGACATGAAATTCTTAAAGATAAACAAAAATGAGCGAAAAATGGGCTGAAATAACCTAAATAAATAAAAAGTAAATGACTTAGAATGACTTTGATGAACTTAAGGATGAACAATTCTTCAAAAACAACTTGAATTATTTGGAGAATGACTTGAATGGCTTTGAGACTAACTGGTTGTAAAGTGGGTGATCATTTTACATAAAATTAATACAGAAAAATGATCCCCCACTTTAGATCACAAAGTTACAAACATAAGTACAGCATGTAGTAAGAACAGATACTACACTCTGATCTTGGTCAAAAGGCAAAGAAAAGGGTATTTATTTGCTCACCCACCGAGCAAATTAGGCACAAGGCCGATTTTTAATGTAGGGAGTGAAGGGGAAATGGGAACCATCTCCCCGGGGAGTAGGGGAGCTGGATAGTTACAATTGGTATGAAGGGTTGCCCCTACATTAACCAAGGCCTTATATGTGGAGTTGCCCCCACATATGGTCTTTGCTTGCAGTATCTGCCGGGTCAGATATTACGCTTTTATCTTTTCCAAAAGGCCAAGAAAAGCCAAAAGGCCAATAGAAGAACAGCTTGCACCACTTTTATTTCCCTGGCGAAGATTAAAATAAATATATAATAAAACTAAAACTTCTTTGTCTCTCTCATTTCACACCCACATACAAACGCGTGCGCGCTTACACACATATACAAACACAAACAATTATCTACACGTACATACAGATATATATAATTGTGTAAGTTACTTTCGAAAAAATAAATATATTTTTTCTAGAAACCAGTTTTTTTTTTTCAATTTATTTATTTCAACGTATAACAGTATTAAAGAAAATCATAAAACACATTTGTTGAATGGATGATCCATAAAACTGCAGCAAATGTTCAAATATACCAAATATACAGGGTGAACAGAAAGTCCTTGGACCATTTTTAGTTTTAAAATTAAATATTGTTAAAATCACTTTTTCTCTTTTCGAATAAAGTAAGTATTTAGTCTAATTATTGATCTAATTATTTTCAGCAAAAATATTAAAATAATTTTGTTTAAACTTTCAGAAAAATGAGCAAACGAGAGGCCATACTTCAGCTTCATTGCGCGGGAAGGACAAACTCAAAGATTATTAAGCTCTTGAAAGTGGCTAAATCCACCGTGTACCATGTTGTGAACAGATTTAAGGAACTTGGTACATCTGAAGACCGTCCTAGGAGTGGAAGACCTCGCACTGCTCGAACAAATAAGGTTATTAAAGCTGTCCGAGAGAGGGTAAGGAGGAACCCGAAGAGATCTGCAAGACAAATGGCTAAAGACATGAATGTGAGCGTGACCTCGATGAGAACCATCGTAAAAAACGATCTTCAGTTGTCCCCCTACAAGATGAGAAAGAGATAGTACCTCACACCTGCCCAAAAGCACAAGAGACTTGAAAGAGCAAAGCTTCTTCTTGGAGAACTGAAGGCTGGCACGGTAGAGCGAGAGATCGTTTTTTCTGATGAAAAACTCTTCACAATTGAAGCGACTGTTAACAATCAGAACGACAGAGTTTACGCAAAATCTTCAGCATGACTCCGTGAGAATAGTTTTCCGCCGACAAATGCCGTCTTCCCTCATGGTGTGGGCTGCAGTCTCCAAATCTTGGAAGTCACCTCTGATTTTTGTGGAGCAGGGGGTTAAGATCAACACAGATCGCTACATTAACGATATTTTGGTTCCAGCATTTGAAGAGATGAAGAAACACTTCAAAGATCAGCCTTTCACCTTCCAACAAGATGGAGCACGATCCCACACCTCCAGAAAAACTCAGGACTGGGGCCAACGTCATTTTCCAAGATTCTGGAGTAAAGAGATGTGGCCTCCTGCATCGCCTGATTTGAATCCCATGGATTTTTCGGTGTGGTCTTTGTTGGAGGCAAAGGTTTGTTCTGTAGCTCATCCAAGTGTTGATGCTTTGAAGGCATCTCTTCTGAGTGAATGGGCTAAAATACTTCAGGAAACGCTGCGTGCCTCGGTTGGTAACTTCAGACAGAGAATTGAACGTCTAATCGAAAGGAAGGGACATCACATTGGAAATAAATAATTTGAATTTATTCTTGGTTTCCTAACTTATAATTTTCATTCATGTTTAATTTATATTTTTGTAATTTTCTATTAATAAACCACTTTTGAATTGGTCCAAGGACTTTCTGTTCACCCTGTATATAAATATATATATATATGTATATATATATACATATATATATATACATATATGTATATATATATATATATATATATATATATATATATATATATATATATATATATATATAAAGCTGAATGTGTGTGTGTGTGTGTCTGGGCACGAATAGGCTCCTATATGGTTGACATTTTATAAAACTGATTACATATAATGATAGAAGATGTATCGTGACACAGGAATAAATATGTTTGATCTGGCAGAACGGTGGTTCATTAAAATTGTGGGGTCGGCGTTCGCGCTTGGTCCAGAAAGTATGGAAATAAAAAATAAAAAAATTAAAAAAAAAAACGTTTACAAGTGTTTTTGATATAGATGTACATAAGAATACTTTGATAAGTATGTTTTAACTTGAATAGGGATGATATAATAAAATTGTGGGGTCTGCGTTCGCGCCTGGCCTCCATAGAATGGAAATAGGCACAAACTTTAATAAAAACTTTTCATATCTATCTGCGTAAGTATACTTTCATAATAATGTTTCAGTTTGAAGAAATATGGTATAATAAAATTATGAGGTTTTTCGTTCGTACCTGACCTCCATAGAATGGAAATATTTCACAAAGTTTAACAAGGTTTTTTAATATAGATCCACATAATATTGTAATAAGTGTTTCAGTGTGAACAGGTGTGGTATAATAAATTATGGGGTCTATCTATTTTATTTTTACTTTCATCATATTTTGCTTTGGTTTTGATACCCCTGAATTCGAAGCTATATCTTTATAACCATTCTTTTTTATAACCTATCATACTTTAATAAATCAGAATCCATTTTCTGTAGGCTGTTTTTGAACCCAGTCAACGACGGGTACTTTTGCTAGTATATATATATACAGCGTGGCCAAAAAAAGGGGGCCCAAACTCTAATTAGGACCCGTTTTATAGTGTTTTGTCCGAATGAAATGAAACTTTGGTCATAACTAGTTTATTATATTCAAAATATCACATCAAAACACTAGGATCTTTGGCCTTTTTTTCTCCGTTGACTGTAAAATGCTCAGAAAAACAATTGAATGTCCTCTGTGTTTTTTGGGTCACCCTGTTTACATTATATTTTTTTTTACCAATATTTTTATATATTAAAATTCCGGTAATGTTCATCTATAAATATAAAAATGTATGTATGTATGTATGTGTGTTCGCTTTTTCTGAGAAGCGGTCGGTCGATTCAGAGAAGCGGTCGGTCGATTCAGAGAAGCGGTCGGTCGATTCACAACTTTTTAAAACTTTTTATATCACATATAAATCGTAATATCTCACAGTTAACAACGAAGCTCGCCTGTCTATTTAATTTGCTCGATTTCGGGAAGATAAATATTCAATATTTGTTGCTCGCCGCATGTGGGTTAGTCTTTTTCCTATAACATCTTGGAGGTGGGAAAAAATAAACGTCCAGCAATAAATAAATACCATCCCGCTGTCAAACTTGACCTCATAAACTCATTAAAACGGACACTTGCTAAATCCAAGTAATTAAATAAATTCAAACGTGTTTCCGTTAGCATCTCGCGGTGGGGCAATCTTTAACATCGCACGTTTCATTTTCATACTTTAATTTACAACTTTGCCTCAAGGGTCCGGGATCGATCCTCATACTTACTTTTTTTTTTAACCCCCCCCATAACACTTGGGCAACGCCGGGTACCACTTGCTAGCATACCAATAAAATTAAAGTCAAGATTAATTGACTCAATTATTTAAGCTTCATAATTATCAGTTTTCATAATCGGGCACGCATATATTTTTGCAAAATCAAGAAACCAAAATATAAAATCACCATATTGTGTATTATGATGTTCTTATTTTATATTTTGTTGTCTTGATTTTGCGAAATATTATACACACACACACACACACACACACACACACACACACACACACACACACACATATATATATATATATATTAGGTAAGATGGGTGTTTAGGTGAAGCGGATAAAAGTCACTTTGAAAATTTCTACAAGCAATAAACATAAAACCAGAAATAACTCTTCCGCTTCGAAGTTCACATAGAATACATATAAAAAACAAACAAATATAAAACACACACACACACACACACACACACACACACACACACACACACACACACACACACACACACACACACACACACACACACACACACACACACACACACACACACACACACACACACACACACACACACACACACCAATCCATTAACTCACATTATATAATTATTCATAATTTTTGGATATGTTACTAAATTCATAAAATGTCTTGTTAGTTTTGTAATTTCCAAAACATTCACATATGCAAACACGTTTATAATTTTGTATCTTGGTAACACGAAAACACAAACAAAAACTGCGTAATATGAATTATAGTTTTTATTCATATACAACATAATTGTTTTTTTTTTCGTCTATGTAGTAATTTTATTAATATACCTTCCGTTTCGACATTTTTAGAGATCCTTTGTTTTAAATTTATGTTTTGTTTTTACCAGTATGTTTTATATTTTATGGTTTAACATTTGGATGTGTCCATTTAAAAACATGTTTTCAAAAAAAAAAAAAAAAACTACTGACGTGCATATTTTTGATGATTTTATTCCTTTTCGTTCAAAGATGTTTCCCCATTTTACTTTTTACTTTCTAGTTTTATTATATAAATTTAACCATTTAATGCTATTTCATATATATATATATATATATATATATATATGTATATATATATATATATATATATATATATATGAATATATATATATATATATATATATATATAGCTTTTGTTTGTAAATAAAACAAAATATAATCGAGCACTGTAGAGCAGCGGTTAAATTTGATGATATCGTTTGCCGGCACCGATACCTTGAGCCAGTGGGTAGAACCACTGACTGTAAACTGGATGGTCAAAGGTCCGATCTCTTGTTCGAGATTGCTGCATGAAGAACTGTGATACAGCGAAAACATCTGTCTGTGGATGACTATATATATATATATATATATATATATATATATATATATGGACATGGACGATGTCAACACAGCGTTAATTCATTACCCGTTCAGCATCAACTATATAGCGCGATGGTGAGAAGCCTTGACTGTCCTTTGGGCGGTCGGGTTTATATCCACACTGATGAGCTGTAAAACAGCGAATCAGTACTGTATGTGGATGACTATATATATATATATATATATATATGTATATATATATATTGCGTGTGCGTGCGTGCGTGTCTCTGTGTGTGTGTGTGTGTGTGCACATATATAGAGTGGATTGAGATACAATTTATGACAGTTCCAAAAATTCAAACGCAACAAATATTAGGCGTTCTTCAGCGTCTCTCACAACATCATAAATAGAAATCAACTAAAGAAAGACTTAAATTTCTACTTTTCAAAAGTATATATATATATATATATATATATATATATATATATATATATATATATATATATATATATATATATATATTCGTATAGGATAGAAAACGCCTAATTATTTTATCACACGCTATGACATCAATAATGATAATAATATATAGAACGCCTAATATCTTTTGTTTGAATTTTTGTAACTGATATAAACGATGTTCTAATTGAATTTATCTTAACCAACTCTATAATGCTTTGCTCAACAATTAAACTGGTGCCTTTTGGCCAAGATCAAAGTATAGTATCTGTTTCGACAGATGCTGCAGGCTATGACTAGCTATGACTAGCAAAGACCAGATGTGGGGGAAACCCCACATGCCTGACCATTAACCAGCTTCGATTTCCCACCTCTCGGGAGCTGGTCCCCTTTTCCCCTTCCCCCTCCCTTCACTCCTCACATTAAAAATCGGCCTTGTGCCTAATTTGCTCGGTGGGGGAGCAAATAAATACGATCTGTTCTTCAGATGCTGCAGGCTATGACTGGCTATGACTAGCTATGACTAGCAAAGACCGGATGTGGGGGCAACCCCACATGCCTGACCATTAACCAGCTCCCATTTCCCACCTCTCGGGAGCTGGTCGCCTTTTCCCCTTCCCCCTCCCTTCACTCCTCACATTAAAAATCGGCCTTGTGCCTAATTTGCTCGGTGGGGGAGCAAATAAATACCATCTGTTCTTCAGATGCTGCACTTCATTTTCTTGTTCTCTTTTCGTGGAGGAGAAATCCTTCACGACTGAGACAATTTTTATTTTTGTACCTTTTCTCCACGTTAAAAAACGACCCTGGTGTCTAACTCTGCCCCGTGGGGAGGCATAGTAAATAGGTACATATCTGCAGTATTTCAATGCTTGTATTTTGACTGTAATTGTATTAAGTACAAAGAAGTTATCGGCTTGTATACTTCAACGTTTTTTAAGGCAATGATTTTTTACTTAATATATACATATATGCATGTATGTATGTGTGTGTTTAAAGAAACGTCAATGTTAAAGAACCAAACCAATTAGAAATATCTATACGAGATCAATAAATATAAAAATTATTTTTTAACAAATTAAATGTCATAGAATTAAAAACTACAGATAAAAATGATTATGGTATATATATATATATATATATATATATATATATATATATATATATATATATATATATATATATATTATAATTCGGCAGATTTTTAATTCCATATATTATATTATATTTTATTAGTGCCGATAAACTGTTTTATGAAACGCGTGTACATTGTGTGTGTGTATATATATATATATATGTGTGTGTGTGTGTGTCTGCGCGTGTTATATATATATATATATATATATATATATATATATATATATATATATATATATATATATATACTGTCAAGAAGTGTAAATTATTTATACGAAAGTGTATTTTTACCTAACTGCGAGTGGGGAATAATTTTCTCTTTGGCCAATTTGGTACCCCCAAATGGGGAGCGGCATATATATTGTTTATTATATTATATTATATATTTAAAAAAAAAAATATATATATATATATATACATATATATATATATATATATATATATATATATATATATATATATAAAATAAAAATTACGATTAAATTTACCAAAATGATCCAAGATGGTAAAACTAAAGTATATTATAAATATTAAAGAATTAATATTTATAAAGTAATCTCAACCAGATGTAAAAGCTCGATAAAACCAAATAGGAGACAGAGCTTATAATAAGAGCAAATAGTTAATAAAACATGTTAAAAAACACTTTGAAAAAGAGTTAAAAACATATTTAATCTGAAAAGGAAACACTTAATAAGTGGATAGTCCTAAATCAAAGTTTCAAAGAAATACTTTCCTTCTCATCGGAGGGTAGGAATTAGCAAAATGCGGGATCGGATTTTGCATACAAAAGTATTTGATGAAACTGCAAGTAAGTTTCATCAAATACTTTTTTTCAAAGTGTTTTTTCAAAGTGTTTTTTCAAAGTGTTTTTTAACATGTTTTATTAACTATTTGCTCTTGTATATATATATATATATATATATATATATATATATATATATATATATATATATATATATATATATATATATATATATATAGCCAGTAGAGTTTAGTTTCCTAGAAGTACATCCAATGAAACAACACGTGTCTACCAAAAAAGTGCTCAATGAGTGAACAGAGCATGTATATTAATTTTATTTATACAAACATTAATGGCCACATATGTGCATACATGTTTCTGTAATCACCCACGTTGGGGGATTACGTCTTCAGGCCAAGAACTACCTTTTGAAGGTAGTTCTTGGCCTGAAGACGTAATCCCCCAACGTGGGTGATTACAGAAACATGTATGCACATATGTGGCCATTAATGTTTGTATAAATAAAATTAATATATATATATATATATATATATATATGTATATATATATAAATATATATACACATACACAAACACATATATATATATATAGTTTTAAAAATAATAGGCGGAAGTTTCTCGAGAGCTCTTTCGGCTATAATCTCGTCAGGAGAAAATCGATAGCGAACAAAATAATATTGTGTCGAAAAATAAAGAGTTCTAATGGGGAACTTATTAAATGTGCCAAAAGTACGGGGATACTAAAATAAATTTATTAACGTTTTAAAACGATTAAAATATTGGCACAACGAGGGAGGGGAAAAAAAACGCAATTTTTTTCCCCTCCCTTATTATAATTTAAAGTTCATCGCCTCTAAAAATACTCTCTCTCTCTCTCTCTCTCTCTCTCTCTCTATATATATATATATATATATATATATATATATATATATATATATATATATATATATATATATGTTGCTTATATATACTTGTGTGTTGCAGTGCACCCAGATTGCTTGAAATAAGAAGTATCAAAATATTTCCTTTTTTGTTTACCAACTTTAGCGATCGGAACCATTTCTTTTAAATTTCAAAATAGTTTTAAACAAAAATTAAAATATATATATTATTCCTTATTGGAATTTTTTATTTTTGAGATGAGCATTGTATGTTAATTTTTTTTATTTTATTTCGGACTATTACGAAGGCCAGAGGAAGTTGGCCGAAACGTTGTGCTGTGGACCAATAAAAAGATAAGATGAGACTAATAGTCCGAAATAAAATTAAAAAAAAATAAAAAATTATTATATTTCTGCGTCTGACACTAAAAACATATTTTGTCCTTTTTATATCCAGTATTATAGGCAAATAAGTGTAAATGATATTATGCATTTAATATTAATTCAAATTATATATATATATATATATATATATATATATATATATATATATATATACACACATATATATGCACATATATATACATATATATATGTATATATGTATGTGTGTGTGTGCCTGTGTGTTATTATGTGTTCGTGTGTGTGTGTGTGTGTGTTATTATGTATTCGTGTTCGTAATTTTGAAGATAAAAAAATTATTATTAAAATATGTCCCAAATAAAAAGTATACACAAAGGTATTATAGTTGTCTATTTCAAGTCAATGTTCATTTTAAAACAATACAATGATATATATATATATATATATATATATATATATATATATATATATATATATATATATAATTTTTGTAGGCTAAAATGATAGATAATTAGTTCAAACAACGCTATAGATAGAACGGTGCTCGCCTCGCAAGCAAGTGACTCAGATTCCGAATCCCGAGTTCGAATATGTTTTATTGATGATAGGGGGCGAAACTTGAGTCTTGGCTTTTTAGTCTGCGTCTTTCATTGTTTGTGTAAGCTGCAGCGTCGTTTATATATATATATATATATATATATATATATATATATATATATATATATACGGATCATTCACAACTTCTTTGAATTGTGATGCTATAAAGTCGACGTTCTATGTCTGAGTTGCAGCCGCCTTTCTGTAAAATTCCGTAAGGATTGCCTGATTCCAATCTTGTGTGTCGAATCCGTTTTCTCCTTGATCTTCTCTTTGTTTCGTTTGCAAGCATGCCTTACTTCGCGGACAAGTGAGGTGAGCGCCTGTTCGACGCTCTCGTAACTCTCTCCGGCCGATACCTCGGCGAACAGCAGATTCCGATTTCGACAGAAGGCGGCACCTTCCTCCAGCTTCACCTGTCGCATGTGCAGCATGTCGTTCTTGTTGCCTATCAAGGTGATCGGGGTAGAGTCGTCGCACAGGTGTAGCACTTTGTCTGTCAGCTCCTTGCAAGTCTCAAAACTCTCGCGATCGATGATCGAATAAACCATGACGATGCCATCGGCCCACACTAGATAATTCTCTCGCTCGCTACTGTCAATACCCTGTAAAAGAAATAAAAGAAAATATTTTAAAAAATAATAAAGAAAAGTATCGTTTTTTTTTACAAACTAATCACATCTTATCAAGGCCTATATGACACTCAAGGATAAGGGTTATTGGATAAGACAGATAGACCGTATGACACCGTGTGTATTTGTTATAATAGCTGTAACTAGCAGAAAAATTGATTATTTAAAAGAGAGGCTCAACAAGAACTTCTTTACATTAGGCTTGAAAACGGTAATGTTATAATCAGCTGGAAAGCAGCCTCGCAGAGCAGTGTTCCAAAGACGGGTAATTCCGGGGGAAAAATTCTGTGCATAGAATTCCCGCTTAGTTCTAAATACGCAGAAGGAGAAAGGGAATTTATCGACAGTGGCTATCTCTAGACGAGTTTTTGTTGTGAACCTTTTCCAAGGCGGACATTATAGAATGGAGCTCCGTCGAGCACCTGACATGAAAGTAACGATGGAGTACAGAAAGTCAAGCAACGTCTATTATGTGAGAAAGAGGCTGTAAGGTGGAAAAGAGGTCAATGTTATTCGTATTATTTGGATTCTTGTGACTGCTGTTTTCATATTGTTAGGTAAGCGCCAGGCAATTCAGTTATCTATCTATCTATCTATCTATCTATCTATCTATCTATCCAACCATCTAATTATCCGTCCAGTGAAGTAAATAACAGAGACTGAATCGTGGGAAACAATAAGTTGAGCGAGCATGCAGGTGCAGAAAGGGTCATGTTGTGACATGTATCAAATTTGGTTGACCGGTCAGTTTGCACCGGAAGTATTCGAATGGGGGACCGGATGTGACGTGTAAGGTGTTCCAGCTTGAATTAGCCGAGTTAAGTTTTGTGAGTTGGATCAGAGACGCCGATAAAGATGAACTAAAACGGGTCTCCCCATGAGGGAGGGGGAGGCTTCAGGATAGAGACATAGAAGAATCCACAAGCCAAGATTCACTTCAGCTCTGCTCTGACGAGATACCTGAGGAGTGAATGAAATATATATTAAAAACACGCATCGTCTTGGGTCCATGTCTTGAAACGTTTTCTTTTAACAGGTTCCAGCTCCCCTAAGGACGGTTGACGAATCTCAAAGAAGCGACCAGCAACAGACAGGTATGTCGTTGTAAATGTACTGTGGATTATATGTAATACACACACGCACCCACGAACACTAGATGAGTCACGGGCTATTAAGTAAATAGACATTAAGGGATATGAGGACAGTAGTCCGTTAAATGCACAATTAGATAAGAATACATAAAAATGATTTCGTGAGAATAAAATACACAACAATATTAAGTACCATTTTCACAACGCTTGTACACCGCTATCTTCAGACAATTCTCACCTGGAACGGTAGAGACAACGCTTCTATCCACTGCGATAAGGACCCATAGCACAGTGGATAGAGGCGTTGGGTCTCTACCCAAAGAAGGCCAGAGGATTAGTTGACCAAAACGTGGTGAGATAACAACTATGAAAGGCAGCAATTGCCGGGGATACTATTACAAGACTCAGTATTCCTATTCCGTTCTGGTGAACCACCCGAAGAAGGTCGGAGGAGGAGGAGGAGGATGAGAAGAAGAAGAAGAAGGAAGAAAGGAAGGAAAGAAGGAAAGAAGGAAGGAAGGAAGATGAGTATATCGGTCTGCAGAAAAATGAATACACAAACACGAGATGTTGTTGAAACTTTTGTGCGACCACGTGGTCAGGAAATAAAGTCTTAATCATTTCTCTGTTGCTAATTTACCAGCGGATTGAACAGAAATGTTTTCTACTGAAAGAAACACCCTATGAACTGTCGTATGTTTTTGCTTATATGTTAAACACATCTTTCTTAATTCTCGTATCAAAATGTGCATTCAATTGTATTTGGGGCTAATGTGTAAATTATAAGCGTAATCGAAACTGCATCTCCCATTTATAGTTTTGTATAATTTATTAAGAAACAAGTGAAGCATGGCAGCCAAATTTTCGCCCCAAAACTGATTTAAAAGCTTGCTGCATGTAGGAATACCCTTTATGTAAAATCTCAAATGTTTAGACCCAAAATTTGCTGAATAGTTTGCTAGAGACCGCAAAGGTAAAATCTTTGGAACTTTGACTCCTTGGTAGCAAAAGTTTTGGCCAAAAACCGATTAAAAAGCTTACTTTTTGAAGATAAAAAAATATTATTAAAATATGTCCCTTGCTCTATGTTTGAGTACACTTTATGTAAAATTTCAAATGTTTAGTCCAAAAATTGGCTGAGAGGTCAACTTTTTTTATAACTCTGACCTAAATTTTGACCCCTTAACATTTATTGTTTTGGGCTCAAATCCAGTTAAAAACTTTGATCCATGTCCAAAGAACCTATATCTAACATTTCAAGTGTTTAGACTCAAAATTGGCGGAAGAGTTTGGTAGAGATTTCAAATGTCAAATCGCTGAGTTTTGATTCCTTGACCGCAAAATTTCCGACCAAAAACCACTGAAAAAGATTTTCCCAAACCTCAATACCCCTTATGTCAAATCTCTAGATTGAAAATTGATAGAATAACTCGGTAGGGAATTGCGCGCGCACACACACACACACACACACACACACACACACACACACACACACACACACACACACACACGCGCGCGCGCACACACACACACACACACACACACACACACACACACACACACACAGAGGCAATTTTACTTTTATAGATATATAGATATATTTGTACTTTACTGAATTCACACAAAAACCCAATTAACTGATATTTGTTAATTTTGGAACACAGCTGCTGGACGTAAAGGATTATAATGTTGGCTATATTTAGTGCATGGAAGAGGATAAAAAGTTTTGATTTCTGTGAAATGTTAATCATATATATAGCCATCAATTACTAAAGATTAAAAAAAAAAATTAATTCCTTTGGTGTATTTAAAAGGATTTTAGTTTGTATAATATGGTAAAATATTTCACATTTACATTAAATTTTCTTCATATTAATTAGGCACAACAATCAAGTACGATTCACTTCAATTCATCTTTAAGCTTTAAATTTTAGAGATTTTCTTAGCATCAAAATCATTAATGGATTTTGGTCAAAATTAAAATAAAGATTGTAGACCAAGTCGTATTATATCTTGATTTCAATCTTGCTTCTTAAAGGGACTTAAAAGTGGCGCTTTTAGCATTTTTGGGACAAACATTCTTCTAGTGCAGGGGTCTCCAAAGTACGTCACGCGGACCAGATCCGGCCCGCCAAAATCTTTATTTATAAGTGTGACACTTTTTTTTTAATATGGTAATATACTAATATTTAATTTATTTAAAGGAAATATATGTTTATATTTCCTTCATTTATACTGCCTTCATTTATATTGCCTTCGTTAATATTTCCTTCATTTATATTTCCTTCATTTATATTGCCTTCGTTTATATTTCTTTCATTTATATTGCCTTCGTTTATATTTCCTTCGTTTATATTGCCTTCGTTTATATTGCCTTCGTTTATATTTCCTTCGTTTATATTGCCTTGATTTATATTTCCTTCGTTTATATTTCCTTCGTTTATATTTCCTTCGTTTATATTTCCTTCGTTTATATTTCCTTCGTTTATATTTCCTTCATTTATATTGCCTTCGTTTATATTTCCTTCGTTTATATTGGCTTCGTTTATATTTCCTTCATTTATATTTCCTTCGTTTATATTGCCTTCGTTTATATTTCCTTCGTTTATATTGCCTTCGTTTATATTGCCTTCGTTTATATTTCCTTCGTTTATATTTCCTTCATTAATATTGCCTTCGTTTATATTTCCTTCATTTATATTTCCTTCATTTATATTGCCTTCATTTATATTGCCTTCGTTAATATTTCCTTCATTTATATTGCCTTCGTTTATATTTCCTTCGTTTATATTGCCTTCGTTTATATTTCCTTCCTTTATATTGCCTTCGTTTATATTGCCTTCGTTTATATTTCCTTCCTTTATATTGCCTTCGTTTATATTTCCTTCGTTTATATTTCCTTCGTTTATATTTCCTTCGTTTATATTGCCTTCGTTTATATTTCCTTCGTTTATATTTCCTTCATTTATATTTCCTTCATTTATATTGCCTTCGTTTATATTTCCTTCGTTTATATTTCCTTCGCTTATATTGCCTGCGTTTATATTTCCTTCGTTTATATTGCCTTCGTTTATATTTCCTTCGTTTATATTGCCTTCGTTTATATTGCCTTCGTTTATATTTCCTTCGTTTATATTTCCTTCATTTATATTGCCTTCGTTTATATTTCCTTCATTTATATTTCCTTCATTTATATTGCCTTCATTTATATTGCCTTCGTCAATATTTCCTTCATTTATATTGCCTTCGTTTATATTTCCTTCGTTTATATTGCCTTCGTTTATATTTCCTTCGTTTATATTGCCTTCGTTTATATTGCCTTCGTTTATATTTCCTTCCTTTATATTGCCTTCGTTTATATTTCTTTCGTTTATATTTCCTTCGTTTATATTTCCTTCGTTTATATTTCCTTCGTTTATATTTCCTTCGTTTATATTGCCTTCGTTTATATTTCCTTCGTTTATATTTCCTTCATTTACATTTCCTTCATTTATATTGCCTTCGTTTATATTGCCTTCGTTGATATTTCCTTCGTTTATATTTCCTTCGCTTATATTGCCTGCGTTTATATTTCCTTCGTTTATATTTCCTTCGTTTATATTTCCTTCGTTTATATTTTCTTTCGTTTATATTGCCTTCGTTTATATTTCCTTCGTTTATATTGCCTTCATTTATATTGCCTTCGTTTATATTTCCTTCATTTATATTGCCTTCGTTTATATTTCCTTCGTTTATATTTCCTTCATTTATATTTCCTTCATTTATATTGCCTTCATTTATATTGCTTCGTTTATATTTCCTTCATTTATATTGCCTTCGTTTATATTTCCTTCGTTTATATTTCCTTCATTTATATTGCCTTCGTTTATATTTCCTTCATTTATATTTCCTTCATTTATATTGCCTTCATTTATATTGCCTTCGTTTGTATTTCCTTCATTTATATTTCCTTCGGTTATATTTCCTTTGTTTATATTGCCTTCGTTTATATTTCCTTCGTTTATATTTCCTTCGTTTATATTTCCTTCATTTATATTTCCTTCATTTATATTTCCTTCATTTATATTTCATTCATTTATATTTCCTTCATTTATATTTCCTTCATTTATATTTCCTTCGTTTATATCACCTTCGTTTATATTGCCTTCGTTTATATTTCCTTCGTTTATATTGCCTTCGTTTATATTTCCTTCGTTTATATTTCCTTCGTTTATATTGCCTTCGTTTATATTTCCTTCGTTTATATTTCATTCGTTTATATTTCCTTCATTTATATTTCCTTCGTTTATATTGCCTTCGTTTATATTTCCTTCGTTTATATTACCTTCATTTATATTGCCTTTGTTTATATTGCCTTCGTTTATATTTCCTTCGTTTATATTTCCTTCGTTTATATTGCCTTCGTTTATATTTCCTTCGTTTATATTTCCTTCATTTATTTTTCCTTCGTTTATATTTCCTTCATTTATATTTCCTTCGGTTATATTTCCTTCATTTATATTTCCTTCATTTATATTCCCTTTATTTATATTTCCTTCATTTATATTTCCTTCGTTTATATTGCCTTCGTTTATATTGCCTTCGTTTATATTGCCTTCGTTTATATTTCCTTCATTTATACTTCCTTCATTTATATTTCCTTCATTTATATTTCATTCATTTATATTGCCTTCATTTATATTGCCTTCGTTTTTATTTCCTTCATTTATATTGCCTTCGTTTATATTTCCTTCGTTTATATTTCCTTCATTTATATTGCCTTGGTTTATATTTCCATCATTTATATTTCCTTCATTTATATTGCCTTCATTTATATTGCCTTCGTTTATATTTCCTTCATTTATATTGCCTTCGTTTATATTTCCTTCGTTTATATTTCCTTCGTTTATATTTCCTTCGTTTATATTGCCTTCGTTTATATTGCCTTCGTTTATATTTCCTTCCTTTATATTGCCTTCATTTATATTTCCTTCGTTTATATTTCCATCATTTATATTTCCTTCATTTATATTTCCTTCATTTATATTGCCTTCATTTATATTGCCTTCATTTATATTGCCTTCGTTTATATTTCCTTCATTTATATTGCCTTCGTTTATATTTCCTTCGTTTATATATCCTTCATTTATATTGCCTTCGTTTGTATTTCCTTCATTTATATTGCCTTCATTTATATTTCCTTCATTTATATTTCCTTCATTTATATTGCCTTCATTTATATTGCCTTCGTTTATATTTCCTTCATTTATATTGCCTTCGTTTATTTTTCCTTCGTTTATATTTCCTTCATTTATATTGCCTTCGTTTATATTTCCTTCATTTATATTTCCTTCATTTATATTGCCTTCATTTATATTGCCTTCGTTAATATTTCCTTCATTTATATTGCCTTCGTTTATATTTCCTTCGTTTATATTGCCTTCGTTTATATTTCCTTCGTTTATATTGCCTTCGTTTATATTGCCTTCGTTTATATTTCCTTCCTTTATATTGCATTCGTTTATATTTCCTTCGTTTATATTTCCTTCGTTTATATTTCCTTCGTTTATATTTCCTTCATTTATATTTCCTTCGTTTATATTTCCTTCGATTATATTGCCTTCGTTTATAGTTCCTTCGTTTATATTGCCTTCGTTTATATTTCCTTCGTTTATATTGCCTTCGTTGATATTTCCTTCGTTTATATTTCCTTCATTTATATTTCCTTCATTTATATTGCCTTCGTTTATATTTCCTTCGTCTATATTTCCTTCGCTTATATTGCCTTCGTTTATATTTCCTTCGTTTGTAGTTCCTTCATTTATATTTCCTTCGTTTATATTTCCTTCGTTTATATTGCCTTCGTTTATATTTCCTTCGTTTATATTGCCTTCATTTATATGGCCTTCGTTTATATTTCCTTCATTTATATTTCCTTCATTTATATTGCCTTCATTTATATTGCCTTCGTTAGTATTTCCTTCATTTATATTGCTTTCGTTTATATTTCATTGGTTTATATTTCCTTCGTTTATATTTCCTTCGTTTATATTTCCTTCATTTATATTTCCTTCGTTTATATTTCCTTCCTTTATATTTCCTTCGTTTATATTGCCTTTGTTTATATTGCCTTCGTTTATATTTCCTTCGTTTATATTTCCTTCGTTTATATTTCCCTCATTTATATTTCCTTCATTTATATTTCCTTCATTTATATTTCATTCATTTATATTTCCTTCATTTATATTTCCTTCATTTATATTTCCTTCGTTTATATCACCTTCGTTTATATTGCCTTCGTTTATATTTCCTTCGTTTATATTGCCTTCGTTTATATTTCCTTCGTTTATATTTCCTTCGTTTATATTGCCTTCGTTTATATTTCCTTCGTTTATATTTCATTCGTTTATATTTCCTTCATTTATATTTCCTTTGTTTATATTGCCTTCGTTTATATTTCCTTCGTTTATATTACCTTCATTTATATTGCCTTCGTTTATATTGCCTTCGTTTATATTTCCTTCGTTTATATTTCCTTCGTTTATATTGCCTTCGTTTATATTTCCTTCGTTTATATTTCCTTCATTTATTTTTCCTTCGTTTATATTTCCTTCATTTACATTTCCTTCGTTTATATTTCCTTCATTTATATTTCCTTCATTTATATTCCCTTTATTTATATTTCCTTCATTTATATTTCCTTCGTTTATATTGCCTTCGTTTATATTGCCTTCGTTTATATTGCCTTCGTTTATATTGCCTTCATTTATATTTCCTTCATTTATATTTGCTTCATTTATATTTCATTCATTTATATTGCCTTCATTTATATTGCCCTCGTTTTTATTTCTTTCATTTATATTGCCGTCGTTTATATTTCCTTCGTTTATATTTCCTTCATTTATATTGCCTTGGTTTATATTTCCATCATTTATATTTCCTTCATTTATATTGCCTTCATTTATATTGCCTTCGTTTATATTTCCTTCATTTATATTGCTTTCGTTTATATTTCCTTCGTTTATATTGCCTTCATTTATATTTCCTTCGTTTATATTGCCTTCGTTTATATTGCCTTCGTTTATATTTCCTTCATTTATATTGCCTTCGTTTATATTTCCTTCGTTTATATATCCTTCATTTATATTGGCTTCGTTTGTATTTCCTTCATTTATATTGCCTTCATTTATATTTCCTTCATTTATATTTCCTTCATTTATATTGCCTTCATTTATATTGCCTTCGTTTATATTTCCTTCATTTATATTGCCTTCGTTTATATTTCCTTCGTTTATATTTCCTTCATTTATATTGCCTTCGTTTATATTTCCTTCATTTATTTTTCCTTCATTTATATTGCCTTCATTTATATTGCCTTCGTTAATATTTCCTTCATTTATATTACCTTCGTTTATATTTCCTTCGTTTATATTGCCTTCGTTTATATTTCCTTCGTTTATATTGCCTTCGTTTATATTGCCTTCGTTTGTATTTCCTTCCTTTATATTGCATTCGTTTATATTTCCTTCGTTTATATTTCCTTCGTTTATATTTCCTTCGTTTATATTTCCTGCATTTATATTTCCTTCGTTTATATTTCCTTCGTTTATATTGCCTTCGTTTATAGTTCCTTCGTTTATATTGCCTTCGTTTATATTTCCTTCGTTTATATTGCCTTCGTTGATATTTCCTTCGTTTATATTTCCTTCATTTATATTTCCTTCATTTATATTGCCTTCGTTTATATTTCCTTCGTCTATATTTCCTTCGCTTATATTGCCTTCGTTTATATTTCCTTCGTTTGTAGTTCCTTCATTTATATTTCCTTCGTTTATATTTCCTTCGTTTATATTGCCTTCGTTTATATTTCCTTCGTTTATATTGCCTTCATTTATATGGCCTTCGTTTATATTTCCTTCGTTTATATTTCCATTCATTTATATTTCCTTCATTTATATTGCCTTCATTTATATTGCTTTCGTTTATATTTTCTTCATTTATATTGCCTTCGTTTATATTTCCTTCGTTTATATTCCTTCATTTATATTGCCTTCGTTTATATTTCCTTCATTTATATTTCCTTCATTTATATTGCCTTCATTTATATTGCCTTCGTTTGTATTTCCTTCATTTATATTGCCTTCGTTTATATTTCCTTCGTTTATATTTCCTTCGTTTATATTTCCTTCATTTATATTTCCTTCATTTATATTTCCTTCATTTATATTTCCTTCATTTATATTTCCTTCGTTTATATCTCCTTCGTTTATATTACCTTCGTTTATATTTCCTTCGTTTATATTGCCTCCGTTTATATTTCCTTCGTTTATATTTCCTTCGTTTATATTGCCTTCGTTTATATTTCCTTCGTTTATATTTCCTTTGTTTATATTTTCTTCGTTTATATTTCCTTCGTTTATATTTCCGTCGTTTATACTGCCTTCGTTTATATTTCCTTCGTTTATATTTCCTTCGTTTATATTGCCTTCGTTTATATTTCCTTCGTTTATATTGCCTTCGTTTATATTGCCTTCGTTTATATTATCTTCGTTTATATTGCCTTCGTTTATATTGCTTTGTTTATATTTCATTCGTTTATATTTCCTTCGTTCATATTTCCTTCGTTTATATTGCCTTCGTTTATATTTCCTTCGTTTATATTGCCTTCGTTTATATTGCCTTCGTTTATATTTCCATCGTTTATATTTCCTTCATTTATATTTCCTTCATTTATATTTCCTTCATTTATATTGCCTTCGTTTATATTTCCTTCGTTTATATTTTCTTCGTTTATATTGCCGTCATTTATATTTCCTTCCTATATATTTCCTTCATTTATATTTCCTTCGTTTATATTTCCTTCGTTTATATTGCCTTCGTTTATATTTCGTTCGTTTATATTGCCTGCGTTTATATTGCCTTCGTTTATATTTCCTTCGTTTATATTGCCTTCGTTTATATTGCCTTCGTTTATATTCCTTCATTTATATTGCCTTCGTTTATATTTCCTTCATTTATATTTCCTTCATTTATATTGCCTTCATTTATATTGCCTTCGTTTGTATTTCCTTCATTTATATTGCCTTCGTTTATATTTCCTTCGTTTATATTTCCTTCGTTTATATTTCCTTCATTTATATTTCCTTCATTTATATTTCCTTCATTTATATTTCCTTCATTTATATTTCCTTCGTTTATATCTCCTTCGTTTATATTACCTTCGTTTATATTTCCTTCGTTTATATTGCCTCCGTTTATATTTCCTTCGTTTATATTTCCTTCGTTTATATTGCCTTCGTTTATATTTCCTTCGTTTATATTTCCTTCGTTTATATTGCCTTCGTGTATATTTCGTTCGTTTATATTTCCTTTGTTTATATTTTCTTCGTTTATATTTCCTTCGTTTATATTTCCGTCCTTTATACTGCCTTCGTTTATATTTCCTTCGTTTATATTTCCTTCGTTTATATTGCCTTCGTTTATATTTCCTTCGTTTATATTGCCTTCGTTTATATTGCCTTCGTTTATATTATCTTCGTTTATATTGCCTTCGTTTATATTGCTTTGTTTATATTTCATTCGTTTATATTTCCTTCGTTCATATTTCCTTCGTTTATATTGCCTTCGTTTATATTTCCTTCGTTTATATTGCCTTCGTTTATATTGCCTTCGTTTATATTTCCTTCGTTTATATTTCCTTCATTTATATTTCCTTCATTTATATTTCCTTCATTTATATTGCCTTCGTTTATATTTCCTTCGTTTATATTTTCTTCGTTTATATTGCCGTCATTTATATTTCCTTCCTATATATTTCCTTCATTTATATTTCCTTCGTTTATATTTCCTTCGTTTATATTGCCTTCGTTTATATTTCGTTCGTTTATATTGCCTGCGTTTATATTGCCTTCGTTTATATTTCCTTCGTTTATATTGCCTTCGTTTATATTGCCTTCGTTTATATTTCCTTCATTTATATTTCCTTCGTTTATATTTCCTTCATTTATATTGCCTTCGTTTATATTTCCTTTGTTTATTTTGTCTTCGTTTATATTGCCGTCATTTATATTTCCTTCATTTATATTTCCTTCGTTTATATTTCCGTCGTTTATATTTCCTTCGTTTATATTGCCTTCGTTTATATTGCCTTCGTTTATATTTCCTTCGTTTATATTTCGTTCGTTTATATTTCCTTCGTTTATATTTCCTTCGTTTATATTGCCTTCGTTTGTATTTCCTTCATTTATATTTCCTTCGTTTATATTGCCTTCGTTTATATTTCCTTCATTTATATTTCCTTCATTTATATTTCCTTCGTTTATATTTCCTTTGTTTATATTTCGTTCGTTTATATTTCCTTCATTCATATTTCCTTCGTTTATATTTCCTTCGTTTATATTGCCTTCATTTATATTTCCTTCGTTTATATTGCCTTCGTTTATATTTCCTTTATTTATATTTCCTTCGTTTATGTTTCCTTCGTTTATATTGCCTTCATTTATATTTCCTTCGTTGATGTTGCCTACGTATATATTTCCTTCATTTATATTGCCTTCGTTTATATTTCCATCGTTTATATTTCCTTCGTTTATATTGCCTTCATTTATATTTCCGTCGGTTATATTGCCTTCGTTTATATTTCCTTCATTTATATTTCCTTCGTTTATATTGCCTTCGTTTATATTGCCTTCGTTTATATTGCCTTCGTTTATATTTCCTTCATTTATATTTCCTTCGTTTATATTGCTAGTGTTTATATTTCAATCGTTTATATTTCCTTTGTTTATATTTCCTTCATTTATATTTCCTTTTTTTATATTGCCTCCTTTATATTTCCTTCATTTATATTTCCTTCGTTTATATTTCCTTCGTTTATATTGACTTTGTTTATATTTAAATCGTTTATATTTCCTTCTTTTATATTTCCTTCATTTATATTGCCTTCGTTTATATTTCCTTCGTTTATAATGCCTTCGTTTATATTGCCTTCGTTTATATTGCCTTCGTTTATATTTCCTTCCTTTATATTGCCTTCATTTATATTTCCTTCGTTTATATTGCCTTCGTTTATATTTCCTTCGTTTATATTTCCATCATTTATATTTCCTTCATTTATATTTCCTTCATTTATATTGCCTTCATTTATATTGCCTTCATTTATATTGCCTTCGTTTATATTTCCTTCATTTATATTGCCTTCGTTTATATTTCCTTCGTTTATATATCCTTCATTTATATTGCCTTCGTTTGTATTTCCTTCATTTATATTGCCTTCATTTATATTTCCTTCATTTATATTTCCTTCATTTATATTGCCTTAATTTATATTGCCTTCGTTTATATTTCCTTCATTAATATTGCCTTCGTTTATATTTCCTTCGTTTATATTTCCTTCATTTATATTGCCTTCGTTTATATCTCCTTCATTTATATTTTCTTCATTTATATTGCCTTCATTTATATTGCCTTCGTTAATATTTCCTTCATTTATATTGCCTTCGTTTATATTTCCTTCGTTTATATTGCCTTCGTTTATATTTCCTTCGTTTATATTGCCTTCGTTTATATTGCCTTCGTTTATATTTCCTTCCTTTATATTGCCTTCGTTTATATTTCCTTCGTTTATATTTCCTTCGTTTATATTTCCTTCGTTTATATTTCCTTCATTTATATTTCCTTCGTTTATATTTCCTTCGTTTATATTTCCTTCGTGTATATTGCCTTCGTTTATAGTTCCCTCGTTTATATTGCCTTCGTTTATATTTCCTTCGTTTATATTGCCTTCGTTGATATTTCCTTCGTTTATATTTCCTTCATTTATATTTCCTTCATTTATATTGCCTTCGTTTATATTTCCTTCGTCTATATTTCCTTCGCTTATATTGCCTTCGTTTATATTTCCTTCGTTTATATTTCCTTCGTTTATATTTCCATCGTTTATATTTCCTTCGTTTATATTGCCTTCGTTTATATTTCCTTCGTTTATATTGCCTTCATTTATATGGCCTTCGTTTATATTTCCTTCATTTATATTGCCTTCGTTTATATTTCCTTCGTTTATATTTCCTTCATTTATATTGCCTTCATTTATATTGCTTTCGTTTATATTTTCTTCATTTATATTGCCTTCGTTTATATTTCCTTCGTTTATATTCCTTCATTTATATTGCCTTCGTTTATATTTCCTTCATTTATATTTCCTTCATTTATATTGCCTTCATTTATATTGCCTTCGTTTGTATTTCCTTCATTTATATTGCCTTCGTTTATATTTCCTTCGTTTATATTTCCTTCGTTTATATTTCCTTCGTTTATATTTCTTTCATTTATATTTCCTTCGTTTATATTTCCTTCGTTTATATTTCCTTCGTTTATATTTCCTTCGTTTATATTGCCTTCGTTTATATTGCCTTCGTTTATATTTCCTTCGTTTATATTTCCTTCGTTTATATTTCCTTCATTTATATTTCCTTCATTTATATTTCCTTCATTTATATTGCCTTCATTTATATTTCCTTCATTTATATTTCCTTCGTTTATATCTCCTTCGTTTATATTACCTTCGTTTATATTTCCTTCGTTTATATTGCCTCCGTTTATATTTCCTTCGTTTATATTTCCTTCGTTTATATTGCCTTCGTTTATATTTCCTTCGTTTATATTGCCTTCGTGTATATTTCGTTCGTTTATATTTCCTTTGTTTATATTTCTTTCGTTTATATTTCCTTCGTTTATATTTCCGTCGTTTATACTGCCTTCGTTTATATTTCCTTCGTTTATATTTCCTTCGTTTATATTGCCTTCGTTTATATTTCCTTCGTTTATATTGCCTTCGTTTATATTGCC
The DNA here is from genome assembly GCF_053919585.1 of Euprymna scolopes. NCBI lineage: Eukaryota > Metazoa > Mollusca > Cephalopoda > Sepiida > Sepiolidae > Euprymna > Euprymna scolopes. Next base: position 37,242,802 of record NC_136504.1, on the reverse strand, counting down.
TTCGTTTATATTGCCTTCGTTTATATTGCTTTGTTTATATTTCATTCGTTTATATTTCCTTCGTTCATATTTCCTTCGTTTATATTGCCTTCGTTTATATTTCCTTCGTTTATATTGCCTTCGTTTATATTGCCTTCGTTTATATTTCCTTCGTTTATATTTCCTTCGTTTATATTGCCGTAATTTATATTTCCTTCATTTATATTTCCTTCGTTTAAATTTCCTTCGTTTATATTTCCTTCGTTTATATTTCCTTCATTTATATTGCCTTCGTTTATATTTCCTTCGTTTATTTTTTCTTCGTTTATATTGCCGTCATTTATATTTCCTTCATTTATATTTCCTTCGTTTATATTTCCGTCGTTTATATTTCCTTCGTTTATATTGCCTTCGTTTATATTGCCTTCGTTTATATTTCCTTCGTTTATATTTCGTTCGTTTATATTTCCTTCGTTTATATTTCGTTCGTTTATATTTCCTTCGTTTATATTTCCTTCGTTTATATTTCCTTCGTTTATATTGCCTTCATTTATATTTCCTTCGTTTATATTGCCTTCGTTTATATTTCCTTCATTTATATTTCCTTCATTTATATTTCCTTCGTTTATGTTTCCTTCGTTTATATTGCCTTCATTTATATTTCCTTCGTTGATGTTGCCTTCGTTTATATTTCCTTCATTTATATTGCCTTCGTTTATATTTCCTTCGTTTATATTTCCTTCGTTTATATTGCCTTCATTTATATTTCCGTCGTTTATATTGCCTTCGTTTATATTTCCTTCATTTATATTTCCTTCGTTTATATTGCATTCGTTTATATTGCCTTCGTTTATATTGCCTTCGTTTATATTTCCTTCATCTATATTTCCTTCGTTTATATTGCTAGTGTTTATATTTCTATCGTTTATATTTCCTTTGTTTATATTTCCTTCATTTATATTTCCTTCGTTTATATTGCCTTCCTTTATATTTCCTTCATTTATATTTCCTTAGTTTATATTTCCTTCGTTTATATTTCCTTCGTTTATATTGACTTTGTTTATATTTCAATCGTTTATATTTCCTTCTTTTATATTTCCTTTGTTTATATTGCCTTCGTTTATATTTCCTTCGTTTATATTGCCTTCGTTTATATTGCCTTCTTTTATATTTCCTTCGTTTATATTGCTTTCGTTTATATTTCCTTTGTTTATATTGCCTTCGTTTATATTTCCTTCGTTTATATTTCCTTCAGTTATATTGCCTTCGTTTATATTTCCTTCGTTTATATTTCTTTCATTTATATTTCCTTCGTTTATATTTCCTTCGTTTATATTTCCTGCGTTTATATTTCTTTCATTTATATTTCCTTCGTTTATATTTCCTTCGTTTATATTTCCTTCGTTTATATTTCCTTCGTTTATATTTCATTCGTTTATATTTCCTTCGTTTATATTGCCTTCGTTTATATTTCTTTCATTTATATTTCCTTCGTTTATATTTCCTTCGTTTATATTTCCTTCGTTTATATTTCTTTCATTTATATTTCCTTCATTTATATTTCCTTCGTTTATATTTCCTTCGTTTATATTTCCTTCGTTTATATTTCTTTCATTTATATTTCCTTCGTTTATATTTCCTTCGTTTATATTTCCTTCGTTTATATTTCTTTCATTTATATTTCCTTCGTTTATATTTCCTTCGTTTATATTTCCTTCGTTTATATTTCCTTCGTTTATATTTACTTCATTGATATTTCAATCGTTTATATTTCCTTCATTTATATTTCCTTCGTTTATATTTCCTTCATTTATGTTTCCTTCGTTTATATTTCCTTCGTTTATATTGCCTTCGTTTATAGTTCCTTCGTTTATATTGCCTTCGTTTATATTCCCTTCGTTTATATTTCCTTCAGTTATATTGTCTTCGTTTATATTTCCTTCGTTTATATTTCTTTCATTTATATTTCCTTCGTTTATATTTCCTTCGTTTATATTTCCTTCGTTTATATTTCCTTCGTTTATATTGCCTTCGTTTATATTTCCTTCGTTTATATTTCCTTCATTTATATTTCCTTCGTTTATATTTCCTTCGTTTATATTTTCTTCGTTTATATTTCCTTCATTTATATTTCCTTTGTTTAATTTCCTTCGTTTATATTTCCTTCATTTATATTTCCTTTATTTATATTATCTTCATTTATATTTCATTCGTTTATATTTCCTTTATTTATATTTCCTTCGTTTATATTGTCTTCATTTATATTTCCTTCGTTTATATTTCCTTCGTTTATATTTCGTTCGTTTATATTTCCTTAATTTATATTTTCTTCGTTTATATTTCCTTCATTTACATTGCCTTCGTTTATATTTCCTTCGTTTATATTTCCTTCATTTATATTTCCTTCGTTTATATTTCCTTCGTTTATATTTTCTTCGTTTATATTTCCTTCATTTATATTTCCTTTGTTTAATTTCCTTCGTTTATATTTCCTTCATTTATATTTCCTTTATTTATATTGTCTTCATTTATATTTCCTTCGTTTATATTTCCTTTTTTTATATTTCCTTCGTTTATATTTCCTTCATTTATATTTCCTTCGTTTATATTTCCTTCGTTTATATTTCGTTCGTTTATATTTCCTTAATTTATATTTCCTTCGTTTATATTTCCTTCATTTACATTGCCTTCGTTTATATTTCCTTCGTTTATATTTCGTTCGTTTATATTTCGTTCGTTTAAATTTCCTTCATTTATATTTCCTTCGTTTATATTTCCTTCGTTTATATTGCCTTCATTTATATTTCCTTCGTTTATATTGCCTTCGTTTATATGTCCTTCATTTATATTTCCTACATTTATATTTCCTTCGTTTATATTTTCTTCGTTTATATTGCCTTCATTTATATTTCCTTCATTTATATTTCGTTCGTTTATATTTCCTTCGTTTATATTTCCTTCATTTATATTGCCTTCGTTTATATTTCCTTCGTTTATATTGCCTTCATGTATATTGCCTTCGTTTATATTGCCTTCATTTATATTTCCATTCATTTATATTTCCTTCATTTATATTTCCTTCGTTTATATTGCCTTTATTTATATTTCCTTTATTTATATTTACTTCATTTATATTTCCTTTGTTTATATTGCCTTTATTTATATTGCCTTCATTAATATTTCATTCATTTATATTGCCTTCGTTTATATTTCCTTCGTTTATATTTCCTTCATTTATATTTCCTTCGTTTATATTGCCTTCATTTATATTGCCTTCATTTATATTGCCTTCGTTTATATTTCCTTCGTTTATATTGCCTTCATTTATATTGCCTTCGTTTATATTTCCTTCGTTTATATTGCCTTCATTTATATTGCCTTCATTTATATTGCCTTCATTTATATTTCCTTCATTTATATTTCCTTCGTTTATATTGCCTTCATTTATATTGCCTTCATTTATATTGCCTTCGTTTATATTTCCTGCGTTTATATTTCCTTCATTTATATTGCCTTCGTTTATATTTCCTTCGTTTATATTTCCTTCGTTTATATTGCCTTCATTTATATTTCCTTCGTTTTTATTGCCTTCATTTATATTTCCTTCGTTTATATTTCCTTCGTTTATATTGCCTTCATTTATATTGCCTGCGTTTATATTGCCTTCGTTTATATTGCCTTCATTTATACTTCCGTCGTTTATATTGCCTTCGTTTATATTGCCTTCGTTTATATTTCCTTCATTTATATTGCCTTCGTTTATATTTCCTTCGTTTATATTGCCTTCGTTTATATTGCCTTCATTTATATTTCCGTCGTTTATATTTCCTTCGTTTATATTTCCTTCATTTATATTTCCTTCATTTATATTTCCTTTGTTTATATTTCCTTCGTTTATATTTCCTTCATTTATATTTCCTTCGTTTATATTGCCTTCGTTTATATTTCCTTCATTTATATTGCCTTCGATTATATTTCCTTCGTTTATATTGCCTTCATTGATATTTCCTTCGTTTATATTGCCTTCATTGATATTTCCTTCGTTTATATTGCCTTCGTTTATATTTCTCTTTCACTTTCCTTCATTGACTCTTTCTTTCATTTATACAGTATTTCTCATTTCTTCCCTTGTTTTTTTACTTATAAATTTCCTTCTTCTATCTGTTCTTTCCTTCTAAATTTTCTGTCCTTTCCTTTGTTTTTTTTTCGTTCTTTTCCTTCCAACAAAACCACTAACATTTACCGATTCTTCGCAAGCATCTACTTTGCCCGACAAAAATGTGAAAACAGGACATACCAAAAATTCCGCATATTATTTTCTTTCCTCCCGTTTCTTTATCTGCTGTGTGTCCCCCCCCCTTTTTATCTTCTATAAATAAAAATGGAGTGGGTCAACAAACAAGATGGCAACATTTCATCTTAGATAAAGATAAAAAAGTATTCGATGTTTTCGTGTTTGCCCTCAGGTAGGAGAGAGAAACAAAAAAGGTGCGAGAAAAATCATGGGTCAGTGCCTACCTGTGTGTATGCGTGGGCCAAGGAGTGCTCTCTCTCTCTCTCTCTCTCTCTCTCTCTCTCTCTCTCTTTATATATATATATATATATATATATATATGTGTGCGTGTGTGTGTGTGCGTGTGTGTGTGTGTGATGAGGGACAAGCAGTGCTATGTATGTATGTGTGTGTGTGTGTGTGTGTGTGTGTGTGTGTGTGTGTGTGTGGTAATGAGTTCTATATATATATATAATATAAAGCTGAACGTCTGTGTGTGTGTTAGGTACCGGATTGGCTCCTATATGGTTGATCATTATAGAAAACTGATCACATATAATGATAGAAGATGACGCGAGACACAGGAATGGATATGTTTGATCTGGCATAATGATGATTCATTAAAATTGTGGGGTCTGCGTACGCGCCTGGTCTACAAAGTATGGAAACAAAAAATTAAAAAATTAAAAAACACGTTTACAAGTGTTTTTGATATAGATGTACATAATAATACTTTGATAAGTATGTTTAAATAGGGATGGTATAATAAAATTGTGGGGTGTGCGTTCGCGCCTGGCCTCCATAGATAAAACTTTTCATATCTATCTGCGTAAGTACACTTTGATAATTATGTTTCAGTTTGAAGAAATATGGTATAATAAAATTATGGGGTGTTCGTTCGCGCCTGAACTCAATAGAATGGAAATATGTCACAAAGTTTTACAAGTTTTTTTATAGGCACCGCCAAAAATGGCCGCAAAATCAAGTTGTTGTTGTTTTTTAAAACTAAATTACATTTATTAAAATCCATTATTTCTGAGTAACTTTTTTTTTCCAGAAAGATAAAACCCTGAATTTTATCATATAGAAAACAGAATAATGTAAAACTTTTTCTACTATTTTTAATTAAATTTTAAGTGTTAAATTTTCCCAAAAAGTTAACAATTGACATTTTTTGTCTTGCACAAAAAACGTACTTAAATATTTAAAAAAAAAAAGGTTTTTGAAATAATTAATTTATTTATTTATGGTCTAACTAAGATTTAGGATGATTTTCTAAGAGAATATGCAAAAATATTATAATATAAGTACCTGAATTTCAAATAATTCCACTTATTCATCCGAATGGTTGACCCACTCAAACAAGACCGATGATGAGGGGAGGTTCAGTCATGATTTCTCCATTGCCTATGACCTCACTCAGATTGTTCAGGAACCTACCCGTGTGCCCGATAATGACGGCCAGTATGCGAGCCTACTAGACCTTTTTCTCACAACTTGCCCTGAACTATGTTCAGTTTCTGTTCTGTCGCCTCTTGGATCTTCCGACCACTCTGTTGTATCAATTAAGATAAAAATGAAATGTAATAAGTCCCCAGACGTACCTCTTCATCGTACAGTATATCAATACACTAAGGCTGACTGGGATAGCTTCCGTACATTTATATCTGATCTACCTCTGCATTCCATGTTTAAAAAGGATGTGTCCTCTATAGTATTAGACCTAACTGAATGGTTAATTGTAGGTATTGACCATTTCATACCCTCTAAAAAGTTTCAGCAAAAACCTAACAGCCAGCCATGGTTCTCTCCAGAATGTGCTGCTGCCATTGCGCACAGAAATCACTTTTTCCACTGCTTCAAACGTAATAGATGTATGGAAACTAAAGCCGTTTTCAGGACTGCCAGCAACCATTGTAAGAAAGTAATAAGGAACGCAAGAGTGTTGTATGCTCAATCTGTTAAGTCCAAAGTAGCTGAGCAGCGGCTTGGTTCCCACCAGTTTTGGCAAATAGCAAACAGAATCCTGAACAGAAGCGTGTGCTCCATCCCAACTATTATCAATGGACCTGAGGTAATCTCGTCAGCATCAGACAAAGCCAAACTCTTTGTCAAGAACTTTGCAGCTAATTCTACCCTTGCGATCAAGACCGCCAACCCCCAATATTTCCTCCTGTATCAGAAAACACGCTATGTGATATACGTATATCTGTACGTGATGTTGCGAAGCTAATCAAAAACCTTGATTCGAGTAAAGCAACTGGCCCTGATGGTATTCCAATTATAGTACTCAAAAAACTTCAACCTGAATTAGCGCCCATACTTACAAAACTGTTTAAACGTTGTCTTAAGGAGAATAGTTTCCCATCTCCCTGGAAAATCTCATCAGTATGCCCTGTATTTAAGAATTCAGGTGATCGCTCATCCCCCTCTCAGTACAGGCCAATAAGTCTCCTGTGCGTCATGAGTAAGTTGCTAGAATCTGTGTTAAATACAGAAGTAATCAAACATCTCAACAAAAATAACCTTCTTAGTGACACTCAATATGGTTTCCGTTCTGCTAGATCTACAGCAGATGTCCTTACAGTTATATCGCATAGGATTAACAAATCTCTCGACCGTGGTAATCTTTCTAGGGCAATTGCTCTTGACATATCTAAAGCCTTTGATAGGGTATGGCATAAAGGTTTACTTCATAAGATCGCTAGCTATGGTATAGCTGGAAAAGTCTTCTCAATTATTAAATCATTTCTTTCTGATAGGTTCATAAGAGTAGTAGTTGAGGGGCAAAAATCAGAAGCTCACAGTATTAATGCCGGTGTCCCTCAGGGATCCATCCTGGGCCCAACTATTTTCCTGATCTACATTAATGATCTTCCAAATCATATCCTTACATCATTTGTAGACATTTATGCTGACGACACTACCATTTATGGTACCACATCTAAGACAGTAAACGACCAAGTTCTCTCCAATTCTCTCTCCTCTGATCTTGAGCACGTAGTACAATGGGGAAAGGAGTGGCTGGTTACTTTTAATGCATCTAAAACCAAGCTTCTCTCTTTACATCATCAACATACTAATTCACATTTGTCATCAATTGAAATGAATGGCTCTCGTCTTCAGGAGGCCTCAAGTTTTGACAAGCTTTTGGGCTTGACCATTACTCCTGATCTTAAATGGAACACGTATATCAAATCTGTTGCCAAGGCCGCTGGAAAAATGGTGGGATCTTTCTATCGATCCAGTAGATATCTCACTGCTGATGCTATTCTCTACCTATATAAGAGCCAGGTTCGTCCAAGGATGGAATACTGTTGCCACATCTGGGCAGGAGCTGCTAGAAAGGACTTGTCCTGCCTTGATAGAGTTCAAAATAGACTTCGTAGCCTTGTAGGAGATGTCCTTTTCTCCTCCTTGCAACCTCTATCTCACAGAAGAGATGTTGCGAGTTTGTCTCTGATGTATCGTTATTTTCATGGAAAGTGTTCAACTGAGCTTCAATCTATGGTCCCCCCTCGCCAAACTTTCACAAGAAACACTCGTCTAGCTGTAAACACTATCAATAATTTCCCCCACTCTTTATCTGTGCCTAAACCTAAACGTAGATTCCATGAACAAAGCTTCTTTCTTAGAACTGCACGCCTGTGGAATTGTCTTCCGTTTTCCTGCTTTCCGGCTGACTACAATATGGTTGTGTTCAAGTCTAAAGTAAATAAGTTCTTGATGAGCCGTTCCATATAAGTTATCAAATTTACCAAATTTTCATTACTAATGATTACTATATTGACCAATTTCTACTGTACACTCTTTAACCCTTATCCTTGAGTGGCCTCTGGGCCTTGATAATGTGGTGATGCCTTTGTAAAAAAAAAAAAAAAAAAAAAGGTAACCAAATATCTCGCGTCGATCTAGAGTTTATATCGACTCTATTTACGTTTTGCGTTTGATAAGAAGAAAACTATGGAAGACCAAACAGGCCAAAAAAACTTATTTTTCAGTGACGAAAATTTCAATGTATTATTAAGCTGAGGCTGGCCAGTACCAGATGGGTGACCATTTGTATGTGTTTGGTTTTTAATGTGTATGTGTGTGGGGGCCAGGCTCCCCAAAATGGGGGGGGGCAATTTAAAGCAGAATAAAAAAAAATTATTTCAGCGCGTTTGGTCCACCGTAGTCGAAAGGCGGCAAACGTTTTCAAACGGGATCGAAAAAAAATGATGCTATTTTTAACACAAAGGGCACAATATTTATTGAATTTTTTTTTTTGTATCGATTATTCAAAGCATGTCCTGTTTAATAATGGTCATGCATTATTCGGCTCGCTAAAAAAAAATTGTTAATTTATTTATCAAAAATTTTAAAATGGCTTTTTTCGTATAAATATTAAAAAAATTTTTTTTTTTGTTTTGCTTAACTTAAATTAATTATGTTACTTAACATATTCACCGAATTTCACACTCCAAAAGTCAAAAGCGGAATAATTAAACACAATCAAAGTTCTGATATTCAGACGTCAAAATAAGGTATGCAAACAATTTTTTTTTTTTTAATCTATAATTCTGTCCCTTAGAACAACACAATATGTTTTGTTCAGTTTCAGATGATTATTTTAAGCATATTTGTTCCCACTTCAAAACAAGGGGGGTTTTTGTAAGCAAAAAAATATATATATATATAAATATCGTTTATGAAAAATAAGTACACTGTTATAAAGTTCATTCTTCTCTTAATAATCGCTGAAAATTTCGTATTGATCGGATAATTACCTGATTTTTGGTAGATTTTTAAAAAGACGGTCCGTCAAAAAGTACTGACCTGCCCCCCCCCCCAGTTTTGGCGGTGCCTAGTTTTTTAATATAGATCCACAGAATATTGTGATAAGTGTTTCAGTGTGAACAGGTATGGTATAATAAATTATGAGGTTCATCTATTTTATTTTTACTTTCATCATATTTTGCTTTGGTTTTGATACCCTCAAATTCGAAGCTATCTCTTTACAGCCCTTCCTTTTCATAACGTATCATACTTTCATAAATCAGAGTTCATTTTCTGTAGGCTGTTTTTGAACCCAGTCAACGACGGGTACTTTTGCTAGTGTGTGTGTGTGTGCGTGTGTATAGATGCCATGTATTTATTTGCGTTTGCGATATTTCTGAGCTTCTGTCTTAAAACTTTGGGATTCTGGTTTGGAATCTCGCTAAGTTCAGCCACGCTTATGAATCAGAAACTACGAAATATGCGCTCGTAGATAAATATTAACTTTAAGACATCATATATATATATATATATATATATATATATATATATATATATATATATATATATATATATATATATATATATATGTGTGTGTGTGTGTGTGTGTGTGTGTGCATAGTAAGTTATAAAATATATATGGCATATTGCATATTACTGGCAAAATTAAAATATTTTATAACTTACTACCTAGCTCTACCTACGTATTGAACACTGCTGAAGTAAATACTTAAAGTTTACGCAAAAATTTATACTTTCGTATGTCAATTTATGTGATTAAATGAAGTAATCACACACACACACACACACACACACACATATATCCATATATATATGATTAGTTTTTTTTTTTTTTTTTCTTTTTTGGAAAAAGAATTCCAGCAGAGTGCTCAATTAAAAGGAAAATCCAAAATGTAAGAGCGTATTTATATATTGTGTACAGAAAGTTGTTAGTTGAGACAGATCATTGTTACCGTCGATTTCAAGCCCGATAATAAGGCCCGTTTAAGGTATCCTTATCAAGCTCTCTTCAGCCAATATTCGTCTATTTTATAACCGGAAATGTGAAGTATATATACCTCGCGAGTTCACGTTTAAATCTCGTTTTGTTTAATCTCCCCCCTTTTTTTATTGGATGATGTAATACCTAATTTTAAACTTTGAATTATTTAAATTTAAGATCTAATTTCGAAAAAAATTTTCCTTATATAAATCGATTTTAATTTGAACCCAAATTAACTTAAAAATATATTTTCTTATGTATAAAAAACCTTAAAATATATATTGGTATCGGTTAAAAACTTAAAAATTCGTTTAATTATATCGAATTACGTTTAAAAATTTCCAAAAATACGTTTAAAGTTTAAAAAAATATATTTTTAATTATATCGAATCACGTTAAAAATTTCGAAATACGTTTAAAAAATATTTTTTAGAAATCCAAATCTTTCAAGGTTTGGGGAAGTGAGTATTTATCTATCCTAAGCGATTTCCCTAGTATATTAACATTATTATATTTTTTCTATAGTTTTAAATTCGAAATAGATTGTAAATTACATTTATAAAGTATAGTTTAAATTTAAAAAAAGGGGGGGATTTAAAAAAACGAGATTTAAACGTGAACTCGCGAGGTATATATACTTTACACTTCCGGTTATAAAATAGACGAATATTGGCTGAAGAGAGCTTGATAAGGATACCTTAAACGGGCCTTATTATCGGGCTTGAAACCGACGGTACCAATGATCTGTCTCAACTAAAAACTTTCTGTACACAATATATATCCTTTAATACTATGCAAAAACATTTAGTCTAAATCTTTCGATTGAAAATTTCTTTGTAAGTTAATTAATCATTAAGCAATCATTGCACTAGTCTTAATATCGTTCCTATTTACTTGTCTTCTTACAAGTTAGACACAAGGTCTCTCTCACACGCATATACACACACATATACACACCCACACACACGCATATATATACATACATATATATATATATATATATATATATTTAAATAAGGGAGTAGTCACCAACAATGTGTATTTTTTAACATTATTTTATTATTCCGTGGCTTGGTTTTTCATTGAGAATTATGTTTGGATCATTGTAATAATGTTTTTAAGTCATTGAAATCGTTTTTACGCGCGTTTCAGACGTTCTGTGAAGCGTCCTCGTCAGAAATTATTTTCATATGTATGGTAATTTTCGTAGTTCATTTGAAGTGTTTCCAAGGGGTGGAGGCTTGTAAGTGTTTATTATTCATTGGCATGTTCAATTTTTATTACTCTTTTATTGGGCTTGTCCAGGCTGCTGACCTGGCTGTAGTCACTCTCTCTTTTTGCTAATGTTTTTTTCTTTTCCTTTAGGGTGGGTTAGGGTGTGTGTGTGTTTGTGTGTGTGTGTGTGTGTGTGCGTATGTGTGCGTGTGTGTGTTTGCTTTTATTGGTTTGAGGATGTGTATACGATTTTATAGTATTATGAGGTTATTTTCTTCCTTAGGAAGGTGACTGTGATCCGAGGTCGTTACTAATGTGTATGTGTGAGGAGGGGGGGGGGAGACCAGTTCTTCTGAAATAAGGGTAGGGGTGCTTTCATTCTATTTTGATATTTATTTTTTGGATTCTTGGATTTTAGTATTGTGATTTTTCGTTTTAGTCTTTTCAGGTATTCCTTATATTATGTTTGTTTAGAAAGAGGGGTGTATTTAAAATATGTATAGGGGATTTTTTAAAAACGATTTCAATGACTTAAAAACATTATTACAATGATCCAAACATAATTCTCAATGAAAAACCAAGACACGGAATAATAAAATAATGTTAAAAAATACACATTGTTGGTGACTACTCTCTTATTTAAATATACATCTTTCTTTCGTTGGAATTTCTTAACTCATTTTATTTAAATATATATATATATATATATATATATATATATATATATATATCGTTAGTCAACATTCCAAAACCAAAAACTAAAAAATGTATTTAATTCACACTCATAATATTTTATTCATATTATGTAAGTACATCTAACACGTGTTTCGTTGAATAACGGAAGTCCAAACAATCATCAGAGACAAATATATATTCTGAAGAAGCAGTTGGAAGCAAAATAGAAAATTTTGGCGTTTCATTCTCGAGAGAAATCATCAGGCTTATGTTGTAATGCAAACAGAATTAACAATCCATGTTTGTGCCGTAGATTACTGCTTTTAATTTGATTAATGCGTTTGCTTGCTGACTAGAGATTACAGAACTTAATTATCTTCTGTATGATTGTAATACATGCAGCCTTAAAGTTTATTACCAGGCTGTAGAGTGAAAGTGATTTTTTGTACGAGGTTAGAGTCCTTCGACCAACCGCAATCATCATCTTCAAATAATATATATATATATATATATATATATATATATATATATATATATATATATATATATATATATATATATATATATATACAGGGTAACCCCCCCAACAAAAACAAAAACAAAAGGCAAATGGAGGTAATCTAGAACATATGCTGTAGAACGGAGAAAAAAGGCCAAAGACCCTTGTGTTTTGATATATATATATATATATATATATATATATATATATATATATATATATATATATATATATATATATATATATTACAATAGAAAAATTCGAGCATGAAAAGTAATATGGTTAAGTTTAAACATGGAAAAAGTAAAGGATTAGTTGTTAAAACTGGAAAAGAAAAGGACAAGATATTCTAGTAAAAAATATAATAAATTTCTAACTTAAAATATTGCAGCATTAAAAATTGATTACATAATGTTATGAATGGAATATAAAAAAATTATTTTGCTGCAATATCGTAAGTTATATATTTATTATATTTTTTACTAGAATATTTTGTTCTTTTCTTTTCCAGTTTAAACAACTAGCCGTTTACTTTTCCATTTTTAAGCTTAACTATATTATTTTTCATGCTCGCATTTTTCTATTATAATCCATAATTTTTCCACGCTTGCTTCCAATAAATTTACTGGTTCTTTGTTTAATTTCAGCTTCCCCCCCCATAAACACATGTGTAATAACAAATTACGGCACTCGTCTGCTTTCAATAAAATCCCCCCCCCCAAATATCTCCTTTTCATGCTTTTATTCTCTCTGTTTCACTTGTTACTTCTCTTTTCGAATTACTACTAAAAGTAGTCGCTGAAACGAGGTGGTTGGTATGGAAACAATTCATAAAAGGTCGCTCGCCTCCTTACGTATTTTTACGATTTTGAGCACCAAAAAAAATCATCATAACTATTGTTTTACTGAACAAAAATTGAATTTTTTTTACAATATAGCTGAGAAGGTGATCTATAAACTGTAATAATTGTTTTAATTTCGTCGAAAATGGGTGAGCGGTGAGGCTTTAAAGCAGTTCTAAATGACTAAAACTTCCAATTAACCATATATTCAAACATGGTAGTGTTTGAATGATATAATTAATAGAAATAATAGTTCGATGAGATAGCGAGGTAAAAATGAACAAACCAAGTTAAGTGTTCATCAACGTTTCGTCTTTATTGTAAATTGAAGAAAATAAAATACCAGTGCAACATTTGAAGATGTATTTTTGTTGTAATGTAATGTATGACTTTGTTTTATATATTAATTACATCATATCATTTTTAAATATATTAACGGCTATATAGCGTTAAAATATCTGTCATAACGCTTTAACTTTTTAAAAAAAATTTATAACGACTTTCTTTGGTCTGAAATAGAACAAAGTCATGGTTAGTTCTTCTCTCTCTCTCTCTCTCTCTCTCTCTCTCTCTCTATATATATATATATATATATATATTGAGTCAGAAATGGCTTTGTGGCCGGGTTTGAATCTACTCACCGGCTGTAACCATAACTCCCTGCACAGATGATTCCCAAAGGGATGAAACACTTGTGTCTGTAGGTATTAAAAATAGTTATAGTAATGATTATGCCAGCCTCTTTAAGAACTCTGTTCTTATTGTTGAGCACTCTAAGATGAAATGTAATAAGTCTGTCACTTAAGCTCACGTGCGCAGATCATGATGTTGTTATTATAAGATCACTCTCATCGTCTTGACATTTATATAAATGTTAATTTCAACTATATTTCTTGCGGTTAAGGATACCGCGAAATAATCTGTCTGTGGATGATTATGTTGCCCTCCTTGCTCTTCGGTAGAACTCCAATAAGTAATCACCAACTGCCACTAGTTAAAGGTATTGCGTATTGGGTAAAACAATTCGGACTCGCCAGCAATTGACAATATTTACATCGAATTTACAGTTCGCTTACATTTAACAAATGTTGGACGATAGCGTAAGAGTTAAAAAATCACCGTTAGCTCGATTGTTGAGTTTCGATCCTGACTTGCGGCACATACTTGTTTAGCAACATTGAAATGCTGGCTGTGATCATCATATATGGTGAAATTTTTCCTTCTTCTTTCTTTCCTTTTTGTCCTCCGCTGCGATATCACCTCGCGTACCGGCTTGGTCATTTGCATATGTGTAATGCGGCTGATGCTAAAAAGCGCTAGCAACTTCGTTAAAATACACGTAGCGCAACATTTTTCTGTACAGAAAATTCATTTTACCTTCCCTTGGATAAGTATTCTTCTAGATTATATATGGACGCAAATAATAATTTTACCTTTCCTTGCATAGGCATTCTTCTAGATTGTACATTAACGCAAAAATTAATTTTAACTTCCCTGTGATAGGTATTCTCCTAGATTATATATGAACGCAACTCTAATTTTACCTTTCCTTGGATAGGTATTCTTCTAGATTATATATGAACGCAACTCTAATTTTACCTTTCCTTGGATAGGTATTCTTCTAGATTATATATGAACGCAACTCTAATTTTACCTTTCCTTGGATAGGTATTCTTCTAGATTATATATGAACGAAAAATTAATTTTACCTGTTACTTGGATGGGTATTCTTCAAGATTTTGCTGTTTCCAGATTAGGCTGTCTGAAGACATTGGCTTCCTGAGACGAACTACACCTAACATTGATGCTTTTTGTTTTTCTATTTCCCTTTGTAAAACTTAATGATGTCCTATAAAAGCAACAGCAAAAAACAACACACCTACATTTCCCCCTTTCCCTTCTTCCCATTTCCCCTTTCTCTTTCTATCACCTCACGTCCTGACTAGTTTCCTAACTTAAAATCCACCAAATATTAATACTGTAACTCTTTTCCCTTTCACATTGCAAATTCATTCGTGTTCTGCAGGGCTGGGAACAAACACGATAAAACCCACAATAACACAAGCAAACCAAACACTACAAAGTAGCAATTGAATATACAAAGAGCTTGAAGATTAAAAACCTCCAACAAAATAAATGGATGCGACTTGAATGCTATTTCCAAAATAACTGGATTCGGCATTAAATAACCCGAAAAGGGTTGATATGCCGTAAAACAAAACAACCAACCAATCTTCAAGATTGTATATGAAAGCAAAAATTAATTTTATCTTTATCTTGAAATGGTATTCTTCTTTTACTTGGATGATTATTCTCTCAGATTATATATGAACGCAAAAAATAATGTTACCTTTACTTGGATAGGTAACCTTCTAGATCATATATTAACGCAAAAAATAATTTTACCTTTATTTTGATGGGTATTCTTCAAGATTATATAGTAACGCAAAAAATAATTTTACCTTTACTTGGATGGGTATTCTTTTAGATTATATATGGACGCGTAAAGTATTTTACTTCACACAGAAAGAGAGATAACAGAACTTGAAAATTCATTTTGAAAACATTCAATCGACGTTTTGCTAACTTGTAATCGGCTTCTCTTATCCATTATGTATTTTATCCGTCCATCAAACAGTAATAAAGATTAAAACATGTAAAACTAACAGTAGTATCTTGTTCTTATATGATAAACCGATAAAAGTGTAGAACTAGTTTTAGATATTATTAGATTATTCAGATTATTTGACATACTTTTCAAATTTTAGATGTTTTTCTCACAACGTCTCAGTCGCTGATGCTTCCGATTTTCTTCAACTGTATCTGCTCAAACTCTGGAGTCATTATGAAATTTCGAACTGATCCCTTTATTTAATCCACGGGGTTAGCTTGCTTTCGTTCTATCAGCCATGACCATAGGCCTTAAATAATCCGTAATTGTATTTTTACTATTTAGCACTATAAGTGTTAAATAAATTAATATATTGCAAGGGCAATAGTATATGTCTTCCATATGTTATTGTTTGTCAGTGAAAGTCGATGGGAGGTAACGATGGTCAACAACACGGATTGGGTGTTCCGAGTTCGAATCAATTTCGTTCCACAAAAAATCACTTTCACTCAGGATGTTGGTAATCTTTTGCGTGGTCTCTCCTGTAAGTACCCAATGCCTTTCTCGAGACAATTCTGGCTACAAAACTACCTAGGAAACCAATGCAAGCAATATAATCTTCGAATTCATACGATATGATGATGACTGAAATTCAATTAATATTTAATTTGCTCTAATTTTGTTTTTCCACGCCAGATCTCATGGGCATCTACGTACGCAAATAAAAAAAATAAAAATAAAAATAAAAATAAAAAATAAAAAATAAATTGTAAAAAATATCTAACACAGAATTTGAAATAATTTTGGAATACGTTTATATCAAACTTAATACATAATAAATAAGGATTCTGGGAACGGCGAAAACGCTGAAGGCATATTATAGAAAAATATTATTACAATTATTATTTAACTGAGAGGACCTGTGGAAATTCCACAGGGGACTCGTCCATATGTAATATATTGATGTTGGCATTCTATAAATGTTCAGTGTAAACAGAGACGCTCTGATATTATTGTAGCTCTTTTGTTAAAACTGCAAAAGTATTTTATCTAAGCTAGCAGGGTCGTTCAGCGCCGCCCGGTCGTAAAGTGTGCTTAAATATGATAACATTTTAATTCTTGGAAATTTCGTATATATTATTATAGAGTTGATGTTCTATCGATTTTTATATATTATAAAGCTACGATTAAAAAAAATATATCCATATGACTTGGGTGCATCAGGTTGAATCGAAACCGAAAGTTATATATATATATATATATATATATATATATATATATATATATATATATATATATATATAGGGTGTCTACAAAGTCTGGCTACATTATGTAGCCAGACTTTGTGGAAACATCCTCTAGATTATGTAGCCAGACTTTGTGGACACCCTGTATATATATATATATATATATATATATATATATATATATATGCATATATATATATATATATATACATATATATATATATGCAGACATGTGTGTGTGTCTATATATATATATATATATATATATATATATATATATATATATATATATATATATACAGGGTTCCCACAAAGTCTGGCTACATAATCTACAGGATGCTTCCACAAAGTCTGGCTACATAATGTAGCCAGACTTTGTGGACACCCTGTATATATATATATATATATATATATATATATATATATATATATATATATATATATATATAAACTTGATTCTCTTCAGCTATAATCGAAACTGAAACCAAAACTTATGAAGAATTCTGGGTAAAATTATTTATAAAGAAATAAATGACTTGAGTGCCATCAGTTATAATTAAAACCGAAACTTTTCGAACCCGAGAATCTTTCTGTCGAACACAGGAATCTGCATGAAATTTCGAAAGGAACCGTTTATATACTTCACGGGAATAGCATGCTTTCGTTCCGTCAGCCATGACTGGATAGAGGTGCTAATTTCGAAATTCTGCATTCTCAAGCATATTTATGCCTTCTTACGAAAGTAAAATCAATATATTAGATGGTTTTAATAGATAATGTTTTAAATATAAGTCTTAAGCTAAAATGGTCTTTAAAAAGAATTTGAAATAAAGGAAAACCGGCTAATGACTATGGATTGAACTCAATGCGTCTATAAAATATTTGAATTTAGAAATGTAAGTTTGTGTCTATATACTATATTATACCCACCCCTTACTTGAAATCATTTGGTATACTTCAAAGAACCTGAAATTTGATGAATCTATATTATATCTCAGAAATTAGTGGGCCGATCTCGCTGAAATTTTGTGTAGACTATTTTTATGACAAGATGCAGCAAAAAAAAAGTATCCGTTTGATGCACAATTAGTGATTTGTAAGCATCAGTCACCACACTATTTCATTTAATCTCACTTTTTGTCAGAAAATACTAAACGGATTTAGTTGAAATTTTCTATGAACCTTTGTTACGAAAATGTGTAGCGAACTAAGTACTATGGCATCCGTTTTATACACGGATTAATAATGATTTATAGGGATTAGTGTTTAATGTAAACATAAGCAGACTTTTAACCATATTCAACCATCAATCTGAGCAAGAGCTGCTAGAAGCAGATTATCTTTCTTTGAGAGATTTCAAAATAGGCTTCGTAGCCTAGTGGGGCATACTCTTTTCTCTTCCCTGCAACCTCTTTCACACAGAAGAGATGTTGCGAGCCTATATCTGCTTTATCGTTGTTTTCATGGCAAGTTCTCGGCTGAGCTTCAATCTATGCCCCCCCTGGCCTGACTTTCACGAGAAAGACTCGTCTAGCTGAGACCACTATAAATAATTTCCCCCTCTTTATCTGTGCCTGAATCTAAACGTAGATTCCATGAACACAGCTTATTTCTTAAAACTGCACGCCTGTTGATTTTTGTTCCGTTTTCCTGCTTTCCAGCTGACTACAATATGCTTGTCTTCAAGTCCAATGTGAACAAGTTCTTGATGGGTCGTCCCCTTAAATAATTTCATTTGCGAAATTTTCACTACTAACAATTACTACGACATTTTCCCATTGACTACTGTACATTCATTAACCCTTACCCTCGAGTGGCCTCCGGGCCTTGATAAGTGATGACTCCTTTGTAAAAACATAAAATTGGCATAAAGCGCTTATTCAAGCTTAACGGGCTATAACTTTTTTCGTTTTTAATAGGCTAAAACGTCTAGTATTTATTAATTAATGTCGAATACTTAAAATGCTAAAAATCGGAGGAATCTGAATTTTTCACGAAGAACTTTCACCTATTATTTATCCCATTTTCATGAAACTAAATTAAACGAAATATTCCCCATATTTCGATCACTTACGTATAGCAGTATTTTCTAAATTTATAATGATCAGTTAATTAGTTTAAGAGTTAATCCTGTATGTATATATAAGTATATATATATATATATATATATATATATATATATATATATATATATATAAACATACTTGGCTATATATAGAGATGAAAAAAGACTGCTAAAAGAATTGCATTCGTGCTTCGATTAAAAGCAATATAAGTATATATTTTACTGTGGTATACCGTTAATAAAGGCCCAAACGCCATTTGAGGATATGGGTCAATGAATGTCAGGTGACCAGTGAGACAACACTGTTATGATTGGAAATGGTGGGAGTTGGGCAGGGTTTAATTATTTAAGACGACGGCCCAACAAGAGCTTATTTATTTACATGAGGTTTGAACACGATGATGTTATAGTCAGCGTTATTTTTGGAATTTTCGTTTAGTCTTAGAGATAAATAGAGAGTAAGGAAAATGTTTGACAGTTTTTGCAGCTAGACGAGAATTCGTTGCGAATATTTTATCGTGTGTGTGGGGGGGTGTAGGTAGGAACTCAGTCGAGCACAGTTTTTAAGGAAACATGATTACGACTAAGCCAAGGCGGCAAAAGAGTGAATAATCATTGCTGACAGATAATCAAGAATATAATAAATATAGTACGCAACCGCGAGGGACATTCCAGTGCCGCCAATGTTACCATGCGTATGACTAGTGGATAGCACTCATTGGCCACCTTTGCTCTCAAGAATTAACCTGCATGAAAAACTGCCATCGTCCACCTCATCGGATTACCTGCACTTACCCACGCTCGTTTACATTACTGAAGGACACTAAAAGCTAAACGAATGCGAAGTTTAATTATGTCGCTGAATTTGTCTAAATCCAAAGGAAATAAAATAAATCTTCAAAACGTTGACATCTCATTTTTCAAACTCACCCCAACACAACCCCCCGTTTACAAGCCATTATCTGACATTGTTTGCAGTCAATTGAAATCTTAATTTCACATTACGTAGTTTTGTAACAATATTTGCATACTGGCTGTAAAACTAGGCGTTACCCGGATGGAACCTTATTTCCTATTGCATACAGGTTATAACGTGATATTACTTTGTATATTTATGCATTTGGTTCCCCGACAAAAGGAGGGTGGGCCTGTAAATGCATCCTTGTCCGTTCGTCCATTCGTCTGTCCGCACTTTTCTCAATAACTAAGCCTTGGAATTTTTTGAAATATTAAACATATGAGTAAAAAAGTAACAGAACGGGTTTTCCGGGAAAACTCCAGTTGCCCCACTAGGGGAGCCTTTTGGGTAAAATTGATACTTTTGTGCTTATTAAAAAAAACATTGATGCCTTGGATTTTTATAAAATTTTTTGAAATTTGTAACTAACTGATTCCTATATAATTTTGTTTGTCTATACTTTGCGATAACTCTTGAGTGTGCCCCAGAGACTCTTTTAAGGCTAATAAAAACACTCCATTTTTGGGACTATTTTACCATATTTGTCCAAAATTTTCTGTCTATTTAGCAGTTTTGCATGGGGTTGGACTCAAATTTAAATGTGTTATGGCCTTGAGGACTTTTGGGGCTAAATGGCGGGGGCTGAGTAAATGATGGACTAAGTTATTTCTTTTTTTTTGCATGATGCAGAACTCAAATTTACATATGTTAAAGCCTAAAACTGTACCGTTTGTTCATTTTCACCAGGGTTTTAGGTGCCCTGGGAACTTTGGGGGGAAAATAGGGGAGGCAAATGCTGAAATTAGTCATTTATTATGCCTCATTCACTGTGCACTCACGGGGGACCAAGCATGCTTCACTTATTTAAATAGAAATCGCTCCAAACAAGGCATGAAGCCACTTGGTATAAGTAGCTAAAACAAATATCATTTCAAAATCAAAAACTATCCAACGATAATAGATTATATTTAGAAAAAAGCAATTTTTCTCCCTTTTGTCAGAAACATCACTCATAGAATGCGGTGACTAAATAATTAAATAAAAGGAGCGAGAGATACGAGGCTGCCATTATTCAATGGGGTGGAGACCAATATGGCGCAAGAAACCTAGGATGCATTAAACATTTATTAAAGTATGACGAGTCGTAAATAAAACGCCATTATGACGTTTCTGAATTTATTTTTAGATTAAATTGGTTCTTCGAATTATTTGAATGCATCGGACTACTGTTCCTGAAAATAACACTCAAGATGAGAACAATAATTCGATGAATCTAAATAATACGAAAACGCACTTAATTGAAATAAATTTCGATAAAATTACCATCTTTAGCCTCACATAGGCACATTTGGCGTTTCTCGGGAATCACCGAACATTTCCTTTCATTATTATTTCTTTATTTCTATAATTTTCAAGTTAACAAAAAAACAACAACAACAAAACAACAACAAAATATAAAAATCAACATCTGATTTTCCTTTTCATTGATGCCATCTCGAACAGAGAGCCTTACGATAATAGTGTATCAATATATTTATCCAAGTGGGTAATATACTTTTAGAATATATATATATATATATATATATATATATATATATATATATATATATATATATATATATATATGTATATATATATATATAGTAAGTTATAAAATGTATATGGCGATTAAGCTACATAAGGCTTAAGCCTGAAGAATCCTAGAGTGGATGAAACGCGGAATATTCAGTGTTGCTTAATCGCCATATACATTTTATAACTTATTAACTAGCTCTACCTACGTATTGAGCACTCTTGAAGTAAATACTTAAAGTTTACGCATAAATCTATACTTTCGAATATTAATTTTATGTGAGTAAATTAAGTAGTTATATATATATATATATATATATATACATCTTGGACATCAACCTGTATAATTAGTAGTTGGATGACTTGTTAAGAAGTAATTATCTTTTACAATCAGACTTCGCAACGGTTTGTTTGATTTGTGTTAGTCATTGGACGTGGCAGCTCAGGGTGAGGACAGGTTATTCACCTAGCATACATGCGACGGGGTTTCGAATCCTGAGTTCAGATATATCTTACTGATGAGTCCAAAGGAAGACAAAACTTTTAAACTTCCAGTTTGCGACTTTCATGGTTTGTGTTAGCTGCAACGTTGTTCGATTGTGGAAGTAATTGTATATATAAAATTACTTTATTATATTGCCAATAACATGGCACGACAATAAAAATGAAAACCGCATAGTCAGAAATAAAGCTTTAATATAAATTGGCCTGACTTGAAATAACAATAAGATTGCTTCATATGTTAGATAACGTGTTAGGAATTATCATGTCTCTGCCAACATCTGAGAAAATGGCAGCTGGATTTTTGTTAATGGATTTGATAGAATGTTTTAAGAATGTTTCATACACTTTCAAACATAGGATTTGTTTGATAGAAAAGCGTAAAATCATACGTGCGCGATGAGAAGTTGAAATATTTTGGAATTAGTCGTGTTTGTATATATCTCTCTGAGTGTTTGTGTGTTTTATACATCATAATCACGCTGGCACGCCGGTTCTCGTCAGATCACAGAAGTTAAGTAACGTTGAACCTGGCTAGCACCAGATGGGTGACCAATTGGGAATTCTAACCGCTGTATGTGCTCTCCACGTAATCAGCATTGTTTCCAGTTGTCCTGAACTTCCACTTGCCACTGGTATTTAACAACATCGACCCAGGAGACATGTGGCTAGAGATTGCGCAACTTTTGCCATAAAATTCCACGCGCTGACACCCTTATAGTGAATATTCATAGTCTGTCAAGACTGAAGGGAGCTACCTTAAGTGTTTGTGTGTGGGTATATGTGTCTGCGTATCTATCTATCTCTATTTTTAAAATTTTCTTCCTTTGAAGATTGTAACGCTGGGTATGGGGAAGCCAAACCAGCTGCCAACATTGCCCTGCATTTTATTGAAACCAACCAAGAGCTCATTTTAGTATCCTCGTTGTTCCCTTAAGTGCAATTGTCTGGATCTCTTTTGCACTTGATTCACAAGGAATATTAGTTATGTAGAACTTCAGGTTTTATCATAAGTCCTATGGCACCTATGATAACTGGTATGATTGATATCTCTCTAAGATTCCAGTTTCTTTTCATATCATACATTAGACCTTGATATTTGACCTATTTCTCCCTTTCAGCTTTGTTCAGACCTCCATCATTAGGGACACTCACTTCAACCAAGGTTGCAACTCTCTCTTACTTATTCCATATAACTATGTCAGGTTTCATAGCAGCATTTTCAAGGTAGGTGGCTGTAGGGATTCCATGATCGTAATATATATATATATATATATATATATATATATATATATATATATATATATATATATATATATATGTATATATATGTGTGTGTATATATATATGAGCAAATAATTAATAAAATATGTTAAAAAACACTTTGAAATGAGTTAAAAACATATTTAATCTAAAAAGGAAACACTAGATAAATGGATAATCACTTTTTTCTTTACCATATTCCCTCTGCTTAACTTATTTTGTTTTCAAGTAAGATCTTTGACTTACTTGTTGTTTCATCAAATACTTCTGCATGCAAAATCCGATCCCGCATTTTGCTAATTCCTACCCTCTGATGAGAAGGAGAGTATTCCTTCGAAACCCCGCGGATTAAGGATTATCCATTTATCTAGTGTTTCCTTTTCAGATTAAATATGGTTTTAACTCATTTCAAAGTGTTTTTTAACATTTTATTAATTGTTTGCTCATATTATAAGCTCTATTTCCTATTTGGTTTTATCGAGCTTTTTTATCTGGCTGAGATAATTTTATAAATTTTAATTCTTTAATATTTATAATTTACTTTAATTTTACCATCTTGGATAATTTTGGAAAATTCAATTGTAATTTTCATTTTACACACACACACACACACACACATATATATATATATATATATATATATATATATATATATATATATATATATATATATATATATGAGCAAACAGTTAATGAAATATGTTAAAAAAACACTTTGAAATGAGTTAAAAACATATTTAATCTGAAAAGGAAACACTAGATAAATGGATAGTCCTTAATCCGCGGAGTTTCGAAGAAATACTCTCCTTCTCATCAGAGGGTAAGAATTAGCAAAATGCGGGATCGGATTTTGCATGCAGAAGTATTTGATGAAACAACAAAGAAGCCAAAGATCTTACTTGAAAACAAAATAAGTTAAATATAGATGCATGTGTGTGTCGTAATGTGTGTGTAATAATAATGCTCGTTACTCACCTGCCATGCTGTATCCCTGATATGAACTGTGATTTGTCTGCCGTCAACCACCGTACTGTGACTGGACACGGTCTCTGAAATAATAATCATATATATATATATAAGTGCAAAGGTCTAAAATAGTTTGAATACTTTTTAACCGATGAGTCACTATTTATCAAGGCCAAAAAACACACGAGAATAAGAGTAAATGTAGTGAATTGAATTCTCGCTAAAATTACCTCCAGCTCGCCCCAATTGAAATGAATGGCTATGCAACACTCTATCTGTATAAGAGCCAAGTACATCCTAAAACGTAGTACTGTTGTCTGGGCACAAGCTGCTCGGAGAACCCTATCCTGCCTTGACGAGTTTCGAAACCTGATAGATGATATCCTTTTCTCTTCCTTTCAACCTCTTTCTCACAGAAGAGACGTTGCTAGCTTGTCACTGCTCTAACATTATTTTCATGTGCCCGTCTGAGCTCTAATCTTGCCAAAATTTCACAAGAAATACTCGCCTAGTTACAATCACCATCAACAATTTCCCCCACTCTCTATTTGTGCCTAACTATAAACGTGAATCTCATGAATAAATCTTCTTTCATAAAATTGCTCGCTTGTGGAACTCTGTTCCCCTGGCCTACTTTCCAGCTGACTATAACATGGTCGTCTTCAAGTCCAATGTAAACAATTCTTGCTAAGACGCCCCTTTAAATAATCGAATTATACTAAATCCCCACTACTACTGATTACATTGTTGTCCCAATGACTATCGTACACTCATTAACCCTCATCCTCGAGTGGCTTTCGGGCCTTGACAAGTGGTGGACCAGTGCTTCAAACGTATTACTAAACAAACCAGTTATAATGTTTTTACATTTTAATATTTACACTATAATTTTGTCATTATATTTTAATTTTTATATAAGATATACATGTTTATTTTTTTAATTTAGAGTACAAAACTTTTGCGGGATACAGGATTTTGCTGACTTTAAAAACTGGCATTATAATTTAAAATTTAGGACGCTGATCTTTCCTGTCCTCGTTCATTGAAGGAGAAATCTTTCTAGATCGAGGCAAGTTGTATATTCTAAGTGAAGATAAATTCGTGAGTGAGCGCCACAGTGAATAAATGCAAAAAAAAAAAAAAAAAATCAACATTAGCAATATAATGTTAAAAGTCAGTTGCATTAATATTTATACAAACGTACATTTCTGACGATCGGACATACCGTGAAAATGCAATAAAGTGTTCCAATAAACCCATTTTAATATGTTTATAATTATTTCATATATCCACATAAAATATTATGAGGAAATATTTTATGTATACAGTTTCTGTATTTACGTCAACACACACACACACACACACACACACACACACACACACACACACACATACACACACACACACACACACACACATATATATATATAATATAAAGCTGAATGTCTGTGTATGTGTGTGTGTGTGTGTGTGTGTGTGTCTGGTCACGAATAGGCTCCTATATGGATTACTATATAAAAAACAACTGATTACATATAACGATAGAAGATGTATCGAGACACAGGATTGAGTATGTTTGATCTGGCAGAACGGTGGTTCATTAAAATTGTGGAGTCTGCGTTCGCGCCTGGTCCACAAAGTATGGAAATAAAAAATGTAAAAATTAAAAAAAAAACGTTTACAAGTGTTTTTAATAGAGATGTACATAAAAATACTTTGATAAGTATGTTTTAACTTAAATAGGGATGGTATAATAAAATTGTGGGGTCTGCGTTCGCGCCTGGCCTCCATAGAATGGAAATAGGCACAAACTTTAATAAAGAGTTTTCATATCTATCTGCGTAAGTATACTTTGATAATTATGTTTCAGTTTGAAGAAATATGGTATGATAAAATTATGGGGTGTTCGTTCGCGCCTGACCTCCATAGAATGGAAATATGTCACAAAGTTTAACAGGGTTTTTTAATATGGATCCACAGAATATTGTTATAAGTGTTTCAGTGTGAACAGGTATGGTTATAATAAATTATGGGGTTTATCTATTATATTTTTACTTTCATCATATTTTGCTTTGGTTTTGATACCCCCAAATTCGAAGCTATCTCTTTACAATCCTTCCTTTTCATACATAACCTATCATACTTTCATAAATCAGAGCGCAGACCTCACAATTTTATTATACCATCCCTATTTAAGTTAAAACATACTTATCAACGTATTCTTATGTACATCTATATTAAAAACACTTGTAAACGTTTTTTTTTTAATATTAATTTTTTTATTTCCATACTTTGTGGAGCAGGCGCGAACGCAGACCCCACAATTTTAATGAACCACCGTTCTGCCGGATCAAACATACCCATTCCTGTATCTCGATACATCTTCTATCATTATATGTAATCAGTTTTTTAAAATAGTCAACCATATAGGAGCCTATTCGTGACCAGACACACACACACACACACACACACACACACATTCAGCTTTTATATTATAGATATATGAATGGA
This sequence comes from Euprymna scolopes, assembly GCF_053919585.1. NCBI lineage: Eukaryota > Metazoa > Mollusca > Cephalopoda > Sepiida > Sepiolidae > Euprymna > Euprymna scolopes. The sequence continues at coordinate 37,215,864 of NC_136504.1, read as the reverse complement.
AGTAATGGACGTCCGTTATGAATGTTTCTTTATGTTCTTCTTGTTTTTCTTACCCCTTGATAAATATTCATGATCTTTGGACCATGTTTATGATAAACATTTCCTCTCGTTGCCGAGGATAACCTTGAAAAGTGTCGACCAAGAGATATCTAAGTAGTGTGCTTTATCATTTGTATGTCTTTCCAGTTCTTTTTTTTTGTTTACTGTGTGTTTTTAGGCATCGCTTTGAAGTACAATAAAGTGATTCTTCCTTGTTTCGCTTTATGTGTCTCTTATTTCGTCTTCTATAATATAAACGTCACCTGTCTGTTTAAATGTAAGTAAGTAAGTATGTATGTATGAATGTTAAAAACTTTCGAAAGAAACGACCTTTCGGACGACAAATATCGAAAAAATTGGCTAAAAACATTCATTCCTTTACCCTCCATTGGGCACTTTTCTACAAAGAGGGGTTACTTTTTTCGTCGATATTTTCGAAAGTCATCCCCTCTTTTCGATTGTCTAGCCTTAAAATTACACCAATCACTTCCGGTTTGGCGATGGACACAATTTTTCTCCTTCACGGTATAAGGTTCGAGTCTGCCTGCGTGCTACCAGTTTTTATGCTTGTTTTTTTTGTTTTGTTTATTCAACATACACCTCCAAACACCCGGGCAACGCCGAGCACCCGGGCTAGTTAGTAATATAAATTAAAACTAAATAAAAAAATGAATTACATCGATAATGGAATTACGGTCAGTTTTTATTAAAATTATGAAAACTCCCTCTTCTCTCTCTCCCAACACACACACACACACACACACACACACACACACACACACACACACACACACACACATATATATATATATATATATATATACATATATATCAAATTTATAAATTATATCGTATAATTGTTATTTAATGTCAGTTTTGCAGCAAATACAAACCCGTTCCGAGTAAAATTAAAAACACACTTAAAATGAGTCAGAAAGAAATATTTCGTCATCAGAATTTGATTGTTAAATGAAAACCGTACTACATCAATACAAAACTCCATGCAAAACATTTACAAATGTTGAAAATCGACACACGAAAACAATAACGAAATGGAATTAATAAACGTCAAAATTATTTTAAATCCAAGAAAACTTCGAATGTTCAGAAAACGTGCACTTGCACACGTAACTTTCCACTGAGTAAACTTTTAAAAGTGAGGTCAAAACAAAGTTAATTTTATATATATATATATATATATATATATATATATATATATATATATATATATATATATATATATATGTAATTAACTTAAACAACCAATCAAACAACCATATACATATATATATATATATATATATATATATATATATATATATATATATATTATGGCAGTAGAGTTTCGTTTCCAAAAGTACATCCAATGAAACAACATGTGTCTACTAAAAATTGCTCAATGAGTAAACAGAGCAGGTATATTAAATTTATTTATACAAACATTGATGGCTACATATGTGCATACATGTTTCTGTAATCGCCCGTGCTGGGGAGATTACGTCTTCGAGCCTAAAATTACCTTCGAAAACTGACAGTTCAAGACAAAAACATTTCCTTCTTTCGTTTACAAAATTAGAATCTTGTCATCTAATATAGATGGGGTTATGTGTTGGGGAGGATAAGTAAGGTCTTTGAACGATCCATTCCTCACAGGCTTTTATCTTTCCATTTCTTAACCTCTTATTTTTTCCTTCCCTTTTATATTATTTTTTTATTTTTATCTATCTCATCTTTTGGTTTTGCGTTAAAAGTACTTGAGAATTCAACATTTTGTCTGCACTAGTCGGTGGTCAAAGACTGTAGACATTTCCGATGGCCACTCAGTTCGGATAAAGACGGCATTCTCAATCTACATGCGCACTCATTTCAGAAGTAAGCATACACACATATCTATACCCAGGAGTTGATATACATCGTTTGGGATATTTTACGTACACATATGTACAGGAATATAAACATAAAATAAAATAAAAATAAATATAAAATAAAGAAAGCCACCGACCTCCGCATGTATAAATATGCATAAATACATGTATAAATATCTATAAACTAGCATTTCAGCCCGGCGTTGCCCCGGTGTTTTTACGTGTATGTTGAGCCCCCTCCCCAAAAAGTTGTAGTAGGAAGGCAGGCTCGAATCTGTACAGTGAATGAGAAAGAGAACGGGGGAAAATGTGACGTCTTTGCTCTTACGACCACCGCCAAACCGGTAGTGACGTACGTTTAAATTAAGGGTAGACAATCGAAAAGAGACGTGACTTTCGAAAATATCGGCGAAAAAAAGCGCTTCCACCCTGTAGAAAAGTGTTTAGTTGAGAGTGAATAAATCAATATTTTTTGACAATTTTTCGGTATTTGTTGTCTGAAGGGTCGAGCTTCAAAACGATACTGATCTTGAGAAAATCCATCGCATCTGTCGAAAAGACATGCAAAACATACATACATGCATTTATATATTGGAAGCTCAAGTTTTCGAGCCAAATCGATTAAAAAGCTTGCCTTATCTCTGAATACCCTTTATGTAAAATTTCAAATGTTTAGACCGGAAATTTCTGAGCAATTTTGGTAGAGACCGCAGAAGTAAAATATTTTAAAACTTTGACCCCAATTAATGACCCCTTAAAATTTATTGTTTTTGGCTCAAATCAAGTTATTAATTAGACTCATGTATAAGGAACCTGTATCTAAAATTTCAATTGTTTATACGCAAAATTGTCGGATTATGTTTGGTAGAGTTCTCACAGGTTTAAATCGTTGAACTTTAACCCCTTAACAGCCAAATTTCTGGCCAAACACGAATTCAAAGATGTTCCCAAATCTCAATACCCTGTATATTAAATTTCGAGTCTTTAGACTGAAAATTGACAGAGTTATTGCATAGGGGAAATGTACACAGACAGACAGACAGACAGACAGAAAGACAGACGCTTTATCCTGTTGTTCTTAGTGTCTTCTCTCCATATCGTCCCTCATCCTTCCCCATATTGTATTATACTCCTATTTCTCATACCCCCCATTCTTTATAACTCCAATTTCACACCCTCGTATCCATATCCCTTAATATCCCTCCTAATTATCCCCTTAGCTAGATGTCGCATTGAAATGGTTTGCAACCTATCCCCCATGCCCTCTCTTCTGATGAGAAGCATTAGGCCCTCGAAATACCTTGGTATAAATAGAATATATGCTCCTTAACTATAGGTTTCTTTACTAACATCTGTATATATAATATATATATATATATATATATATATATATATGTGTGTGTGTGTGTGTGTGTGTGTGCAGTTCATTGAAGAGCAGAGACAACTCCCGTTTGTTTATTTTACAATCATTTTTTTCTTTTTGACGGACTAGTTACGAAGATTCTGTTCAATTTGTCGTATTTGTGAACGTTTTCGACCTCCATAGGTTATCATGAGACGAAAACGTTCGCGAATACAGCAAATTTCTTTTTACACTTGAACAGAATGTTCGGAAACTAATCCGCCAAAAAGAAAAAAAATGGATTGTAAGACAAACAAACAAGGGTTGTCTTTGCTCTTCAATGTAACGTGACTAGAGGAAAATATGATGGCCAATTATACTAATATACATATATATATATATATATATATATATAATATATATATATATATATATGTGTGTGTGTGTGTGTGTGTGTGTGTGTGTGCGAGAGAGCGAGAGAGGAGAGAGAGAGAGAGAGAAAGAAGAGAGGGAGTGTAAGAGGAAATAGATTAAAGGAAAAGTATAAGTTGAATCAGTGTATATAAAAATAGAATCACATTTTAGAAGATTACTAATTTCACGCTGTTTCTAGAATCACTCAATCTGCTTCGTCCGAGTAAATGACGTCCATTTGAACAGAGGTATACGTAGATAGATATGTGTAAAGTGCGATACGCAAAGATGAATAGACTGCTTAAACTGCACTGACATGCGTAACGAATGTACAAACACGTTCTGTTCATAATTTAATTTGGCATGGTGGAAACTTGTTTTCTTTTTTATTTATTCGTTAATCAAAACAAATCATTCGGACTTTTTACACAAACAGCAGCAACGTCGACTAAGAAATTAAACATAATTTTAACAGCGAAGGAACATATCGTATCATGCATGAAAAATGTTCACAAAAACTAGAGAATTACAGAAGTAGTACGAAAATATCAAACACTTTATATATATATATATATATATATATATATATATATATATATTATATATATATATATATAAGAGCAAACAGTTAATAAAACATGTTAAAAAACACTTTGAAAAAGAGTTAAAAACATATTTAATCTGAAAAGGAAACACTTGATCAGCGGATAGTCCTTAATCCGCGGAGTTTCGAAGCAATACTTTCCTTCACATCAGAGGGTAGGAATTAGCAAAATGCGGAATCGGATTTTGCATACAAAATGGAAACTCAATTAACTTTCTTGGAGTTATATTTTTGGATTTTATCGTCATTGGATTATTTACCATTCACAAGACTATCCATTCACGTGTAATCACCCTTTTCTTCACCATATTCCCTTTGCTTCACTTTTTGTTATCAAGTAAGATCTTTGACTTACTTGTAGTTTCATCAAATACTTTTGCATGCAAAATCCGATCCCGCATTTTGCTAATTCCTACCCTCTGATGAGAAGGAAAGTATTTCTTCGAAACTCCAACGGATTAAGGACTATCCACTTATCCAATATATCGAGATATATTCCAGTCATTTTATGCGGTTAAACCCTGGAAGACAATATAAACCCTCATTTTCTCTGAAATATATATAAACCACCAACTTATGCTCAATTAACCGTATACGTATATCAATTATAAACTTCGAAATTAAATAAGCTTAACGGATTGTTTGTCGTTAAAGAAACCAGATTAAACCTACCTCACACTCACATACAATAAAAGACGTTGCATTTATTAGAATAGTAAACAAAACCAAACAGAGTGAAAAAATATATATATACAACAAATAAATATTACCAAAGGCAAGTTAAGTTAATATTCTACCTACCTGGATAAGATTTTTACTTTTAACTTATTATTAGGGCTATGACAAGAGAATATTCTTTTCATTATTTTGACTCTCGAGTATATATAAGTTAATATCTTATATGTTTTAGATAGAGTGATGTGGTTCTCGATTGATTAACTGTGTCTGTGTCGGATATATACTCCAGAGTAAAAACAATGACAGAATATTCTCTTGTCATAACCCTAGTTATTATAAAGTGTTTTACTAAAAACTAAAAGAAGTGCAAAGCCTGTTGAGTTAGGACGAAAAAAACGAAGGTAGTCTCATTCGAGCTATAGTCGAGCCTCGATAATCGCTCAAAAATCGAAAATTAAACAAAAACTGATAGAAATAATTCCAAGTACAATTTCGCAGAATTAGTGACATTTATTGGATGTGTTTATATTAGTATTTGTTTTAATTTGCGTCTTTTAGCCACTATTGGGACTCGACTGTAGCTCTAACCTTTTTTCTATTCTTACTCGACAGGCGTTACATAACTTTTATTTTAACGTTAAAAAAAATACAAAAAACAAAACAAAACAAAACACTTAAAATAATTTAAAACACAAAACGTAACGTATCCATATAGGTAAAATGGCAACTTAACTTGCCTTTGGTAATATTTATTTTTTGTATATTTATTGTTTTCACTCCTTCTTGCTGTGTTGGTTATTAAATGCCCCAAACAAGAATCACATCTCCCAACAAACATTACATACATTAAATTCCCCATTCACAAACTGTTGAAAACACTTGAAAGTTATTTGCCAATTAAGTACCAACATTACATTTGAGATTTTTTGTGTCAAATGTAATTTGATTAAAAGACTCTGCAAAGGAAACAACGTGAAAATCATGAGCCAAAACAGGTTTTTGATTAGGTGACTTAGTGCAAATCTTGCTTAGACATAAACGTCACAAAACAATGTGGACGAAAAGGAGGAAACACGATTTCGTGATTATATGTTTTATTAATTCGCCCGGCACTTCCCAAGCCCAGTCACTTAAAGATTATATTATTGTTTTTTCTTTCTTTTATACTAAGCCCTTTCAGTGGGAGAGAGTGTCCTAATGGATAAGGTATTCTTGGCGACGTAAAAGATTTTAAAAGAAAATAAAGTTAGGAAATTAGTTCAAAACAATTTTGTTTACCTACAGAGTGAGGTACCCATATATAAGTACTGGTTTAGAGATCATCTACTATTCAAAAACAGTTTTTAAAAATAAATATCTGTATTGTGTACGTAACTGTATCGGAAAGAAAATATAGTATTCCAAAAATCATATAAAGCAACCAAGTAGTTTTATTTTTTTTTATAAATATAATAATTTTATAGCAATTAATAAGTATTCGTAAAGATTACAACTAAATCTCGCAAGTTTGATTTCTATTGAGATATCTCTCTTGATTTTTGGACTATTTTCAAAATGGCATTTTTTTTTCTTTTTCATTTCATGCGTAATCCTTCCCTATCTGCCGGTGGGAGAGAGTGTTCTAATTGATAAAGTACTATTAATGACGTAATCGTTGCTGTTGACGGTATAAAAGATTTTACAAGAAAATAAAATTGGGAAATTAGTCCAAAACAATTCATTTTGATTTCCCGACATATATCGATGCAGGTTACTTCAGGTTGACAAATTAGTTCTTGTGGTTTTTAACTTTTAAATTCAGATGAACATATCTCAGCTCGAGCAGACATTTATTGTATAAAATAAGCACCACCAGAATCAACACACTTTTACCAACCCAAAATAAGTGTATTTATGCCAGGGACGTAAAAATCTTGCGTTCTGGTGGCGATGAAGTCGCTGACGGCGTTTTTGATATCGCTTAGAAGCATTTCTCACGCAGAAAATTGTTGAGATGTTTGAAAAAGTGGTAGTCCGTAGATGAGAGGTCTGGAGAGTATGCCGGGTGAAACAAAGTTCGTGTGAACGATTCGCGCATGCGCAGTCGTGAAACAGTTATCAAACAGATTAAAATCCTCTGCCCCCCTCCCCCAAGTACCTTTTTTTTTAATTTTGACCCCTTAGCAGTTCTTTTTTCCGGAGGAAAACCGATTAAAAGGTTTTCTACATGTCTGAATACCATATATACAAAATTTCATGTCTGTAAATAAAAAATCATTGAATATATAGGTTGACACTTGGCCTCACACGCACACACATTATCACTTTTATATATATATATATATATATATATATATATATATATATATATATATATTATTTGTTGTTACATTAGCGAAACGTTATAGGCCTTAAACATTTTACCCTTTGATGGTATTTTTTTCATTTGTAATAAATTTCGATTTCGCGTAAAGGGCGGAAAAGATTACTCAACAATAAAAAATAGTTTACAAGGGGAGATAATTCGCTGTATCATTGAGTTATCTTTCTATTAAATTTTCATGATTAGGTAACCTTCACAAGCTAATTTCTCGTTTGTGATTTTGTAGTAGGGTGGATAATAGTTTACAGCTGACAGTTAAAATTTGCATTCCCAGACTTACATTGTTTTCTTTGATCAGAACAGTTTTCAATTTATTGAACGCTAGTATGTTCCAGATCGGTCAATGAGTACAAATGGATAAGTACGTGAATGTTAAATGTAAGAAGATATGATTGTTAACGGAAATAACATATTTATATGAATAAAATAAAATATGCATCAAGTGCGCTTGAAAGCCAAATCACAAGGTAATATAAGGAAAATAAATATTTTACTTGTTTGAAATTTATCACAAATATATTTCAGAGGTATACTCCATCTCCAGTGTGTTATTTTGTTTCTGTTTTTTTCCTTTTCTTCTTGTTGTAAAGTTGGAGAAAGAAGTCTGTTTGTAAAGAGTCGCGCTTTGTATCTAGCGGTTTTATTTTGAAATACAACGCGCGACTCTTTACAACGACGTATTTTGAAGCACTCCACATGACCACTATTTTCGCTTTATCTGTTTTTCAACCTTACGTGATGAATCCTCTGTCTGCACAAAAATGTATTTATTTTTCATCTTTTTTTTTATGCTACGGCGTTTTTCGAGGCGCGGCTTATGTTTTCCACACGTCGTTGGTAAATAAATTTGTATAGGATTGAATATATGTCAGCCCTTTAGTCCTTACAGTATTGTTGACGATTTACGCGACCTGCATTTCCAGACTAAGGTTGTGTTCTTTGATTACAGAAGATTGCAAGTTATTAGACGATATTTTGGTTCAAGTCTGTGAACAGGTACAAAGCATAAAAATGGAAAATGATTAACACAATTGTAATTCCGAACATTTTATGCAAATAACATCAATACAACCATGTACAGTGACGTCACATTTCGGTGATGGGACAGGGCAGGGTGTATGTTTGGTAGTGTGAGACTTATTAGCTTTGAGACTCTTTTTTTTTTGGATCATGCCTAAGAGGGAAAGACTGATGGTAGTTGCACCAGCACAGATGTGGTAACAACACCCCATGGAAAGGTGAATGGTGGCTTTATTGATACTATTGATAAGTGGTGACAATCTAGTATAAAATAAGAAGATCCTCGTAAAGAACTACCATGAGAAAAGGAAAACTTTCATAAGATATCTTAGGCTTGCTGTCCGTGTACTGCAGTTCTACATCTTCAATAACAAACTACTGTTCTTTATAAATTTGTGTGTCATTTATACGTGTAGGAGTTCAGGAAGAGGTAACACATTTGTAGCTCGGCTGCTGCGCCATCCTGGCGAATGTCACTGATCCTTGATCATTTCTTAATCTCTCACATGTGTCTCCATGATGCCATATTCTGGTTCCTTGTATCATCAGGCAAGCTAACCCATGTGAAAGGACGCTACTGCCTCGTGGTTAGCTGTTGGCTCAGCGAAGGTCAGAGGAAACAAACCCTATAGAAAATTCGGAGTGTAGCCCCGCAGGCAGGTCAGTGTGGTAATCCCACTGTCTTTGGCAGCTACTGCGATCGAGTTGGTTCCAAACGTACTGGGCCCCACCACACCTCTGGAGTACACTACCACTCCTCTGGAGTACACTAGTGAGATTAGGGAGGGATTGATGTTTGGTCAACTCGACTTCTCCATATTAATGTTTAGGCTTACTCTCTGGAGAGACAACTCCTGCTACACATCGTATTTGCGTAGGATATTTATACGGGGGCACTTTTTTATAGTCGCTTTATTTCGTCATCATCGTTTCGTGTAGTGTTTGATTTAGAAAATAAGCGTCTTTTCGTGAAGAAAGAGGGCACAAGGAGACGATCCTAAGAGTTTTCATGAATGGATTATGAGGACAGAATTGAATCAGAAAAAAGATACAAGTTTTATCTTTATGTTTATATTTAGTTTTTAATTTCCTACCTTAACCGAAATGAGTGACACAGCCGATTAGAGACACCGAGACAATATTCAGATTAGATTATTTCTACATTATTGCGACGTCTCTTGCGCGCGACTTCCACAGAGAGACTAATCTGAAAAAAAAATACCAAACAAACTTTGTTTCTCCCAGATTGAAAAATGTGACGTCATTCATCATATCGTCATATCTCTGTTTAGTCTACAGTTTGACCTGCTGCCTACACTCTACGTCACTCATCTCTGGGAAAAGTTCCATTCTAAAGATCTTGGTTATCATCATGCATCCGGTGTGAACTTTGTCAAAATTCACTCTAGCTAATCTTATCAGCACTCTACTCATCTGTTATCAGCAGGTGCAAAACGTTTGGAAAATGCAATACAAGCCGTACTAGTCATTAAAATAATTCAATTACATGGAGCATGTGACTAAAGATGAAATATACCCCCTCGACGTAAATACCCCCGTCAAACCCGACAAGCAGCAAAGTCCCACCTCTACACAGTAGAAATCCCTAGATGTAAGGAAACCTTCTACTCTAATAGTTTATTCCCCAGAACTGCTAGACTCTGGAATTCGCTTCTGAGTTCCTGCTCCGTAACTGTACTGACATGCAGAAATTCAAGTGTAATATGAACAGATACCTGGCTGCTCAACTCCCTACATAGTATCCCTGCAACTTGTGTCCCTGATAGTAGCCCCTTACATCAAAGTGGCACTGTTCCTTGCTTAGAATAAAAATGTAAAAAAAAAAAAAAAAATGCTAAACTGACCGCTAGATTTAGCGGATTCAAAACATCAGTTGCCAACCATCATATGTATATACGCAGTATATCTTTCGAACGTGATCTTATCCTATAATGGAGAAGAGATACATTCCAAAGGTAATATGGAAATAGCTGCCTAAAAAAAAAAATGGTCGCTGAGTTTTTAAATGTTTTGTAAATAATGTTTACGATAATTTAATTTAATAGCAATATTTCAACTGAATTCCATGAAACTCGCTGACGATTTTCAAATGATTTAATGGATTGCCAAAGGTCGGTTATTAGCCAATTTTTGGAGGTATGACATCTGTAATTAACTATGACATTTAACCTTTATTCGCAGTCAATTGATGGTTGGAGATATCGTCACAAGATAAATTTCATCATTTAATACGAAAAAAAAATCTTTTCCTTATAAACACTTTTTTTAAAAATAATTTATACGTAGAGAAATGATTTATTTCAGTTTTAGTTTTTACATAATATTTGAACTCAGGGGCCATTTTCTGTCTATCCGTCACTGATTCTATAACTGCTTTGTCGGCGCCGTATTTGACGGTGACAACAATATTGACTTTCTCTTTGTCCAGTAGAAAAATCTGTATTTACTTTTTACTATTTTAATATCCCTACTTATCAAGTTCAAGAGTAACTCGAGGACAAAGGTTAATGAGACGGAAACAATTGCCAGTGAAAAGATGAAGACCACTATGGAAGTACTAACATGAATCAATATTATGGACTGATTATTAATTATGATGCAGAATTTTGACAAATTTTTTTTCATGTTTAATTTGAAAAGGACTACGCTGTAGTTAACAGAGAAACATGTTTCACGTATGGAGCTATTACAATGAAATCTCTCTATAAAAACTGCTTGAGCCTAGGCACAGGGAAAGGAAAAGTTTTTTTCGATTTAGATATAAAAACGAGTTCTTGCTGTGAATCAAGAGATTTTTTTTTACACAGTGATCACCACTTATCAAGGCCCGGAAGCCACTCAGGGATAAGGGTTATTGTAAGTACATTACGTTAGTGTGGAGATTTGATGAAGTGTTTACTTAAGGGGGCGGTTTATCAGGAATTGGTTAACATTGGACTTGAAGACATCCAAGTTGTAGTCCGGTAGGAAGCAGGCGAACGGAACAGAGTTCCACAGGCGTGCAGTTCTAAGAAAGAAGCTTTGTTCATGAAATCCGCGTTTTGATTTAGGCACAGATATAGAGTGGGGGAAATATTTCACAGTGGATTCAGCTAGACGGGTGTTTTTCGTGAAAGATTGGCGAAGGGGGACCAGAGATTGGAGTTCAGACGAGCACCTGCCATGGAAATAACGATAAAACAAGGATAAGCTTGCAACGTCTCTTCTGTGGGAGAGAGGTTGCAGGGTAGAGAAAAGGGCATCCCCCACGAAGTCTATTTTGTACTCTGTCAAGGCAGGATAGGCTGTTTTTAGCAGCTCCTGTCAAGGCAGGATAGGCTGTTTTTAGCAGCTCCTGCCCAGATATGGCAACAGTATTCCATCCTTGGACGTACTTGGCTTTTATATAGATAGAGAATTGCATAAGTAGTGAGATATCTTCTGGAGCGGTAGAAGGATCCCACCATCTTTCCAGCGAGATATGTTTGAAAAGTATCTGCCGGGAAACCATTGATTTTTGTATTTGTTTTTTTTTTCTTTGTTTTTGTTTTTCATTTCTTAGACTGATTATTTTCAAAGACCTGACTCCACTCGACGATCGATGTGACAAAAAGTGAAATTTAATAAACGACGCATTGGCGTTAATTGCTGGTGAAAATGTATGTAGAATATTGAAACAAAAATGTAGTATGCAAAAAAAAAAAATAAATGTTCTGTCAGCAACAGTACAACTTCAAAATAGTCAATATCGCCCACCTCCAGAAGAGAGGGAATTCCTGTCCGTGATAACCGTGGTAAAAGAAGACACACTCCAATCGCCAGAAACACCCACACACACAATTTGCAGGACACTGCCGACTCGTCTCTAGCCTCCTGCTTTTATAGTGGCCGGGAATTATCCATTTGCATAATCACATGAGAAAGAAACGTGATTTTCCAAGAGTTGCATGGGGTAAACGCTAATAAAAACCCCCGGACGCCATCTTGGAATTCTCTTTTCCCCCCAACCGGTGACACAACAGACGTACCCGAGGTAAGCTCTTTTTCCCCTCATTTTAGTTATTGCTACTTCTGCTACAAATATGTTACAACCACCTCTCCATTTTCATTCAAATGAGCGGCTTTCTCCAAACAAGTGAGCACGCTATACGCATCAGGGGATATACTTGTCTGTCTGTTGAAATAGGGCATGGATGCTATTTTGGAGATTGATCGTCTAAGACTGAAGATAAATATTTCCTTTATTTAAAATTAGCGGGGTGGGGCTTACCCCCTCGTGGAATACGTTTAAATATATTTTAATTCACGCAAATATTTATTATTACGGAACCAATGCGCCATCACGTCGATTTCGATGTATGTGCTTCCCTCACCACAATTGTTAGGAAATCCACACAGATAATTTGTTGATAGTAGTGAAGGCTTTGTGGCGAACCATCCACACTGTTTGGTATTACTGCTAACCTTTGTCGGTGCAGATGACTGCCATAGAATAGAGTATAAAGTAGACCGCAGGTTTTTACATTAGAGTTTCCTTCTCCTAGATGCATGTCTTAACAAAGACTGAAGGTGTATCTCTCCCAGTAAATTAAGATACCAACCTGGAAATTTCTAGGATTCGGCGCGGATATATATATATATATATATATATATATATATATATATATATATATATATATATATATATATAGAAAGTTATGAAATATATATGGCGTAGCTTAATCGCCATATATATTTTATAACTTACTAACTAGCTCTACCTACGTATTGAGCACTTTTGAAGTAAATACTTAAAGTTTACGCTTAAATTTATACTTTCGTATATTAATTTTATGTGAGTAAATTAAGTAGTTATATATATATATATATATATATATATATTAATATAATTAAGTAGTTATATATATATATATATATATATATATATATATATATATATATATATATATAGTACTGATTTCACAAGCTTAAAAATAATAATTTGGGTGTCCTGCTAGAATCGAAACCAAAACACTTACCGTTCCAGTTACATTTCCTACCGTTTGAGCTATTGACACATAAATAAGATTTAAAATTAGACCACTACAAGTTATGAATGAATTTGCGCATGCGCAAAAGTAATAAAATATGTCGGCAAGTTGAAATGAAGATTTTGCATTTCAACTTGCTGACATTTCTGTACTCGTTATTCATTCATCCAAACAAAGATTTTACTCGTTATAAATCATCCTTGGTATATGATTACTATTTCTTGTTAATTTCAGTGTCATGTGACCAGCAGTTTAAAAGTTTATTTATTAAAAATTTTCACAGACACACAGACTCACAGGTGACAGAGTTTTTTCAAGTTGTAGGAGTGGAAAAATGCCTGGAAGCTGACTGAAAGTGGCATTTATTATTCAGGATGTAACCGTTTAGATTCCCGTGTGTGTCTTTGTAAAGACACTTCTATTAGCCTGATGTAAGTTCACAGACAGAGAGAAATACCAGACGACCTTGACATTAGCGGAGAAGGATTGGTGCTATTGTAGGACATTATCTAAGATGTACATTAACATTTTACACTGGTTTCTTTTAGGTTGTGACCCAGATTGTTGATAAACGCACGTGCGTTGATCTCCTCGCCGCAGCCGCCACTATCATCATCGTCATCATAGCTGTGGCAAGATAACCCTTTTGTCCCTTTATACAAACGGAGTCGAGACTTATGGGGTTTAAAAGGTTTATTAAAACCAAAAGAACCGTAAATTTCTCGTACGTAAGAGGGGGAAGACTCAGATAGATAGATAGATAGATAGATAGATAAAGAGGGAGAGAGAGAGAGAGAGAGGAAGATAGAGAGAGAGAGAGAGAGAGAGAGAGAGAGAGAAAGAGAGAGTTACACCGTACGCCAATGTTCCTACCCGCCACCAAGACCAGTCCCGATAGCGATGTCCCTGTCTCTTCAGTCAGATTGTCGGCAAGCAAGGAAGGAGAGATACTCTCTGGTGGAAGTCACACGATTTCTCAGCTTCTGCTTTTAGCCCACCCGTATATTTTAGGATACGCTCCTTCCGGACATCCCCTTCGCCATCTATATATATAAAAGGCAAAACGCGCGCGAGAGTTTTTGTATGTTCAACAAAGGCTTTTTTCGACGGGCTTCTGGGGGGGGTACTTAGGAGTGTTTATATACCTCCTAGATAATAATATCTAGGAGTTGCGAACGCGCGTCGCGTCTAGATTTATTTACAGCAACTTTTACACAATTCTTGCTATTTCGGCCCCTCTTGTATTGATTCGGTTTTTTCGTATAAAAGTGAAACTGATGTGAAACTAAAGTGCATTTCTCGGCTACGGGCCGGGAGTATCCAGATGTCGCTGAAAACCGTCATATCAGACAATTGCTTTCATTTGGGCACACTCGCCTAATAAAGGGGGGATGATTTTCCACAACACGTTGGGGAAACAAAACCAGACAAAGTTGGGTAAAAAACAAGTAAAATAAAAAAAACTATCCCACAGTTAAAATTAAGTGCGGAATTACGAAAGGCATGCAACAAGTAATGCTCCTAACCAACTTCCCATAGCAGTAGAGCAACGAAACTTGGCACAGTTATTAGTCTTTCTCTACATAGGAACCACCCAGAGTTATGCATTTCTCCCATCGTTTGATACAGCTCTGGAGACCGTTTTGTAGAACACCCCTGGTTGGTCCTCCAACGACGACGTGACTTCAGAAATTAAGGCTGCATCATCTGGGAAACGCTTTCCTTTTAAAAACAACTTCATGGCTGGGAAGAGGTGAAAGTCAGAGGGTGCAAGGTCAGGAGAATAGGGAGGATGGGGAAGGATTTCATAACCACACGCCCGTGCTTCTGATCTGGCGACATGCGTGTTGTGGACACGAACGTTGTCCTGCAGGAGGAGGGTACCTTTGCTGATCTTGTCCCGTCTCTTGATTTTGATAGCTTCCCTTAATTTCCACAAAAGTGAAGCATAATAAGCTCCTGTAATCGTGGTACACTTTGCCAGGAAATCTGTCATCACTACTCCGTCCTGGTCATAGAAAACTGTGAGCATGACCTTGCCAGCGGAGGGCTGCACCCTTACCTTATTTGGAGGTGGTGAGTCCAAGTGCTTCCACTGCATTTACTGGGCTTTGCTGTCTGGATCATAGTGATCGACCCAGGATTCATCCTGTGTAATCAGTCTTTTGAAAAACTTTGACTCATCTTCTTGGCACATCTCACAATTTATCCTCGAGCACTCGACGCGTTCTCGCTTCTGGAATGGTGTGAGCAATCTGGGAATCCATCTGGCAGACACCTTATGCATATGCAAATGGTCATGAATGATAGTTTCCACAGACTCCGAACTAATCTTGACATCTTGGGATATTTGTCGAATAGTAATGCGCCGATCTTCCAAAATGGCAGCCTCAACTTGACGAACAGATGCCTCATCAATCACAGAAGGGGGGGTGGCGACTAGGTCTGGAAGCTGTTTCAATAGACTTCCGGCCATGTTTGAATTCACGATGCCATCGTTTTACCAGGTCATATGATGGGGCATTATCACCATGAGTTTCTTTCATTTCATCAACAGTCTCCTGTGGTGTGCGTCCTTTCAAATACAAAAACCGGATCACTGCTCGACGTTCAACAGGCTCTATTTCACACCTGACTCAGTTCAAACACATGTAAAACAGAAACCACAATTAGTGCAGAGCTGTAATTTGTCACATAACCCGCAGAGATATAAATCATTGCACATGGAAAATTTCAGATAGATCAGATAACTGGAAGTGGGTCATGGGCATTACTTATTGCACGCTCCTCGTATATATATATATATATATATATATATATATATATATATATATATATATACTTATTGCACGCCCCTTGTAACTTTCCTTAAACCTAATTAATTTCGCCGCGCACCTGCCATTTATAAACGTTAAATTGAAATTGCTGTGAGATACTTTCCTTTCGTGGGCAAGCGGGTAACTTATCAAGGTTTTCACATCAACATTCCGGGTTTGATGCTACCAAAACTTAAAAAAAAAAAAAATTCCGATGTTTTAAACAATTCTTTTTTATTATACGTTTTCTTCTTTTTACATCATGTTCGTTGTTTTTCTTTTTCAAAAGAAGTTTTACATAGGTTTTGAATCTTACCCCCCCCTATAAACACCAAGGCAACGCCGGGTACCCCCGCTAGTCTAATATTATTTCTCAGCTTTACATCTCGTAGAATAATTTCTTCACAGAGGCTTTGTTATCGACTTTAAACTATTACATCCAGTTATAGAGGACGGGAAATAAATATGTGTAATACGTTTTTACGTTTTTATTTTTTTAATATGGATACCGCTCCAAAGTGGGCTTGAAGTTACGTAATGTAAGGAACTTATAAATCAACGGAGAAATATATTCAGTATGAATTAATTAAGATTAAATGATGGTCAACAAACAGAGTAAGTATAACAAGTTTGTAACATTGTAACATTGTAACATTGTACAAAATAAGTACAATGTTACAAACCAGATATTTACACTCGAATGGTATCTTCAATGCTGTGATATCCAGATTCGCCCACTGGTTACCGCTTGTTAGCATCTTTTATGGACTGAATGATCCATTCTTAGGGTATGTCAGGATATTCCACTATACCAGGAATTAAAAACAGTACTGCTTCAAGCGAAATAACTAGGTCTATAACAAGAGAATATTCTATTTATTGTTTTGACTCTCGAGTATATATCCGACACAGTTAGACACATTTAATCAATCGAGAACCACATTATTCTATCTAAAGACATATATTAACTGATATATACCCAAGAGTCAAAATAATGACAAGAATATTCTCCTGTAATAGCCCTAATAATAACTATCCAACAATAAGTGTTACATAGATATATTAAAACAGCAATTATTCCTCCTTTGTCAAAATCACCGTTCATGGAATGTGAGGACTAAAGGACAAAATAAGTGTAGTGAGAGTTACGAGTCTGTCGAAAGTAGACCCAAACTCCATATTCCACTCTCCTAGAATAGGATTCCCATGTATGCCGTTGTAAAGACACTTATGGCATAAGTCCAGAGACAGAGAGAAATCAGAGACGATCGTTTGCACAAGTGGAATTATCGGAGAAGGAATGTTATTTGTAGTTTTCTCTACGTAGAATAATTGCTCTACCGATGCTTGGTAATAGTGTCTTCTCTGCTTTTACACCCATTTCTTAAGGAAGAATGATGAGACCTTGTTGGATTTGAAGACGACTACATTGTAGTCAGCTGGAAAGTAGGCAAATGGAGGAGAGTTCCACAGGTGTGTAGTTCTAGGAAAGAAGTTTAGTTCGCGAGATCTACGTTTAGGTTTAGGCACAGATAAAGAGTGAGAAGAAATTATTGATAGTCGTTTCAGATAGACGAGTGTTTTTCATGAAAGTTTGGCACTAGAGAACCAAAGATTGAAGCTCTGACGAGCACTTGTCATGAATATAACGATAAAGCAGAGACAGGTTCGCAATGTTTCTTCTGTGGGAAAGAAGTTTCAGGGAAGAGTAAAGGGCATCATTAGACTACCAAGTTTATTTTGAAGTTTGTCAAGGCAGATCCTGCTGAGATGTGGCAACAGTACTCAATCCTAGGACGTACGTGGTTCTTATACAGGTAGTGAATTATACCGGCAGCAATATATCTACTTGAGCGGTAGAATGATCAAACAATTTTTCCAGCGACCTTGATAACGTGTTTGATGTACGTGTCCCGTTTCAAATCAGAGGCAAAAGTCAGATCAAGAAACTTGTCAAAACATGGTGCCTCCCCAAGACGAGAGCCATTCATTTCAATTTATGTCAGACGGAGATCAAAGCGTTTATGATATAAAGATAGAAGCTTGATTTTTGATGCATTAAAATTAATCAGCCAGTCCTTTCCCCATTGCACCACGTGCTCAAGATCAGAGGAGAGATAATCAAAGAGATCTTGATCATTCACGGCCTTTTCAAAACCAGCCAATTATAAGAGCCAGATGAATAGATTCGGAACCAGGAAACGTTAATTCTTTCCCCTTTATCATTCATTACGAGTAAAGAAAACTAGAGAATGAAAGGGAAATAATGAAAAACAGGAATGGGCAAAATGAAAGAAACGAAATGTAGAAAGTAAAATACGAAACGAAAAAATTAAAAAACAAATAAATAAATAAAAATAAAGAGTTGGACAAAAGAAAATGGAAATACGAAAACAACTAAACAGTTTGTAAAAATTGAAAAGAATAATAAAAAAATACAGGTATTCTTTTTTCTTATTGAAATCGCTTCAGACAAGACATGAAACTATTTTATGTAAGGAGCTAAATTTTACTTCAATGTACAAAATTAGTCTGCCGCATTCACGTATTGTGCGGTTTACTGTTTAGTCTTTTTGTCCACATAGTCCACATTTACCGTTTTTTTTGTGTGTTTTATATAGTTAAGCTTTAAGGAAGTTGGGTCTAATCGCGTAGTTCTGTGCAGATGTCAGTAGGTATTTTGTTACTCTGTTCGTATGTCCTGTTCTAAGCCATATGCACGTGTTTAGCTAATTCTCTTTTTTTTGTGTTATCCTGATCCGATGTCTCTTCAGTTCTTTCTGTATCTTGTTTAAGCGTTAATGACATATATTGTAGCCTTGAAACATCAATTATTTCCCTTTTGTCAGAAATCACACTCATAGAATATGAGGGAAGTGGGGCTTGTTAATAGTGTCTATTCTATTATTATTAGATCCATGTGTAGAGGAAGATGAAATGTATACGTGCAATACGTTTAATAACTTACGGGGGTGTTGTTTTTAGGCGTCCTAATGGACATGTGGTTGTCAGCCAATTCTGGGTCTTATTTCAAAGGAACAAAAATCACCGCTATTAAAAAGCTTATGTGTGATTATGTTTCGTCTTCTACTTTAAGAGGCTCGAGGAGCAGTCGCAGTAGCAGTTACAGGGACAAATGTTTGATAACGATTCAAAAGTAACCAACGTTCGCAAGTCGTCGTAAAGTGCCCGTCTGCAGCAATCAATTTTCTTTCTATGTCAGCAGCTGAAAGACAATATTTACTGGAATTTATAATCACCTCTCGTACATTCTTTTCTTCGTTTGCCCTTCAGTATACAACATTTGCGCCGTTGCATGTTTTGCTAGGTGAGATGATTGGACGTATCTTGATTTAGATACGTCAAAACATTTCTATAAAAATATATGTCCCTCGGTCAGTCACACTTAAGTTTGTTTGAAACGGCATTTTAAACAACCTAACATGGATGAATAGCGTTTTCTCCGTTCTGTGCCACTTAGGTATGAATGACATTTTCGTCGAGGTATAATGCTTAAGTTTGGTAAATTATGTTTGTTAGTTTGTTACGTATTTTTGCCCTTTAAAAGCAGGACAAAGTTATTGCCCGTTGATTTAGAACAGGTGCTTTATGTCAAACTGATGACTGAATATGTTTAAATTTGTGCATTATTCATGCACTAAATACTCATTCCTATAATTCCCCAATAATACTTAACTGTGCATTGAACGGATACCATAATATTTAGTTCGCTACATATTATCATAACAAAGTTCCATACAAAATTTCAGCCAAATAGGACCAGTAGTTTCAGAGAAATATTTTAGAATATATGTGGTATTGCATTGATTAACCCATATTAATCTTTTTTAGGAGGTAGTTTACAATATGTTTGCGCATAGAACAAATACCACAATTTGTAGTTTACGAGAAAAAGTGTAACGGACAGACAAACAGATTGGCATACAGAGCAAGAGAACTATAATGTAGATGTTGTTTTCGTCAGTCTGTCACGCTTCAGTTTCAAATACTATTTTCTTCAGTGTACAACGCATTTATTACTAATGGCGACTTGGTATCTCTCTATATTCTAATAATTGTACTATTGCGTGATCAGTTAATGCCCTATTGAGTTTAATATTCTGTGTCAGGCAAATACTTAACTGAAATAGGTATGTTCGTATCAGTTAAGGATACGTCTTTGGCAATCAGTTCGATAGTGACATTGCTTCTGTTGGGTTGAGGTATGAGTCTGTTCACTCCTAGGAGGTCACCTCCTTCAGGTTTTACCTTCTCTTTGAGAAGAAGTTAATTTATTGCTCATCGCTTGAAGCGTCCTTGCCAGAGAATGCCGATTGGGCTGCTGAGGCATTTTTGTAGGTTAGGGTACGCTAATCCTTGTGCGCTTACTTTGTGTCTATTCCTGGAAAAAAGTAAATGTGTTATCTTTTAATGCTCGATTCAAAAGGAGGAGGAAGTGTAGGAGGAAGTGTTGTCACGATACCATTCTCCCAGGCATAACCTCTTCTTATAGGGGATAGGAGGAGGGGAGAGAATACAGTATCTATTCTGTTTCCATTACTTTCTCACTTTTAATGGGGTAGTTTATATGATCATGATAGCATCCTCCAATGCAGTACCTTCTCCTTCTGTGAGGTGCAGTATCTATTCTGGGTCAGAATATCATTCTCTCAGGCATTGCTCCCTATCAGTGACGGGATAATGTATTAGTTGTTACGTGGTTATGATACTATCTTCCAATTACCTCTTCCTTGTTTTTTTTTGGGGGGGGGCAGGTTGTAGTACATAATAACGTCCTCCCATGGATGTCCTCCTTCTTTATGGGGCGATGTAGTATATGTTCATGTGTCATGATAGCAGCTTCTGAGCATTATCTTTTCTTTTTGGGGAGAAGGTAATGTAATATCTATCATGTTGTCAGAATAATATCCGCCCAGGCATTTCCTTCATTAGTAGAAGCATTGTAATGTATCTGTTCTGTTGTCAACATATTCTGAAGCAGAACTTCATCGTTTTAAAGAAGGTAGTGCAGTAGCTGTGATATGGTCATAATACTATACTATAAGGCAGTGTTTCTCAATCTGAGACCCGTATTACCTTTAATAAAACATTTCCAGCAACATGAAAATGTTTGTAACTAATAAAAATATGGAGTAAAAATGCTAATGGCTAAACTACTGCTGTCTATCTATCTTCAAGGAGCTATACTACAGCAATTACATAAAATTACATCAGCAGGAAAAAAAAAACTATAGAATTTAAACTCCATTCATAAATTTTACTTGGGCCAATTTCAGGCCTTATGAAAGCTCCAGACCTATTTCTAAATTCCCCAGACCCATCTGTAGGTATGAGGGCCCGCGTTGAGAAACATTGATATAGACGACATTTTGAGGTTAATTTTAGGAGCTCATTTATTGTCTCACTGCTGATTTCTTGTTTCTAATTTCTCTTTTCCGGTGAGTTTTTTTTTAAATTCTAATGTGATCGACATACAGGAGGCGACGCTGCTACGATCGACACCGCCTTGTTCATATTAATACAAAATAGAGAATAGCATCAGTCTAGTATTAAGTATTACGTTGAGTCTCAGATTTGAAATCGTCAATAACGATACAACGTATTACATCATTAATTGCATTGTTAAATCTTGATCGTGTCATTGTGTTCTTCACCGGCACAGAAAGAGAGCGAAGGAGAGAGAGATAAAGAGAGATAGATAGATAGATAGATAGATAGATAGATAGAGAGAGAGAGAGAGAGAGAGAGAGAGAGAGAGAGAGAATGTGTGTGTGTGTGAGAGAGAGAGAGAATCTATTAATTGTACATCCATTTTTAACATATCTGTTCTCGCCCGCTTCTTTCTAAGACTACGCGACTTTTCTCCAAGTGTATTCTATATGTCCAATGTCATTTCCACTCACTTGTATTATAAATTTCTGTTTTCAAAATACTTGGTTCCCACTCCTGCTAAACCACATGAATTATTACAGTTCCTGTGTCAGAACGCAACCAAATATATATACTAGGTAATGCACGAACCAGCTAACTCACACACTCGAATTATCTTCGGGTAACAGAAATTAACCCTATATGTAACAGTATACAGCTTTTTGTAACTGTTCAGAATAATCTTGCCTATCATTTTAACGGGCCCAACACGTTGTAAATGAAAGTTTCGCAAAGAAACAGAGAAAAAGAAAAGGAAAGAAATTCGACTCGCATTATTTTTACTTTTAACAAAAGGCATTTATTCTTGGTATTTCCAACAACATATTGCATCTTGTTTTAAACAGTTCATTTAGTTTATGTCGTCTGCTAAACGTTCATCTTTCCCGGGACGCAATTTCTTTTCTGGTCCACGCGACGTGGTTCGCTCGCTGTCATTTTCCAGTCATATCTGGAATATGTGCTTTTGCTTCGCTTCTCCAGCCACGTGTGTCTTTTTTTTTTGTCTCTGCTTTTACTTTCCTTTCTCTTCTTTTGTTGTGACGTCACTTCAAATAGCCAACTTGGTCATTTGCATATGTCAGTTGTCATATAGTTGTTGCTGCTACTGGCAGCGCTAGTGGCGTTGTTTCATACATTGTGTTCTCTTAAGGTTTAATGGAGTTATACTACAGTGGTTTCATAAATCTACATAAGTGGACAAAACATATAATTTCAACCACTTTGTCTTTTCCTTGGAGTTCACTCAAGGTCCAATGAAAGCTTCAGGCCCATTTCAAAATTGCTCAGGTCCACAAGTAAGCCTGGGCGCCCGCATTGATAAACACTACTCTAAGGCATAACCTATTTCTCTTTTGGGGTATTGTATTATTTGTTTTGCTGCCACGAGACAATCCTCCCACACATCACCTCCTCCTTTAGTGAACAGTATAGTATAGGCTTGTTTGTCATGATAACATCATCACAGACTGGCAAAAATATGCGACTAGTGGAAGCATATATTTGCTAGCTTAAATAATGTTTTCACCTGAGTCGAAATGGCATTTCGTCGGTCTGTCACACTAAACTATGAAATAGCATTTCGTTCGTAAAACGGGTAGATTTAACGGACGCATCTTAAGAACTCCCATTGTGGGTGGGAGGGTGAGTGAGCCGTTCAGGGATCGTGAGAGGAACTGATCGAAGCGATCGAGGGACACAAAGTCGTAAAAAGAAACAAGAGTTGGGGTGTGGGGGTTAGCATCGTTCTAAGTATTTTTTTGTGTCTTTTTGCTATTTGGTTTTTGTTTTATGTTTTTTGTTTATTTGCCTTTCTACGTGTTTCGCACTCTTAAGAATTCAGGATGTAAATATAACGATGACAGCCGGACAGCCAAGCAGCAGGAAGGAATGTATATATATATAAAGAGAGGGGAGAAAGAGGGATATATATATATATATATATATATGCATATATATATATATATATATATATATGTATATAGCAAGAGAAAATGGGAGAGTGTGTGTGTGAATGAGAGACTGTGTGTCAGACAGTGTGTGTGTGTGTGTATGAGAGATGGATAGTGTTTGTGTGACTATGTTTGAGAGTGTTTGTGTGTGCGAGAAAAACTGTGCGCGTGAATGTGTGTGAAAGAGAATATGCGTGTACGTGTGTAAGAAAGAGTATGTATATGTGTAAGAGAGTGTGTTTGAGCGTAAGACAGGGTGTATTTGTATTTCTGTGTGTATGCCTGTGTAAGAGAAAGAGAGAGAGAGAGAGAGAGAGAGAGAGAGGGGGAGTGAGTAGCCAGGTGAATTATTGACATAGCAAGCATTTTATGCGTGTGTATGTATGTGTGTCTTCCTCTTCATTTACTCTCTCTATATATATCTCTCTTTCTCTCTTTCTCTTTACCACTCGCTTCATTCCTTGCACCCCTTCATCCCCCAACTCTCTCTCTCTCTCACTCGTTCACTTTAACACCTATCTTTCTCATTTCCCTCTTTCCCTCTCCTTTTCTCTCTCTCTCTCTTTCTACTCCCCCCCTCTCTCTCTCTCTCTCTCTCTCTCTCTCTAACTCACTCTTTGTATAATATAAGAACGCGACATCTTACCTGTTTTCCAAGATGGCAGACTCATGGCAAGCTCATGATTAAGTAGCGACAAATCTGCCATTAGTCTATTTGGCAATCTGGCGTTACGCATCCCTCTCCAGTTTGGCAGTGAAGATGCATTCTTGGTAAAACTGCACTTAAGGTGCAACGCTAAACCATCTAATTTAATGAGCCAAAAAAGTAAAATCTCTAACCGATATAAAATTTAATTTTTGAAAAGTAATTTTTATTGCGTTTTCACCCCAAACAAGGCACAGCATCACATGGATGCAAGGGCTACTATTTAGAACAGAATTTGCAAGTGTATTATGTAGCAAGTTGAGCCGAAAGATGTCTGTTCACATTATGTTTAAACTTTTGCATGACAATACAGTCAGGAAAGCAGGGACCCGGGAGGGAATTCCAAAGTCTAACATTTCGAGGGGAGAAGCTGTTTGAGTAGAAGGCTTTCCGGCATCTAGTGGTCTCTACAGTGTATGGGTAGGATTTTGATGTTTGTCAGATTAGTCGAGGTATTTACATGCAGGGGATACAAGTGTTTCAAGTTTGTCTGAGCACATTCTATTAAAACAAATGTCAGGGGTATTTATGTCGAAGGAGCACAAGAGCTTGGAGTTCCTCGGATCACTCGCCATTTAAATATTTGTAAAACAGGCACAGGAATGCAACATTTCGTTGATGGGACAGATGTTGAAGTTTAGACGACAATGAGGGATACATTATGTTGTGTTAAGTTTAATTGTTATATACCAGCCGTAAAGTTGCCTGCTAGAAATTTTCAAATATTAGTTTTAAAAACGTTTAATTGCATTATTAGGTTGACATGTTTTTCCTTTATATTTAACTAGCAGAGAACCCCGACGTTAGCCGGGATTTAATGATAATCAAGGAATATTTCACACTCCCATATATTTATTGTCAGCGAAATCGGTGAAATCGTCTAATTTTTCAATCAAATCGATTGATTTTCTGCTCTAGTTTGGGAACCATCGCGGTGCACCGGAAAAAAAGTTTCACATGCCTCCCCGCAGTGACTTAGTCTGCAATACATTGTAGTCTATAGTGCACTGTAGAGAACCTACTGTTGAGTTTATAAATTTTTTTTTTATATATAATATCTTGAATTAACTTTCAAAATGCAAAAGTCAAGTATCATGCTTCAATTGTGTCCCGAAAAAAAAAACAACATTTATTTGGGACGCGTCCTTATATGGAATATCCTACTTTTGATTTTGATTTCAGGCCTTTCGGCTTGTGTGGTAATAAAACTCTCCAAAATAGACTTCGTAGCCTCGTAGGAGGCCCTTTTCTCTTCCCTGCAACTATTATCTAACAGAAGAGATGTTGCGAGTTTGCTTTATCGTTATTTTCATGGAAAGTGTCTGACTGAGCTCCAATCTATGCCCCCACTAGCCAAACTTTCACAAGAAACACTCGTATAGCTGAAAACACTATCAGTAATTCCCCCTCCTCACTCTTTATCTGTGCCTAAACCTAAATGTAGAGTTCATGAACAAAGCTTCTTTCTTAGAACTGCACGCCTGTGGAACTGTCTACCGTTTTCCTGCTTTCCAGCTGACTACAATATGGTTGTCTTCAAGTCAAACGTAAACAAGTTATTGATGAGTCGTTCCCCTTAAGTTAACAAATTTACCGAATTTCCATTACTAACGATTACTATATTGTCCAATTGACTACTGTACACTCTTAACCCTTATCCTCGAGTGGTCTCTGGGCCTTGATAAGTGGTTATGCCTATGTAAAAAATGCACTTGTGATGTTAGGCTGTGTAAGATGTTAACTTTGGTCAAAATCGTCTGTTCCTTCTTTCTGAAGACATACAAAATCTATAGAAAACACTACCAGGCACATAAAGTACCTTTGTTCATAAAAATCGGTCCAGCTGTTTTCGAGTCTATAGGGAACGAACTCACGCATACAGACATACGCACAGAAAAAGTTATTTTATATGATACTAGAGATAGAGATATTTGAAGAAATCTACTTGGGTTCGATCTCGGTTTGAATATTTACCGCATGTTATCACAAACAGAAGATCTCTATTTAAGTGAAACATGATAGACTTTACCAGTTGAACTCGAATTGTTACATATCAGGGACCCTATGTCAATAGCGTTTAAAGTTTGACCTACATGTCCAACTTTATACTAGATGACTTAATAAGCCATATCTTCAAAACCGAATGATTTCCAGCGTTGCATCAAGGATGGGTGAGATGTAAGGTTAAAAAATAAAGGGGAGATCAGATCACTTGGACAAAACTGACGTATGAGTAGAGATGACGAATGACGTCACCATTTTTCAAGCTTAGGTTTTAAAATCAATTTTCTGTGGAAGCAGGTACGAGTCACGCCGCTGATAATACTGTAAAAATACTTTGAATATCGCTGAGAGCTAAATAACCGACCTAAAATCTGCCACTCAAATATTTAAGTAAGAAAATAAGCTCAATAATAAATTAGCTAAAAGAACGTTGGTATATCTCCCTTGTGTGAGTCAATTCCCTCCCAAAATAATACCCTTTAGAAACTCTCAGCGAACATATCCTTATGTCCTTTCTGCATGAAAGAGGTTTAATTCGTCTAGCTTAAATGATAAGACGATTGACGATCACTCACGGAAGACAGCGACCACGAAGAATCAAAACGACGATAGGCAACAATAAAATACTTACGTACAAAATATTTTATTTGATTTGTTTTGGGCTAAAAACATTACATCATTGTTTGAATATGAAAAAGTGATAAATATAAAAACTAAAAAGAAAAATTCCAACTTTGCTATGTATAAGTTTAGTGGTTAAAGTTAAATTCTGAAAATCAAAATATGATCACATATTCGAGTCCAGAATTTATTGTTTGACACAAGGAATATATAGAGAGTAGTTATGCTAATTTTCTTAATCCATGGATTTTCAATAATGGCACTTATCATCAGAGGAAATGAAATGCAGTTAGCAAAAGGTTCGATTGTGAATAAACACGTATTTTGCTTTTCAGCACATATATTTAAAATGTTATTTGAGTGGTGAATAATAGTTATAGGAAAAGGAATGTAATAATGTAATATCTAACAGGATATTTCACTTGACTTTTAATCTGTGATTTGTCTCGCTTATATATATATATATATATATATATATATGTGTGTGTGTGTGTGTGTGTGTGTGTGTGTGTGTAGTAATTTATAAAATATATATGTTATGGGATCTGCTGCAGGAGTTGGCAAGGTAAGACATTCAGCTAGTTCGTTTTGTAGAGCAGCTCGTGTTGTAATGTTGTTGAGAGCTTTGAGGTCAAGATGTTTTCTGGGAGCTTGACGGCGAGCTGGAGGCTGGATCTTAGGAAAATAGAGCGGACAAGGCGATGATCTGTCCACCCATCTGCTCCCCTCATGGCTCTGGTGATTCTCACATCTTTCATGTCATTACGTCTTACAATAACATAGTCAAGTAGGTGCCAAATTTTGGACCTAGGATGCATCCAGGTGGTCTTGAATTTGTTTTGGAGCTGGAACATGGTATTTGTGATGGACAGATTATGTTGGGAGCAGAATGTTAAAAGACGCAACCCATTATCGTTACATTTTCCAACTCCATGATGCCCTAGGACTCTCTCCCAAAGATGGTGACTGCTGCCCACTCTTGCATTGAAGTCCCCAAGGAGAATGATCTTATCATCTTTGGGGATTGTCAGCATGATCTCATGGAGTTGGGCATAAAATTGGTCTTTCAATTCATCAGCTGAATCTAGGGTTGGTGCATACACATTGACTAGGGTAGCGTGACGTTTATTTGATAAGGGGACGTTTATTTGATAAGCTGACGACACAGCTCTGGTGAGCTCATCTGAAGAGGGTCTTCAGCGCACCATCAACACTATCTCCAACATTTACTCCCGAGCTGGTCTAGTCATCAACATCAACAAAACAGAGGCACTTAACATATGTGAACACCGTCAGG
Source organism: Euprymna scolopes (assembly GCF_053919585.1). Lineage (NCBI taxonomy): Eukaryota > Metazoa > Mollusca > Cephalopoda > Sepiida > Sepiolidae > Euprymna > Euprymna scolopes. The sequence continues at coordinate 37,187,666 of NC_136504.1, read as the reverse complement.
AACCACCAATGTTCACAATCAACCAACAGCCACTGAAAAACACTCAAGAGTGTACTTATCTTAGCTCAGTGCTCACTGACTCCTGTGACCTAACAAGTGAGGTCCAACGGCGCATTGGTCTGGCTGCTGCAGCCTTTGGTAGACTCTCGCACAGAGTTTTTATGAACCGTAACCTCACCACCACCACCAAGGTTTCTGTCTATAGAGCAATCTGTCTCTCCATCCTCTTGTATGGCAGCGAGTCATGAGTGCCTTATAGACGCCACCTGAAAAAGCTAGAAGCATTTCATACCAACTGCTTACAGCGTATACTAGGTTTAAAATGGTGGCACAGGGTGCCACACAATGAGATACGCAGGCGCACTCAAATGGACCCACTTGAAATAATTCTAACTAATAGACAACTTAGGTGGCTTGGTCACACCATCCGGATGCCAGCAGAAAGGCTTCCACGCAAGGTCCTCTACGGGGAACTTGCAGAGGGCAGACGCAACCCTGGGGGTCCACGTAAACGTTTCAAGGACCAACTAAAAACATCATTGAAAAAGTGTGGCATAGAATCCAACGCCATCGAACATGCTGCTGCTGATCGGAGAAAATGGCGAAACATCTGCCAAGAGGGCTTGGAAACTTTCAACTCCACCTATAACGACCGAGCAGAGCGAAGAAGACACCAAAGGCACGCGGCGCAGCGGGCAGACGGCATCTTCCCTTGTGCTGCCTGCGGCCGTGTATGCAATTCACGAATTGGACTCCACAGTCACCAGCGAGTCCATCAGGCGTAATCTATCTGGGACTATTAGGCATGGTGCAACGTCATCGTCGTCAGCGACGGACTACTGAAGAGAAGAGAGTAATTTATAAAATATATATGGCGATTAAGCTACACTGAATATTCGGTGTTTCCTGAGGAATCCTAGAGTGGATGAAACGCCGAATATTCAGTGTAGCTTAATCGCCATATATATTTTATAAATTACTAACTAGCTCTACCTACGTATTGAGCACTTTTGAAGTAAATACTTAAAGTTTACGAATAAATCTATACTTTCGTATATTAAATTTATGTGAGTAAATGAAGTAGTTATATGTATATATATATATATATATATATATATATATATATGGGCAAACAGTTAATAAAATATGTTAAAAACACTTTGAAATGAGTTAAAAACATATTTAATCTGAAAAGGAAATACTAGATAAACGCGGATTAAGGACTATCCACTTATCTAGTGTATCCTTTTCAGATTAAATATGTTTTTAACTCATTTCAAAGTGTTTTTTAACATATTTTATTAACTGTTTTCTCATATTATAAGCTCTATTTCATATTTGGTTTTATCGAGCTTTTACATCTGGCTGAGATAAGTTTATAAATATTAATTCTTTAATATTTATAATATACTTTAATTTTACCATCTTGGATCATTTTGGTAAATTTAATTGTAATTTTTATTTTATGTATATATATATATATATATATATATATATATATATATACAGTGATATATATATATATATATATATATATATATATATATATATATATATATAACGAAGTTAATACAAGAGCGCTCAATACTGAAGTATATAAGGCAAGGTATACTTTCTATTTCTTTAAATCCTACCACAAAAAATACTTTCCTTCTTTTCTATCTTTGTTTTTCCTTTTCTTTCTTTCTTTCTCCCTTTCGTCTTTTTCTTTTCTCTTTTTATCTCTTAACATCTTCACTAATGTATGTAGGGATGATAGCATTGGGGCGGATATATACAAGAGGGCAACGTACTTTGTATATTTTCTGACCACATGAAAATGTTAGTCAAATTAAAATCATTTTTATAGCTAAAAAACCTCGATTAAATCTGAAACCCTTTTAGCATAGATATGTCAAATTCACATTTCCCTGCTGATTGAACCTATACACACTAGTATGCTTAAGATTTAGGGCATCCATCACACACGCATCCTAATAACTTTTTTTTCTAGTCTTCAACTAGCTCTATCTCGATCTTTAACCCCTTATCCTTTCCCATTCATACCTCAACACAGACTAAAATCCACACCTCATTGGCTCTTATTTACATACAACCAAATCTTATTTTTCACAACATTTGACGGAACCTCCCGACGAGGTAGACCTTATATTTTCATTGCAAACTTTGCTTTCGTATAATTTGCCTCGTCTGAAGAGTTCTCAAATTACTGGTAACTAGCTGACCGAAACATGCCCATGACTGTGTAGCAACATATTACTGCTTATGTAAAAATAAATAGTATATATATATATATATATATATATATATATATATATATATATAAATAAATATATATATATATATATATACTCTTCATATATATATATATATATATATATATATATATATATATATATATATATATATATATATATATAGTACTAATTTCAAAAGTACAAAAAAAGACTTGGAACACCATTGTATAAGGAAATTAAAAAAAAAAAATTTGCCGAATAATAAATTGTTGCAATTTCTAATTTACAGTATATATTTAATTCTTTGTGTGTGTGTGTGTATATATATATATATATATATATATATATATATATATATATATATATATATATATATATATATATATTAGAGGTGGGACAGTTAATCGAAATCGGGAATCGGAAAAATCGGAACTTTTTGAGGTATAGGAACGGAAAACATTGTGCTTATTTTCCGATGCCAAAAACGATTCTTTTAATTATCCTTCTTTATGTCATTTTTGTTTAAAACAAAATCTTCAACTGGTAGTAGTAATAACAAAATAATATATAGCTACGTTTTTAAAATTACCAGTAATGCTAAAAGTTATAAATCACCTCCACGAGTGTTTTTGTGTTTGAGGAAAAAAAATTATGCACACCTTAACATGCGTTTTAAGGTAATCAGGCAAAAAATAACAATTTTATAGCTAAATATTTAGAAATTTATAAAGAATCGGAATCGGTAATTGTATTGGAATCGGGAAAAATATTGGAATTGTCCCATCACTTATATATATATATATATATATATATATATATATATATATATATATATATATATATATATATATATTATAGCAGTAGAGTTTAGTTTCCTAGAAGTACATCTAATAAAACAACATGTGTCTATCAAAAAGTGCTCAATGAGTAAACAGAGCAGGTATATAAAATTTATTTATACAAACATTGATGGCTACAAATGTGCATACATGTTTCTGTAATCACCCGTTACTGGGGAGATTACGTCTTCAGGCCAAGAATTACCCTAAAAAACTCGAGTTCTTGGCCTGAAGACGTAATCTTCTCAGTAACGGGTGATTACAGAAACATGTATGCACATATGTAGCCATCAATGTTTGTATAAATAAATTTTATATATATCGTGTTCATACCTATCTTGTTATCTACATAAGTTTCACGCAGAATATTCATTTGCCCAAACTCTTCCCACCCATTTGTTGAAACACTTCACCTGCGCGCCACAAGTCAGTCTTTTCTCGTTCGTGCGCATCCGCACCAGTACAAAAATTTCAGCACACGAATCTGCCTAAACACGTTCATGCACGCATTTGCTTTTATTTTTATTTTTATTTTTTTGCCAGTAGAACCTTTTAATGAGCGAAATATACCAAGCCGTACAATTTGAATCTGTTTGTGTTTATTTTGCGAACTAAGGAATACAAAAAAATATATATACATAATAATAATCTCGCACAAAATTTTTTACCGATAATATAAAATGGTGCCATTTTTTTCTTGCCACGCCGGAAGTTGATACATTTTTTCTTTTATATATTAGAATTGGGCGTGTAATTGAATATGAAGCAATAGTAAGTGGCAGTCTTCAAGTGGGAATTCGGGTCGCATACAGTTTTTCTCTTACATAAAATATTATATATATATATATATATTATATAATATATGTATATATATGTATATATATATATTATATAATATATGTATATATATATATATATATATATACGCACACATGCACATATATAAATGAGTGTATGTGTTTATTTATCGTATTTTACGAAAATATATAGCAATTAAGCTTCACAGAATCTTACGCGTATCATCTTCGTAGACTAACGATTACCTGCGGGGATGAAACGCGGAAGATTCTGTGTAGCTTATTTGCTATATATTTTCATAACTTATTACACAGCTGTACTTGCGTATTGGCACTGTTGAAGCAAATACTGAAACTTGATACATAATATATCATATTTTCTTTTATATAACATATTATGTGCGTACATAATATAACACACACGCATACACACAAATATTAGGGACGACAACCAAGCAAAAAAGAAAAAAAAAGAAAATTTAATCCCAAAGCAGCAAAACTGAAGCTGGCCTGCCAGGACACCATATAGACAAATGTAGGCAAATTTGGGCATATTTTATTGGTTTGAAAATATAGGTTCTTTTTTTTTTTTTTTACCAATACTCGTAGTACCATAATCTTTAAAAAGCCTGGAAATGTTCATGTAGTTTCGTCCCATAGAACCAAAGATAGATATGAGCATTTCAATATTCAATTTGGGTACGAGTATGGTAAATTTGCAGTTCATTCAGTCTGTTACTATGGCACAGACTCTACGTGCTAGGGAGTAGGGTATTGATTTTAGACAGATTTAAGGATGGTGGCTTTTGAAGTGGAGGTATTGTTGAGTGTTAGTGGGTTTGTGGTAGATGTCTGTAATTATGTTGTTGTTTTTGATTGTTACTAGGATGTCTAGGAAAGGTAGTTCCGTGGGGCTTTGTTCTAGTATGAAGTTTATTTTTGGGTGTAGATTTTATAGCAAAGTGTGGAGTTCTCTGATATCCCCCATGTGGTCCCCCAAAGGATAAAGCAGTCGTCTAGGTATCTTTTCCAAGATTTTATGAAGAGTGTTTTTATATTGTGCCCGTATTTCTGCTCTATCCTTTCATAAAGGGTCTCTCTAGGAAGGCGAGTGTAAGGGTGGCATATGTTGGTGCCATTTTAGTACCCATTGCTGTGCCTCGTATTTGGATGTAGTTTTCATTATTGAATTGGAAGGAGTTGTTATTGAGGATTATGTCAATGCTGTCAATCACGAATTGTTTATTGAATCGGGGGTGTAAAGTCCGTGTATGTTTGTCAATCCAATATGAGATAGCTTCTTTTCCTAGGTTGTGTGGGATATTGCTATATAGGCTGCTAACATCGAATGTGGCTAGTATTGTCCCATCGTCTACTGTTTGTGGTAGGGAGCTAAGGAAGAGTGTGCCATCTCTTACATAACTTATGACTAGATTGGTGAAGGGCTGTAATAGTATATCTATTAGGTTGCTAAGTCTGCTTGTTGGGCATGATGGTCCTGCTACTATGGGCCTGAATGTGAGGTCATTGGGGGTTGGGGTTTGGGGTTCTTATGTACTCCGACTTTTGTATGCTGATGGCATGTCTTATGTGATTAGATTTGTGTATTTTGGGTACCCCATAGAAGGTGTTTGTTTTTGTTGTGAAGTTTGTAAAGAAGTATTTTTCTTTTTTGGTTAATGTATTATTGTATGCTGTGCAGAGTTTTGCGATTTTAGATATGGTTGTGTCGTCTATGTTAGAGCTAATTGGTTTGTAATAATTTTCGTTCCCTAGTGATTCTAAAATTTTTGTTTTATAGTAATTCTTATTCATGATAACCACCGCGCTACCTTTGTCTGCTTCCTTTATAACTAAGTTGTTATTATGTCGGATTTTTTAAGTGCTTGATTTTGTTTTCGTGTTAGATTACTGGTGGTTTTTTCTTTTTGTTGGGGGTTGAGGTTCCAGAGCCTTTCAAAGAAAGTATTTAGTTCTTTTGTGGTGTTATGTTTGTTGGGGAAGTATGTTGATTTGTTTTTCACTAGAGAATCGTCTGTTGTGTTATTTCTGTCATTAAGTATATCTATACGTCTAAATTTGCATATTTTAAATAAACGGAATTTTTTTAAAAATTTTATCATTTGAATTTGAAGGTTGTTAAAAAAAAAAAAATGAGCTCCGCACGAGATCTTGTAATGTATGTGTATGTTTACAATTCTGGTGATAAAACAGATGAGTATCATTATCAGAGTTGAAACCGACAGTACCGATAAATCATTTCATGTAAACTTTCTAAAAATATAAATATAAATAATTCGCACGAATTTTCGGAAATATTTCCTTATAATAGAACACTTCTGCTGAAATCCTTTTTTTTTTTTCAAAAGTATAACTCCGCACTCGACACACAATCCTGTTGGTAGAATGTTTGAGCCCTAGCACAATCAGTAACGATAATGAGCCGTGAATACGCCCCCCCCAAAGAAAAACAAAACAAAACACCCCCCCCCAAAAAACACGTGTCTGTAGACAACTGTTTTATAAGTAAACTAAATAAATCTCCTTTTCTTATGTTGAGCGTATTGGTAAGTGATATACAAACTGCTATTAGCGTATTAAGCGATGCTCTTATCGTTATCAAATTGAGTTTAGGCATTTGTACAATGTCGAAATATTGTTAATTCACTACCCGCATAGCAGCAGCCGAATAGCGCAACGGTTAGTAGCCCGACTATATATATATATATATATATATATATATATATATATATATATATATATATATATACTTCATTTACTCACATAAAATTAATATACGAAAGTATGGATTTATGCGTAAACTTTAAGTATTTACTTCAAAAGTGCTCAATACGTAGGTAGAGCTAGTTAGTAATTTATAAAATATATATGGCGATTAAGCTACATTGAATATTCGGCGTTTCATCCACTCTAGGATTCCTCAGGCTTATGCATAAGCCTGAGGAATCCTAGAGTGGATGAAAGCTTAATCGCCATATATATATATATATATATATATATATATATATATATATATATATATATATATATATATATATATATATAATGTTTATGTCCAAAAAATATGGGCGATCGTCCGGATATTGCCTCACCTTAGGGAGGAAACGCTATTAACGAATTTAATTATCGTTAAAACTTAATAAAAGTCGATATTACTTCAAAAGCGCTGAAAAAATAGCACGTAATTCGAAATGGTACTTAGTAGTGTAACGGTATCCGCATCCAATCACAATCCCTCTGATTGGAGGTTCGAGCTCTACTACAGTCAACTATGTTGATGAGCTGTGAATACAGCGAAATACGTGTCCGTAGATAACCGTTATATATATATATATATATATATATATATATATATATATATATATATATATAACTCAATGTCTGTGTGTATGTGTTTCCGATGAAAAGAAAAGTTATAGAAACTATATAATATATAAATGTGTATTCTTATGTTAAATTAACTGGGGGATTGTAATGGAAGTGTCTCCGAATTATGTTGTTAAGTTTATTCCTTCCGGAAAGGAGAGTACAAAGGAGTGATCTTTCGATTTAGTAACGACAGTTTCTCTCCCCCCCCTCTCTCTCTCTCTCTCTCTCTCTCTCTCTCTCCTACTTTGTCAGTTAGTCCTCGCATTCCATTAGCGATGCTTTTAAGAAAGGAGAAAGAATTGCCGTTTTCTGGGTCGGAATCTATCTGCTAAACATTTATTGATAACTTGTTTTCGACCTTGAATTAATATCATTTTTTAGCTCTTTACTTCAAGTGGTTTCATGCCGTGCTTGGAGAAATAACACGGCATTATTTAACTTTTCTCAAATTTTTCATCGGACTAGGAAGGCGTGTGGAAACACCTCGGAAAGCGTGTTTTTTTGATAGTGCGTTGGAGACATTAATCATTATATTTGGATGGGTTCAATAAATGTAAGATTATAGTTTTACATTTGATAAATGGAATATAGTAATCCAAGAGTTCTCAACATCCTTTATACGGGAGCCAGCAAGGCTACTCAAGGATAAGAGTTAATGAAAGTAAGGTGGTAGTGCAGTAATCACTTATTGTGTAAATTGGGTAGAATTTGGTTATTCATGGAGAAGGCATAGCAATAAGTTGTTTACGTTAGATCTGATGGCTACCATGTTGTATTCAACCGGGAAGCAGGCCAGTGGAACAATGTTCCACAGGCGGACAGCTTTGGGAAGAAGCCTTGTTCATGGAATCTGTGTTTAGATTTAAGCGTAGATAAAGAGTAGGGGAAATCGTATATAGTAGGTATATCTAATCGCGTGTTTTTGTGTAAGTTTGCCAAGAGAGAACCATAGATTGGAGTTTAGTCGAGCATTTGCCATAAACATAACAATAGAGTAAAGGTATGCTCGAATAGTCTCTTCTGTAGGAAAGAGGTTGTAGGGGAGAGAAAAGGAAATCATCTACTAGATTACGAAGTCGGTTTTGAACTCTATAAAGACTGGATGGGGCGCGCCAATAGATAGAACAAGTGTGTTTAAAGGAGAAACTTCCCGGTATTTGCTTAATTCGCTGTTGCTAGTGAACGCTAAAAGCAATAATAAGTTTTTTTTTACACGGTGGTCACCACTTACCAAGGCCTGGTAGCCACTAAAGGATAAGGGTTATTACAAGTACAGTACGTTAGTGTGAAGATTTAATGAAGTGTTTACTTAAGGGAGCGGTTCATTAAGAATTTGTTAACGTTGGACTTGAAGACATCCAAGTTGTAGTCAGGTGGGAAGCAGGCAGATGGAACAGAGTTCCACAGGCGTGCAGTTCTAAGAAAGAAGCTTTGTTCATGGAATCTACGTTTTGATTTAGGCGCAGATAAAGAGTGGGAAAAAATTTTCCCAGTGGATTCAGCTAGACAGGTGTTTTTCGTGAAAGATTGGTGAGGGGGGCCAGAGATTGGAGCTCAGACGAGCACCTGCCATAGAAATAACGATAAAACAAGGATAGGTTCGCAACGTCTCCTCTGTCGGAGAGATGTTGCAGGGTAGAGAAAAGGGCATTCTCCACTAAGCCACGAAGCCTATTTTGTACTCTGTCAAGGCAGGATAGGCTTTTTAGCAGCTCCTGTCCAGATATGGCAGCAGAATTCCAAGGTATTATATTTAGTAAGTGGTATAAATGAAAGCGTTCAATATCCTGAATAGAGTACGTCAGTTTATTCGACGTAACCTGAGAATCATAATAATACTAAAGTATTCCATTTCGTAAGTGGTATAAATTAATCACAAGTAATCGATATCATAGATATAGCAATCTTATATAGATTAGGTATTTTAAAAAATGCGCACATATCGAAGGCTATGGCTAACTTTTTAGAAAATAATCTATACAACACATGCATGGAGTATTGTCGTTATATCTAAGCTGGCACATCAAGAATCCCTAACCTAAAAAGTTCCCCACTGTCTACGAAGTGTAGCCCCTGTCACACCGCCGTAATTTTATATCTCTCTTCTTGTTTTACAGGTATTTCAATGGAATGTGTCCTGACGTACTTGTTGCTCCGTTGCTCCGTCGACATAAATACACCCGGTTAAACTGATAATCAGTTAAGCTTAAGTAGTGTTAAGAAAAAATTTAAATTAAAGGAATTTTGCATAATTGGTATATAATAAGATAATATGTATAAATAAGTCTATAGAAGATGAATAAAGTCACCTCGACTGTTTTTGCACTTTTCGTATCATTATTACGTCCCAATGTCCACCAAAAGAAGTATTATGCATATTCTTTATATCTCTTTTAAGATAGCATTTCGAGAAGTATTTTCAAATTTTAAGTTTCGGCCGACTATATCAAGTGCGAAACCTGAGCGACGTGTTAAGAAAAATAAATGAGATAATGTTATGGACATAGTGAAAAAGACACAGTGGCATTTGTTATTTAATCCGGGGCAACATCATATCTTGTGCACAAGTTTGAAAGTAGTCATTTGAGAAACGTGACAAATTTTCCACACTAACCCTAACCCTAACACGTAAAGTACTTGGTAAAATTCAGATCTAAGTGGCACATTTTTGTTTTTATTGTTTTTACAGATGCGCGCTTTTATCAAAAATTATATATCGCTACACACCTAAGTAATAAAAAGATGTATGATTCATAACTTGTTATCGAATGGCCTTTCGGTATGAGGGGTGTGCAATAAGTAATGTCCCTGACCCACTTCCCATAGCAGTAGAGCAACGAAACTTGGCACAGTTATTAGTCTTTCTCTACATAGGAATCACCCAGAGTTATGCATTTCTCCCATCGTTTGATGCAGCTCTGGAGATCGTTTTTGTAGAACACCCCAGGTTGGTCCTCCAATCACAACGTGACTTCAGAAATCAAGGCTGCATCATCTGGGAAACGCTTTCCTTTCAAAAACAACTTCATGGCTGGGAAGAGGTGAAAGTCAGGAAAGATCAGGAGGATGGGGAAGGATTTCATAACCACACGCCCGTGTTTCTGATCTGGCGACATGCGAGTTGTGGACCGAAGCGTTGTCCTGCGAGAGGAGGGTACCTTTGCTGATCTTGCCCCGCCTCTTGATTTTGATAGCTTCCCTTAATTTCCTCAAAAGTGAAGCATAATAGGCTCCTGTAATTGTGGTACCCTTTGCCAGGAAATCTGTTATCACTGCTCCGTCCTAGTCTCAGAAGACTGTGAGCATGACCTTGCCAGCGCAGGGCTGCACCCTTGCCTTATTTGGAGGTGGTGAGTCCAAGTACTTCCACTGAATTGACTGGGCTTTGGTGTCTGGATCATAGTGATGGACCCAGGTTTCATCCTGTGTAATCAGTCTTTTGAAAAAACTTTCACTCATCTTCTTGGCACATCTCCAAATTCACCTGCGTTCTCGCTTCTGGAATGGTGTGAGCAACCTGGGAATCCATCTGACAGACACCTTATGCATATGCAAATGGTCATGAATGATAGTTTCCACAGACCCTGTACTAATCTTGACATATTGGGCTATTTGGCGAATAGTAATGCGCCGATCCTCCAAAATGGCAGCCTCAACTTGACGGACAGGTGCCTCATCAAGGGCAGAAACGGGTGACCAGGTCTGGAAGCTGTTTCAATAGACATCCGGCCATGTTTGAATTCACGATGCCAGCGTTTTACAAGGTCATATGACGGGCATTATCCCCATAAGTCTCCTGTGGTGTGCGTCCTTTCAAATACAAAAACTGGATCACTGCTAGACATTAAACAGGCTCCATTACACACTTGACTCAGTTCAAACACCTGTAAAACAGAAACCACTATTAGTTCAGAGCTCTAATTTGCTACATAACCCGTAGAGATATAAATCATTGCACATGCAAAATTTCAGCTAGATCAGATAACTGGAAGTGGGTTAGGGGCATTACTTATTGCACGCCCTTCGTACATTTGATAAATGTTTTATTGTTCTTACAGGTTCACACTTTATTTTAAGGAAGTTATAATAAGATATATACTAAGAATATAATTGAGAATTATTTAAGACTTCTACCGGTCATGGCTGACGAGAGGAGAGCATGATACTCCTATGGATTAGATAAAGGGTTTCGTTCGAAATGTCGTGCAGATTCCGAAATTACGAATTCGTCTCGATATACCTGGAGAAGGTCAGAGGTTTCATCGGCCGAAACATTGTGAAAGTAAGGCTCAATATGAGAACAGCAGTTCAAATGCTCCAAATAGTACAAATTAACCAGCATCATCTGGAAAATTCAGAAACAGATTTTATTCAAGTTTCTTTGAAATTTCTTTCCCGTTGTAAGAGTTCTATGTTAACGGATTTCTGCATTTCATCGGCTTCTATTGAGATCTCAATGTCCATAGCGTCATTTCGATAATTCTTCCAATGGACGATATTTGATGGAAATTGATACAGATTTATTTCAATTGTTGGATTTGCCCTTTTTCTGTATTCACCATTCATATTTCACATCGTCACTGAAGATTAATGAGTTCATTATTACTTAACTAATTTAGTGTAATTATATCCAACAAATGTCGCCATTTAATAAGAACCTCATATTTCTAGAGAAGGATAGACCTTGGCAAAAATGACCAAATCTATTGTTCATATCTTATTGAACAATAGCATTTGTATTACAACAATAGATTAAACTAGTTCTGCATCATTAATTGTTTATGGGCTTATTTTGTGAATTGAAGTGAACATACTAGACAATATAACAATAATGAACATTATAATTATTGTGACGAAGTAAGCAATGATACGTTTCTAAATTTTGTAGATGAGGATTGATAATTCTTATTATTTGGATTATTCAGACTACTGTTCTTATCTTGATTATTATTCGCACAATGTTTTGGCCGATTAAACCCCCGACTTTCTTCGTGTGTATCTTTTCAGGACTCGGGGATCTTTCTGTCGAATTCGGGAACCTTTCATTCGAACTCGGATATCTGTACGAATAGGCGATGCTCAGAATATAATTAAGAATCACCTAACCCTTTCATAATAATGTTAAACGTGGAGAAACAGTTATTGTATTTCTGCTGTGCTAAAAGACGACACACTTATGCATAAAAATATAACAATATATGCTGAATTGCTTAATCTCGGTCACGGTTATGGATCGTTGGATGTTAGGAGGCAGATTAAATATGTTGCCAAGGCCGCTGGAAAAATTATGGGATCCTTTTATCGATCCAGTAGATATCTTACTGCTGATGCTATCTCTCTATCTATATAAGAGCCAGGTACGTCCAAGGATGGAATAGTGTTGCCACATCTGGGCAGGAGCTGATAGAAAGGACTTATCCTGCCTTGATAGAGTTTAAAATAGACTGCCTTGTAAGGGATGTCCTTTTCTCTTCCCTGCCACCTCTTTCTAACAGAAGAGATTTTGCGAGTTTGTCTCTGCTTTATCGTTATTTTCATGACAGGTGCTCGACTGAGCTCCAGTCTATGCCCCCCTCACCGAACTTTCAAAAGAAATACCTGTCTAGCAGAAAACACTATCAATAATTACCCCCACTCTTTATCTGCCTAAATCTAAACGTAGATTCCATGGACAAAGCTTCTTTCTTAGAACTGCACACCTGTGGATTTGTCTCCCGTTTTCCTGCTTTCCAGCTGACTACAATATGGTTGTCTTCAAGTCTAACGTAAACAAGAGTTTGATGAGCCGTTCCATATAAGTTAATAAATTTACCGAATTTCCATTACTAATGCACACTTAGATTATTAGAACGCACACCTCTCTTCAGGATCCTAGTTGTTATTTACCAAATAACAAATAGGATCCTGAATAGAAGTGTGCGTTCTATCCCAACCATTATCAATGGACCAGAGGTCATCTCGTCAGCGTCAGACAAGGCCAAACTATTTGCAAAGAACTTTGCAGCTAATTCTACGCTATGCGACGAAGGCCATCAACTCCCCATATTTCCTCCTATAACACAGAACACGCTAGGTAACATACAAATATCCGTGCATGAGGTCGCCAAGCTAATCAAGAACCTTGATTCCAGTAAAGCAACTGGCCTTGACGGCATCCCAATTATAGTGTTGAAAAAGCTTCAACCAGAACTTGCTCCCATACTTACGAAACTGTTTAAGCGCTGCCTTCAGGAGACCTCATCAGTTTTCCCTGTATTTAAGAATTTAGGTAGTAAGTCATCTCCCTCTCAGTACAGACCAATAAGTCTCCTGTGTCTTATGAGTAAGTTGCTGGAATCCATATTAAATAGAGAAATAGTCAACCACCTCAGCAGAAACAACCTTCTTAGTGACACACAATATGGTTTCCGCTCTGCAAGATCTACCGCAGATGTGCTGACGGTTATATCTCAAAGGATTAGTGAATCTCTTGACAAAGGCTTCCTTTCTAGGGCAATTGCTCTTGACATTACAAAGGCCTTCGACAAGGTATGGCATAAGGGTCTACTTCACAAGATTTCCAGCTACGGTATAACTGGAAATGTTTTCTCAATCATTAAATCATTTCTCTCCGATAGGCTCATAAGTGTAGTGGTCGATGGACAAAAATCAGAGGCCTGCAGTATTAATGCTGGAGTCCCTCAGGGGTCAATCCTGGGCCCAACTCTCTTCCTGATCTACATCAATGACCTCCCTAAACATATACTTAAATCATTCGTTGATATCTATGCTGATGACACAACCATCTACGGCAACACACCAAAGGCTGTAAATGACAAAGTTCTCTCTGATTCTCACTACTCTGATCTCGAGAGCGTGGTTCAGTGGGGGAAGACGTGGCTGGTTACCTTTAATGCATCTAAAACCAAACTCCTATCCTTACATCATCAACGCTCTGATCCCCATCTGGCATCAATTGGGATGGATGGTTCTCGTCTGGGAGAGGCCCCGTGTTTTGACAAGCTTCTGGGTTAGACATTTACTCCTGATCTGAAATGAAACACGTACATCAAGTCTGTTGCCAAGATCGCTGGAAAGATGGTGGGATCCTTCTATCGCCCCAGAAGATATCTCACTACTGATGCAATTCTCTATCTATATAAAAGCCAAGTACGTCTAAGGATGGAATACTGCTGCCATATCTGGGCAGGAGCTGCTAAAGATAGCCTATCCTGCCTTGACAGAGTACAAAATAGACTTCATGGCTTAGTGGGGGATGCCCTTTTCTCTACCCTGCAACCTCTCTCCCACAGAAGATACGTTGCGAGCCTATCCTTGTTTTATCGTTATTTCCATGGCAGGTGCTCGTCTGAACTCCAATCTCTGATCCCCCCTCGCCAATCTTTCACGAAAAACACCCGTCTAGCTGAAGCTACGGTGAAAAATTTCCCCCACTGTTTATCTGTTCCTAAATCAAAACGTGGATTCCATAAACAAAGCTTCTTTCTTAGAACTGCACGCCTGTGGAACTCTGTTCCGTCTGCCTGCTTCCCACCTAACTACAACTTGGATGGGTTTAAAGTCCAACGTTAACAAATTCCTAATGAATCGCCCCCTTAAGTAATCACTTCATCAAATCTCCACACTAACTTAATGTACTTGCAATAACCCTTATCCCTGAGTGGCTTCCGGGCCTTGATATGTGGTGACCACTGTGTAAAAAAAATAACGATTATTATATTGTCCAATTTCTACTGTACACTCTTTAACCCTTATCCTCGAGTGGTCTTTTGACCTTGATACATGGTGATGCCTATGTAAAAAAAGAAATATGCACACACGGAAATTGGATGAATTTATACTTCCCGGGCCAAATCATCAACAAACCACAATATCCTTTCCATTTGTTAATATATAATCATTTGTGACCACCTGAAACGACCCTTGTTAATGGTATTGTCACCGTAATCACACCCCAAAGGTGTTTTATTCGGCCATCGTCATTCACTGGATTAATCTGACTTTGATTACACCTGTGTAACCGTTTACTGAAAATGACCTTTCAAACATCATATTTTTAACTTTTCTTTCTGACAATTTCAAGTTTGTGACGAGGGTCATTGACACGCTCACACAAAAGACTTCCATGGGGCCTTCCAGAAGTCATTGGAACGGTACCACAAGTGCATCGCAGCCGGAAGGGATTACTTCAAAAGGGACTAGAGTTTCATGCTTGTTCTATCAATAAAAGTGTACACACAAAAAAGACTGGAAACTTATTGAACGCACATCGTATCTTTTTTTTTACGGTGACGGCTGTGGAAAGTTAGTATTAGGAGGGAGATGCACACACGGGAATTCGACGATTGATTATTCTCAGCCAACCGTCAACCAACAACGATACTCTTTTTGGTTATTATATGAACATTTATGGCCATTTAAAACGCCCATGTTGTCACTATAATCACACCCCAAAAGTGTTTTATTCGGCCATCGGCATTCACTGGATTGATCTGACTCTGATTACACCTTTGTAACCTTTTTCCGAAAATGACCTTTTTAAGTATCATACTTTTAAGTTTTACTCTTGATAATTGACTAAGCTTGTTGATGGTGCATTGGCAATTATGCAAACAAATGAATTTTGAACACATGGTATCAAACACAACCCGACAGCAGTAATGGATAATGAAAGTCATAAGATCTTATGGGACATGGATATACAAACGGATAAACCCATTCAAGCAAGAAGGCCGGATGTCATAATAGTTTACAAGAAGGAAAAGGTCTGTCAGATTGTAGATTTTGCCGTGCAAGCAGACCACGAAGTGAAAATCAAGAATGAGAAGCGGATCAAATACACGGAACTGGACAGAGAGCTCAAAGGGATCTGGAGAATAAAGAAATTAAAAATAACACCACTAATAGTAGGAGCGCTAGGAACGATACCAAAACACTTTGTAAAAATAATGTGAGCGATTGGAATCCGAGGAATGGCCGATAAAATACAATGAAAACTGGACAAATATTAAGGAAAACCCTTGAATGTGGAGACTAACACCAAGCAACAACAACAGAAACGGTTACAGATGCAAAACACGAAGTAACATCACATGAAATCATGAAAACTGAAACTATATAAATGGAAAAAAACCTGTGCCCACCTTTTTTTGTTGCGCGAGTTACCATAAACAGGCATCAAACTAAATAAAGAAGGTCAAGGAGGAGAGGAAGACTGAAGAGAAAGCCAGCCCTTCGCTAGAGATGTGCAAAAAAGACTGGGACTTTGGGAAGGCTTATTGCCACCCAAATTCCAGTAAAGACCAATTGTTGCTGCAAACGAGAAATCAATGGTAAGCGGCTGTTGCGATAAAGAAAAATATCTTGCAAAGATTATCGAAAGAGGTGTGAGTACTGGAAATGTGCGGGGACTTGTTGTCACTCAGACTCCATGGAACACCACAAGTTGTTCTCAAAGAACACTCTTTGATGATGGCTTATGTGAATACTCCTCGTGAGTTAATAATAATAATAATAATAATAATAATAATAATAATAATAATAACAATAATAATAATAATAAAAACATAAAGAAGCGTTACAAGGAACTAAGAACATTGAAGATACATATACCCTCCCTCATCCCCTCCCCATCCTCTCCCATTACCCAATCACCCCCTCCAAAAAAAAAAAAGAATGATGTCAACTAGCTGAAAAGGGTCAAGGAGGATGGAAAGACCGAGGAAAGAGCACTGACCAGACATCCGCTGGACAAGTGCAAAGAAAACTATGAACTTTGAGAGGCTTATTACCACTCAAATTCCAGTGGAGACCAATGGGCGCTGCTAGCGAGAGATCGATGGTGGGCGGCTGTTGCGATAATTCATTTGTAAATGTTATCAGAAGAGGTGGAGAGCACTGGAAAATTGGGGAGACTAGTTGTCACTCAGCTTCCAGAGAACACCACAGGCTGTTTTCAAGAAGAGATCCTTTATAACCTGTGTGAAAGTGAAATGATAATAATAATAATAATAAGAAGAAGAAGAAGAAATGATAATAATAATAAGAAGAAGAAGAAGAATAGGTCAGCATGACCTCGTTTTGGTACAACTATGGCTTCAAGAAGGGTCGGGGAATTTCATCGGCGTCTAACCACTGAACTGAGCGTCACCGGCTCTCATAAATAACACACTTTTCATCGAACGTCACAACCCGGTCGAGAAACGAGTCATTCTTGTTGCGTAAAAGAATGAAATGTGACACTTAATAACGGCGTTTCTTTGGTTGTTGTTCAATTCGTGATGCACTCATTTATCAAGTATTTTTATCTTTCCAATCTCCTTCAAGTGGTTGGAAATCGTCGTATGCGTTACATTCAATTCAGAAGCAAGTTCTTGAACAGTTGTGCGTGGATTGGCTTGGACTAAGACTCTTAATTAATGTTTACTTTGACTAAGGCTCTTAATTAATATTTACTTTGACTAAGACTCTTAATTAATGTTTACTTTGACTAAGGCTCTTAATTAATATTTACTTTGACTAAGACTCTTAATTAATGTTTACTTTGACTAAGGCTCTTAATATTTACTTTGACTAAGGCTCTTAATTAATGTTTACTTTGACTAAGGTTCTTAATTAATGTTTATTAGCATCTGATGTCCGACCACTATGTTCATCATCTCTCGTCGCCGTCACGAAATTTCTTAAACCACCATTGTATTGATCGTTCAGTAGTGGTTCCTGGCTCCGTTGATATTGCGAAATTTTTCAGCAACTTTTTGGCCTAGCTTGAATTGAAATAAGAAAATTGTGCAAATTTGCTTTATTTTTCATCTTGTATTCAACGTTCTGAAAACATATACTTGTTTTAAAACGATTGTAATTTAAACGATTAGATAGAGGAAACACACTTTAAAATGATATATAAAGTAAAGGTATTATAAAGAAAACTTATTTGGAAATACATTATTTGAAATCAAAATTAAAAATTCCGCAAGAACTTTAGTGTCAACTTAATACATCAGATCTGTTGCCAAGATTGCTGGAAAAATGGTTGGATCATTCTACCGCTCCAGTAGGTGTCTCACTGCCGATGCCATCCTCTATCTGTATAAGAGCCAATTACTTCCTAAAATGGAGTACTGTTACCACATCTGTTCTGCTTTCATAGATTTCAAATTTTTCAAATCTTTTTTTATTCAATTTTCATCCCAAACAAGGCACAGTACCATTTTGAAGTGGGGCTACTATCAGGGACATAAGTTGCAGGGGTATTTTGAAGGGAGATGAGTTTCGATACTTAGTAGGTGATGCCCTTTATTCTTCCTTGCAACCTCTTTCCCACAGAAAAGACGTTGCAAGTCTGTCCTTGTTCTATTGTTATTATCATGGAAAGTGTTCACCTGAGCTCCAATCGATGGTCCCCCCCTTGCCAAACTTCACAAAAACACTCGACTAGCTACAACCACTATCAACCCCCCCCCCCCACTCTCTCAACTTCAACTCAGCTTCAATAAACCAAGCTTTTTACCTAGAAATATCCGCCTGTGAAACACTGTTCCACTGGTCTGCTTCCCAACCGACTACAATATGGTAGCTTTCAAGTCAAATAGAAACAAGTTCTTATTGATTTGTCCTTTTAAATAATCCAAATTCCACCCAATCTACGCCATTAACAATTACTACAGTACCACCTTACATTCATTGACTCTCATCCTCGAGTTACCTTCGGACCTTGATAAGTGGTGATTCCCTTGTAAAACAAAATCTGTAAGAATAAAATGATCTGATTGTAACTCACTGTTCTCCTCAACCCCTGCGGTATTGCTGAGATTCAAGAAGAACTGTTGATGTTTGAGATGCGCCGTGAAAATTTGTGTACAACACATTGGTCCTATAAATACATTTTACAATTGCTGGAAGGTTAAGCAAAATATGTTTTGGTATTTTCGACTGAAACAGAAATTGTTTATCTAATACTAGTATACAACTTTCGTAAAAAATGACGAAAAAATTGTGCGTATCCAGTGTTCGCACTCGCTATTTGTTGTAGCCTTGCAAGCCTGCAATAATGAAGAGAGCATAGTGGCATAGTTAAGAAAAAAAGTAGTATTAGCAAAATGATGTTACCGAAGTACGCGTCATGATTCTGAGGCCATAACTGCTACAAATCGCTACATCGATGTTTGGATGTAACTATATTTATAGTCCACTTTTCTTGAAAGGGTAGATCAACTTACCCCATAACAGTATTCATCTAGATATATTACTAAAATATTCATAGTAATTCAATAGTTTATATATAAATTATTATTATCATTTTCGATGACCCCTCCCTCCCAAAAAAACAAAAACATCAATGACATTTTATTATAAAGTAAATGATTTTCATTTCCGAATGTATTTCAGGCGGAATTAGTCTGAGGTTGTTATCTGACTTGCAACTTTCTTTCCTGAAACAACTTGAAAATAGTTTCTTTTTGGGGTTCGAGAAAAATGGACGTTTTACACGCGAATCTTTGCCTGACAGAATGACAGCACTCAGTCTCTCACACACACACACACACACACACACACACACACACACACACACACACACACACACACACACACACAGAAATGATGGCTAAGAGGAAGGGGGCTAGGCAGCAAAGGCAAATTTAGCTTTGTTAAATGAATTCATGTCCCGCCACCAGCTTTCTGCTCTGATGATTGCGTAAGCATCAAACAATTATGTCCGTATATATACATTTAAAAAAATATTTATTGAAAAATATTATTGCTATAATCCCCTTAAGAAGATTTAAGTTGAGCCCTATTTAGTGAATTGAGAATAAAGCCACCTATTAGCATACATACATCATTCCAAACTTCCTGTTTGTCGAACACTCTTATGGCAGTTAATTATGACAAGTTCGCTTACACGGCTCCATCAGCGTCTTAATATACTTCCAATTATATGTTAATTCCTGGTGGTCAAAAGGAAGTAAGCTAGCCTGCAAAACCAAGGTTGACCTCGTTGACTGGGTTCGTGTTCGGCCACCAGCAGTAATTATCACTTCCTGCACCGATGATTGCATCAGCACAAACTACTAGTGTCTGTAAGTATAAAAAAATCTTTGATATTTATTTTAAAATATTATCTATATATAAACAAAAGTGAGAATGTGTGTAAGGACACTTCTCAACTTATATACTCGACGAACTTTTTATCTACACACTTGAAATTTGGTATTCAGGAATGTGGAA
Source organism: Euprymna scolopes (assembly GCF_053919585.1). Classification (NCBI taxonomy): domain Eukaryota; kingdom Metazoa; phylum Mollusca; class Cephalopoda; order Sepiida; family Sepiolidae; genus Euprymna; species Euprymna scolopes. Next base: position 37,167,176 of record NC_136504.1, on the reverse strand, counting down.
AACTTTTAAATCTGTTTTCATCAATCAGAGAAGAAATGCTAAGGGGGTAAAAATTGAAAATTTAGCACATGAATGTCATCAGATTTTTATCCGTTTGTCAACTGTTTCACAACTGCGCATGCGCGATCGTGAACCATGACAGCTTGTTTATGTTAAGAATAAGTACGTTTGAACGTGTCAAGCTGGCCTGATGGTTATCGTACTTGATTTGTCTTTACGTTTTGGTTTCAATTTCAGCTCGTTTATTTCTTTCTTTCTTTTTTTTTTTTACTTACAAGAAGTTAACTGTTTAGAAAAAAAAAAACAACAACATAATACTCGCATGTACATGTTTCAGTTTCTTTCCATTTTATTACTTCCTTTCAAGGAATTTAACGTTACCTTTAATACCGAGCAACGCCTGGTAAATCTTCTAGTATATATGTGTGTTGGTCTTTATCATTGAATGAATGGTGATGCGAATAGACACCTTGCGTCAAATTGACTAGCTAACGTTACTGTAATCGATATGTACTATCATGGAACACCTGTAAAAAAACTTAGTTATTAACATTGTCTCTCCCTCTCTTTCTCTTTCTCTTTCTCTCTCCCTCTCCCCCCCTCTCTCTCTCTCTCTCTCTCTCTCTATATATATATATATATATATATATATATATATATATATATATAAGAGAAAGAAAATTAGAACAGTAAATTGAACTTTACAATCAACATTTATTGTTCGACTGAATACTCCAAAAAACTATTTACAAAGTTCTTATTCCGCGGAGTTTCAAAGAATGCTATTCTTCTTCAGAGGACCGAAAGAAATTTGCTGATTTCTTCCTGTTCTCTGACGAGAAGAATCGCAAGAACTCCGCGGAATAAGGACTTTGTAAATTGTTTGTTGGAGTATTCAGTCGAACAATAAATTTTGATGTTAAATTTCAACTTACAGTTTTAATTTTCTTTCTCTTATAGGCTCTACTCTATTGCGTATTGAGTTTTTTTTTATTAGGTTGGGATTTAATTATCTCTATAAATACTGGTATTTATATTAGATTGAAGTTTACCGTTGCATATTTCAGGTAAAAACTACATCATTTACGTCCAAATAAATTATGGGCGACTTTCTAAATAAATAAAAATGAGTTTCGAGGTGAAGCCGCTATTTAACTGTATTTATCGTTAAACAATACCCCAACAACAACAAATCTAACTTTATAAGCGATACAAATTAACTGTAAAGTAATCTAGGAGTTCGTGGTGGAACGGTTAACGCGCCGGACTGTGATACACATGGTCTGGTGTTCGATTCCTAGAAACGGTCAAGCTACGCTGACGAGAGGTAGTTACCTTGAAACATGCATGTACGTAGATTACTGTTTTAAAATAATATATATATATATATATAATTATATACGTCCAAATAAATTATGGGCGACTGTCGAAGTAAATACAAATGAGCTTCGAGGCGTAGCCACTATTTAACCGTATTTATCGTTAAAAAAAAACCAGCAACAACAAATCTCTCTCCCCCCTCTCTCTCTCTTTCTATATATATATATATATATATATATATATATATATATATATATATGTATCGTTAAAAAGCAACAATAACAAATCTCTCTCCCTCTCTGTCTCTCTGTCTCTCTCTCTCTCTCTCTCTATATATATATATATATAGATAGATATAGATATATATGTATATATATATATATATATATATATATATATATACGTGTTGTATATCTATTTGTACTTTTATATTATATTTAGAAATCTTCAAGACGCAGGAATTGGTTTGAAAGTTGACTCGGTAATGCATTAGGATGGATGGGGGGGGGAAGAGTTACGTAAGTGGAAACTCTTCTATCGTGTATAAACTAAACAAAACGAAAGAAAAAAGTACGCGACGTCTGTAGCAACACGACATCATCTGTGTTTCATCTGACCGAATCTAGAAATGAACACTAGAAGCCATTAGAGTTACGTAAATCTATTTATCACGTTGTTGTCCTTTCATGTTTTCTTTGTTTATGTTTTAATTATAAAACCAGGTTTTCTTCATTCACCCCAATCCTCCTCTTTCTCCTATGTTTCCTTCTTTCAATTTTTCCTTCTGTGTAATCCTATGTCTATATAATAAAGAATAATAGTAACAATGCTAGTATATATATATATATATATATATATATATATATATATATATATATATATATATATATATATATATATATACAGGATGTTTCAAAAGTTTTGGGAACATTACAAGTTATTAAAAATCGTTATGTTCCCAAGACTTTAAAAACACCCTGTATATGAAATAAAATGGAGGTGGAAGGACCTGAATATTCAACGTTTCGCCCGATTTATGTGGGCTTTTTCGAGAGGGATGGTCATTGAAAAGGCCGCATCAATCGGGCGAAACGTTGAATATTCAGGTCCTTTCACCTCCATTTTATTTCATTTCGTCGGATTTAATCCAGCTCAACGATCAGTTATATATATATATATATATATATATATATATATATATATATATATATATATATATATATATATTGCATTTTGTGTACAGAAAGTTGTTAGATGAGATAAATCATTGGTACCGTCGGTTTCAAGCCCGATAATTAGGACCGTTTTAGATATCCATATCAAGCTCTCTTAAGCCAATACTTATCTCTGAGTATTGGCTGAAGAGAGCTTGATATTGATATCTAAATCAGTCGTAATTATCGGGCTGGAAACCGACGGTACCAATGACTTATTTCATCTAACAACTTTCTGTACACAAAATACAAAATATAAATACGCTCTTATTTTTAGGATTTTCCTTTTAATTGAGCACTCTGCTGGATTTAAAAAACAAAACAAAACAAACTAATCATATATATATATATATATATATATATATATATATAATGTTATGACCCTTTAGGCTGTGATCATAGCGTAGTATCTGTTTACTGTGGCAAGCGGGGTCAATGGTCAAAACATTATTATTATTATTGTTATTGTATACTTATTAATTGATTTGAGCGACAGATGGTCGCTGAATCAGTTATTATGATTAGAAGAATAAACAATTAAATTGCGGAAAAATGATTGATGTGTGAATCGCAAAAAGAATGTGAAAATAGAAAATATATGTAAACAATATTTTGGGGTTTTGAATAAACAAATAACTAGGTGTGGACATTAGGTTGGTCTGAGACACGTAATTAGGTGACGCAAGAGAACAGGTGATGTAGTTAGTTTTGGAGAGATTCAGAGAGTTGAGGATTGACCACCAGAGTGGACAGACGTCTAGACAGGGGTGGATAGACAGATAGGAAGCGAGCTGTAAGAATAGAAAATGTAGACAAACTGCAGATCCTGTGAAAACTATTTGAGACAACTGTAATAAATTTATATTATAAAAATATAAAGAGTTGTTTTAATGGTTTCACAAATAAGAACAGTTGTCTCAATTGGTTGGTGCTGATCGCTTCATGGTTCGTCACGGAGCAGCGGGAAGATACAGAAGAACTCTTCAAGAAAACAAAAGGTATGAGGCATATATTATTCTTCTTATATATAACTGTAAAAATATCCCGTGTGATAAGTCTGATACAACATGACTCAGCTTACACGTCAATATCATGTCCTCCTGGCTATACGACATACATACGATTTATACGTTTATTATTTGTCTTTTAAAAGAACAATATCTTACATCCACTAGATAACACACGGAACGTTTTAATATATCATCTCCTCCAATATATATATATATATATATATATATATATATATATATATATCATTCAAACACTGCCGTGTTTGAATATATGGTTAAGTGGGAGTTTTAGTTATTTAGAACTGTTTTAAAGATTTACTGCTCACTCATTTTTGGACCAAATTTCAAACAATTATTATAGAAAAAAAAATCGATATCGTTCAGTAAAACAAAAATTATGACGAATTTTCTGGTGTTCAAAATCGTAGAAATATGTAAGGAGGCAAGCGGCGCTTTTTATGACTGGTTTTTCATACCAACCACGTCGCTTCAGCGACTAATGTTGCTACTAATTCGAAAAGAGAAGTAATAAGTGAAACAGAGAGAACGAAGCATGAAAGGGAGATAACTGAGGCGATTTTATTGAAAGCAGACGAGTGCCGTACATTGTTATTACATATGTGTTTATGCGGCAAAAAAAAAGACTGAAATTAAACAAAGAATAAGTTAATTTATTGGAAGCCTAGAAAATCATGGATTATAAGAGAAAAAATGCGAGCATGAAAAGTAAGATGGTTAAGCTTAAATATGGAAAAGTAAAGGACTAATTATTTAGATTAATTATTCAATCGCTTACCCCCAATTTTCCCCTCATACATAACGCAACGTTATTTTTAGTTGTACACATTTTCGATTCCCATTTGTGTTTTTTTTCTCTGCAATCCCTCTCGCTACAGCTTTGATAAAGCGAGGGCGAAACCGGTCAGCTGACTCCCTTTTTTTCTCCTCGCTCCGTTAACTTTATTCTAAACATTGACTTTATTTTAAACGTTTTAATCATGTATTTTCGTCTTCTTATAAAGATTGCATTATATATATATATATATATATATATATATATATATATATATATATATATATATATATATATATATATATGGTACTCGTGCACTTATTGATCCGTGCTGAAAAAATAACGTTATTATTTAAAAAAAGCCATTCTTAACATGGGGAGGGGAGGGTGTTTTGTACCTATTGTGTACTTTAACCTTTCAATTGAATAAAAAACATATCATAAAACTTTAATTAAACTTGGAAATACGACTTAAAAAATAGCGCGGATCAGTAAGTGCATTAGCATCACACACACACACACATACACACACACACACAAACACACACACACACACATATATATATAACAACTCATCATCCATAATACAAGCAGCCATACCTACGAATATACTAGCTGAAGTACGACACCCTCTTAAACTATTACCATCTTCCCCAACATTTCGAAACAAAACAAATCGACAATTTCACAATAACATCGTAGAAATAATCTTAGAAATCTAAATATTAATTTACTTGGCCACAAAGAAAAACATCATCATCACAAACATTAATAAATGAGAAACGAATTTCCTCTCTTTATCGTCGCTCTCTTTATTAATTAAAAATCATTAAAACCAGTTGCTCTACTAAACTTAAAAAGCAAAAATCAAAAACATGGCTGTTTGTTTACGGTTTCATATTGACTATTTTAATTTATAATTGAGAAAAAGTGATTTTGAGAGAAATCTGTGCTTTTTTATTATAGTTTTTTTTTTATTTAAAAAATGTGTAAGTGAATTGACATCTGTTCTTTTATAATTCATATTAAAACAAATATCCAGAAAAAAAAATCAACGTTTTGCGTGTTGAATTTTCATTAGAAAAAAAAATCTAAATTTTAAAAAGAAATGAATTCTTTTTAGCTTTAAAAAGTTAAAAAAGAATTTACTAAAATTGTTTTAAATTTGTCGCTATTTGTTTTATTTTATTTTTTATTCATTTTCTGTGTAATGTATTTTTAAAATGTCCAACTACCGTGGAATTTCCACGGGTTCTTCTTGTCTGTATATTAATACGCTAGCGTATGCGTTATTTTGTGAGTCACGCTTACGTCTTTTTTCTTCCGAGTGACTGTCGTTTAATTGTTATGACTTTCCATTTCTTGTAATAAATATTTTTACCAATAATTCTTCATAGATTTTGGTTTCGTCCTATATAACTTATATAAAAGCTCTAGAAATTTTATTTTTAGGAAAGCAATTATATGGTAGGCAGTTAACATGCGTCCAATTAATTACATTTAATATAGTCCCATTGTTTAAATTGGGGGTTGCGACGATTGTGTGATTTAAGTAAAAATTTAGAATAGTTGCTATTTTCTAACCAAACATTTCTGCAAATTCAAAACAAATTCAATAAAGTAAATAACTAACACATCAAGAACGTTACTTATCGAAACAATTAATTTAATCAGTAACAAAAAAATGTAGAAGTGAAATATGATTATTTTTCGGATTTAAAAAAAAAATATTTCTCTAATGAAATAAAAATTAACACCCATTTCTGGTGATTTTTTCTTTAATATAGCAATATCAAAATTATTTTTTTTTAATTTAAAAATGAAATACAACATTCTATATTTCAAAATAAAATGCACAAATAAAGGGTAACATATGAAATGGATTAAAAAAAAGATACATTTCTTTCATTAAATAAATAATAAAAATCTAAAAAATTGTAACAGTCATTTTAGAATGTTTCGAAAAGGAACATTCATTTTGGATTGTCTTTCCTTTTCGCTATTAAGGTTCTTCTATCATATAAATCTCACCTGTCTTTTTAAATATATGTATGTATGTATGTATGTATGTATGTCAGGTCATGTCATATGCTACTGGTACCACGAACCCAGTACTACCTGCCTCATGGTCGGGTCACCGGCGACTAAACTGGTTCCCCCACCAGACTTGCTTGGTGAGGAGGGCGGCTAGTCTCCCTGAAGGATTAAAAACAAGACCCTCCAAAGGGCGAATGAACCCTTTTTCGGGGTCAACGGCCAACTAGCACCGTGTATATTTGTGTGTGTGTATATGTGTATTGGGGTGGAGAGGGCTCCCGTAAGCCGTGGTGAAGGCAACCTTTCTAGGAGAAGCAAATCTCTGATTTAAAAAACCATAAAGCGGAAGACCAGTACCCGCATTAAGCTGGTCTGTAGTTTAATTTGTTGCTGGCTATCTTGCTATTGCTTGTTGCTGGATCTCAACATTTTGAACCGAGAGAGAGACTTAGCTGTCGTACAAAGCTAAGACTCTTTAACATCATATTTGTATAGATACTCCCTCAGACATTTGGGCTCATGGATTTTAAATGTCTGAGGGAGTGGCACTCGTCTGACAAGACGTTGCAATCATCATGTATGTATGTATGCCTTGTGGACCAAGGTTATTTAACCAAAGGCGTAGGGTGAGGTAACCCTGACAGAAACCTACAGAGGAGCTTAGGCCCTGTAAAAGCTGCGGTATATATGACCCACTGGCGTGTGGAATATGCTCTGGTGCCCAGCAACCTAAGTTCCAGTAATGGATCAAATGGCATGGTGGATGGAGAGAGCTCTGTAAGCCGTGGTGAAGGCAAACTCTGATATAAAACCTGTGATGACTGCTGGATCATATGATGTTTACTAGCTCTTCTATTTGGATAAATGCGGAAGTTGTTTAGAGAGTGGGATTGTCTTGCTGCAAAGTCTTTCCTCACTATAAAAAGCCACATGCACAAGCATTGCTCGATATAAATATTGATAGCATGTATGTATGTATGTATGTATGTATGTATGTATGTATGTCTCGAAAAAACTTTCGACAGAGGCGATGGATCCTGACAAGATCGATATTATTTTAAAGATCGACTTCTCGAACGTCAAATATCGAAAAACTGGCCCAAAATGTTAATTTCTTCGCCCTAAACTGCCATTTTTGTACAAGGAGGAGTTGATTTTTGCTAGCCATTTTTGCAAGTCAGCGTATTGAATTGTCTTCACTTAATTTCAACGTTCAGAACTGCCTGGCGCATCATGGAGCATTGGTAAGACATCATATTTTCTTGCACTTTCTTTTCCGCCTTTGCGTCACGGGTTCGTACCCGCCTAATACTTTTTTTTAACACCCTGGCTGCGTACTGTTGTTTTGATTCCCGCCACATGCTACTACAATTTTTTAACACTTCTCCCCACATGGTCTGCCAACTGTTGTTTTTTCCTCCCCCCCCCCGCTGCTACCACTTTTTATAAACACCTCTCACCACCCAGGGTTCCTTACTACACCACCTACACACACCCGGGCAACGCCGAGTAACTCCCCGCCCCGCTACTACTATTTATTTTACCCCTTCCTCCACCCTGTCTGCCTACTGTAATTTGGATTCCTCCCCGCTACTAGCTCTATTTTTAACAACTCTCTCCACCTGAACTTCCTATGGCTATTTTAACCCCCCCCTTACACACACATCTCTCCACACCCGGGTAACGCCGGGTACCCCCGCTAGTCTAAAAAAAATGTTTCTGGTGAGTTAAAGTGCATTTGTGCCAAGATATGTTATGAAACAAATTTAAATACAGCGAACAAATAAAACAAATAAAACCGAAAAATAAAATAATACCAGAAGCCGCCCGGCGTTGCCCGGTCGTTAGATACGTTAAATATGATATTTAAATGTATGCACATTTCTTATTTATTATTAGAGAGCTAATTCTCTGCTGATCATTATATTGCACTCAATATAGAGTAGTGCCTACCCCTATCAGGCGTGACCAGGTCGTAAAAATACGCTTCAATATATTTAATTCATGCAAATTATATATTTATTATTATAGAGCCAATAGTGCAGTGATAATTATATTTTATGCATAGTAGTGATTTCAAAAGTTAAAAAATATGACTTGGGTGCCATCAGCTAGAATCGAAGCCAAAACATATAACGTTCCAGTCTTCGTTGTTAATTTTGAAAATTTGTTCGGAATGACGTCATGATGTTAAATTTGAGACGGTGCAAACAAATTCAAAGTTTTATTATAATACAAGATTTAAACAAGCACTCAAAGACGGTCCACAGATTTTTATAATTATTAAGATCTATGTATTACGCAAAAAAGTACTGAAGATCTTCTCATGATTGTTTGAACATTAACAGTACGAGGTAAGTCAGTTGTCTTTTTGTTTGTTTTTACATAGGAGTCACCACTTTTCAAGGCCATGAGGCCACTCAAGGATAAGGGTTATTGAGTGTACAGTAATCAATAGGATTATATCGTAGTAGTCGTTATTAACGGAAATTTGGTAGATTGGGTTACTTAAGGGGGCGGTTCATCAAGAATTTGTTTATGTTGGACTTGAAGACAACCAAGTTGTAGTCAGCTGGGAAGCAGGCAAACGAAAGAGAGTTCCACAGGCGTGCAGTCTAAGAAAGAAGCTTTGTTCATGGAATCTACGTTTTGATTGACGCACAGTTAAAGAGTGGGGAAAGTTATTGATAGTGGTTTCAGATAGACAGGTATTTTTCGAGAAAGATTGGCGAGGGGGGACCAGAGACTGGAGTTCAGACGAGCACTTGCTGTGGAAGTAACGATAAAACAAAGGCAGGCTCGCGATGTCCCGTAAGTGGGAAATCGATAAAGGGGGATAATTAGATGCAGTAATATGATGGAAGGAAAGTAAAAGGATGGCGTAAGTAAATAAATTATGTCAACGCCATTAAATTGCATACCTCCACCTGACAACGTAAGGATGGGACTAATGATTTATCTGAGTCTTCTTCATATTTTATGAACTGTTCTCGAAGTTATATCATGGAAATGTTGATGACTAAAAAAAACTATCTGATAACACTGACATTTCGCATGGCGATTAATGTTTCTACAGAAATAGTTCCTGGCAAGGCATGCAACCACTTCATGTAAGGAACTAAAAATAAATGCATAATACTTCAAGTTCATCTAGCTAACAGCAATTCTTTCTCCTTTGTCAAAAACATCGCTCATAGAATTCGGAAACTATAGAATAAAATAAGGAGAATGAGAGTTACGAAGCTGTCGAAAGAAAACCCAAGGTTTATTTCTACACTCCTATTATTATCAAAGAGTATTAGATCCATCATAAAATTCAATGAAAGTTTAGACCGTGATCGAACATTTTGAGGTCAAAACTCAAGCTCATATAAGATGCGCGGTTTTATTGACTACAATATGGACCAAGCAGTGAGTCCCTATGATGAACACAACGGAAGTTATCACCAAATGTATGACTTTCATCTTTCCGTTATTTGTACTTAGCATTACATCTAGATTTCTCTAAATTAATTTCGTTCTAAATTTAAATGGTTTATATTTTATCAGGTTTGTTGATGATTGATAAAGGAATGTAAACACTAGGTTGGACAGACATAAGCAAACGTACGTAATAATTCGATCATGAACAATATCTACTTTATCGCATAGCAAGAAGGGTTTCGATTGGATGGTGTAAATATAGTTTTATGCGGCAGAAGCAAGGTTTGAAAGTGCGTTTACTTCCAAAATTGGCATAGCCAAAGCTTTAGTTTTCAAACACCGCTAATGTTCATTAAATTGAAAGCAAATTTGTTTTCTTAATCTATGAGCGGCGAGTAATTTTTGTTTTCGTAGAAATGACGTGCTGTACGAAATAGGTAAAAATTTTACTTACCTAATAACGGATGGTAATCTCCAATAAATCGCTTTGTTAGATATCTCACCATTATAGCTAGAAAAAAAGAACAGTAATATTAGATATTCAAG